>NC_135501.1:167908238-168222024 GCF_052857255.1 Amblyomma americanum | reverse complement strand
CAATGGACAGCTCGGAAACAAGAAGACATGGCATCTTCTAAGACACCTGCTCGATCCAGAACAAACACGTCCCGTGCAACAAAGTCAACTGTACAGACTCATACATAAATATGAGGGTACAACTGAAGACCTAATCAAAGAGCTAGCAGAACGTTATCTAAACACGGATGATAGTACCACACAACCAGACTACCGGGGGACTCCTAATCCAAATTTAGACGCAGACATCAGAGACGCAGAGGTCTGGTACGCAATTGGAAAACTGCGGACAACATCTGCGGCAGGACCAGACAAAGTAACAAATAAGACTCTCAGGAACTTAGACGCAACGTCGATCGCGGCGGTTACAGACCTTATGAACAAATACTGGCATGCAGGCAACATACCACCAGAGTGGAAACACGCGAAAATCACTTTTATTCCTAAAGCGGGTAAGAAACTCAGCACTGAGAATCTACGCCCAATTTCATTAACATCATGCCTAGGCAAACTCATGGAGCATGTCATCCTCAATAGGCTCCAAAACTATGCGGAGGACATGAACCTCCTACCTGAAACAATGTTAGGATTCAGGGCCCAACTATCTACCCAGGACATTCTCTTGCAGCTTAACAAGGACATAATTGAAGCTGACGAGGGAACAGGAACGAAAGCAATATTGGGTTTAGACCTTGTTAAAGCTTTCGACAACGTCACCCACAAAGCCATCTTGACAAACTTGTCAGAAATCAACCCCGGAGAAAGGACGTACAACTACATCCGATCCTTCCTCACTAACAGAACAGCAGTGATAACGGTCGGAACAATAGAGTCTGCCCCAATCAAACTAGGAAGTAAAGGAACGCCACAGGGCTCCGTCTTGTCCCCTTTCCTTTTTAACCTCTCCCTCATCAAAATTCCCCCCAAACTGGCACAAATACCAGACCTACATCACACGTTCTATGCAGATGACATCACACTTTGGGTAACCAAATGATGCGAAGGCTACATAGAAGACACACTCCAAGCAGCAGTGAACATCATCGAGGCATGCGCATGGGATTCCGGCCTCACTTGTTCTGAGCAAAAATCTGAACTCTTCGTGATCCGTCATAAACAAAGAGGTAGGCGTACCACGACATCCCCCCCGCAAATGAACGTCTATGTTAATGGACGATCTGTCAAAGAGGTACAGACCATGAGAATACTGGGGTTGTATTTACAAACAAATGGAAAAAATACTGACACACTCACTAAGCTAAAACGCACGGTAGAAGCGACGGCGCGATTACTCCGCCGCATAGCTAACCGCAGACAAGGGGTGAGGGAAAGAGATTTATGCCGCCTAGTGCAGGCCTTTGCGCTGAGCAGGATACTCTATGCCACCCCTTATCTGAAATTTTCGAAAGCAGAAAAGGACAAATTGGATAGCATGATACGGCAGGCCTATAAGGCTGCGTTAGGACTCCCACTAAATGCCTCAACCGAAAGGCTTATGAGGTTAGGAATACATAACACCTACAATGAACTGAAAGAAGCCCATTTAATGGCTCAAACAGGGCGATTAGCCAATTCCAGAACTGGCAGGAGTATTCTTACCAGGCTCGGAATTAACTTTCAACCTACGAATAACGATGCTAAAGTACACTTACCCCGCGCCTATAGGACGGCCCTACTAATCAAACCACTCCCCAAAAACATGCACCCCTTACACCATGAGGGTAGAAGACAAGCACGAGCCAAAGCCTTACTTAAGAAATACAGACAGTGCGCTGCAACACTTTATGTAGATGCGGCAGAATACAAAAATACCAATGCCTTTGCAGTTGTGGTTGTGAACGAGAATGGTGACCACATCGTCTCGGCTACAATCAAAACGAAATCCTCTGAAACGGCAGAAGAGGCGGCTATAGCCCTCGCCCTAGCACATACCCAAGGGAGCATCATCCTCAGCGATTCCAAAATGGGTATCAATAATTTCGCTAAAGGGCAAATTACAAACACCTCCCTTAGAATCCTTAACGCAACCAAATTCTCACCAAATTATTCCGAATTGATATGGGTCCCAGCCCATTCGGGGAATCCGGGGAACGAGGCAGCCCACAATAAAGCCCGAGGTTTCGTCGACCGGGCAGTGGATGAGTCTGGCTCCCTGAATTTCACGGACTCAATGATCACATATCATGATCTCACCAATCATTTTAAACTAGAGAGGAGAATTTTCCCCCCTCCAGACAAAAGACTTACTAAAGAACAAGAGGTTACGTGGCGTCGTCTACAGACGAGATCGATACGCACCCCATCACTCCTCGCGCACATTTATCCAGATCTTTACAACCCAAACTGCAAACACTGTGGCCAACGTGCTACCTACGATCACATCCTGTGGGACTGCAAAATAGAGCCACCTCCGGGTGATCTAGTCACAGCTCCTTCTCTCGAGCGGTGGGAGACCGTGCTGGCTAGCTCTGACCCCAGAACGCAAGTTTTGGCGGTGGAGTGGGCTGACAAAGTCGTCGAGGGCTATGTACTCTCGACCACTTAACGCGACCTCTTGCCAAGCTCTTCCCGGCGAATAAAATGTTTTACAATCAATAGAGATACGTCTTGTCAAGTTTTTGCGCTTTATATTACATCAATAAATAAGTACGGATAAACCTCGTACGATTAGCGAACTAGGTGTGCGTGACCTCGCTGGTATATTCACGCAGCTTCAGTGAAAAGAACATGATTATCACTTGAAGCGACCCCTTTTGTCTGATCGGCCATTCAGTTTTTGTTAAACAAAAAAAAGTCAAAGCTTCTAAAGCGCTTCCCCTTTAAATTGGCCGCTTGAATGCTTACCGACGGTATCAAGCCAGCTTCCACTTTTTCCAGGGACAGCTGCAGGAGGCACAACTCCCGATTGAAACTATGTAAAGATTGTCCCAGACATAGAAAGCACAGAGGTGCCCTGGAAGGTTCAGCAAAAGCTAGGGACTGCAGTCTAACCTCATTATAACAAAACGGTTTATAACGAAATGTTGCATATAACGAAGGCATGATGGTTCCCCTTGGAAGCTCGGTCAACACGGGGCTATAACGAAGTAATCGTACGGGCCCCTTCAACTTGGTGGTTCAAATGTATTTGTGAGGAGGATGTCATGTATGGAAGTGGGCTATGAGCCTTGAAAAATGACGCCAAGCTGCACAGCACGTGGACATGATGTTGACGGCAACGCTTGACGCGTTCGGTCTGAAGGTAGGCTGGGGAGTAAAATACTCTCCAAACCCCTCAATTGCCCATTTCCGCTTCCGGCGGTCCATTTAGGCCAGTCTCGAGTAGGCTGTGCAGTCCCGTGCTTTACGCAAATCAGAGCAGCTTTTTGTTTTTTTTGAAAAAGTCAGCCATTTCAAAGATTTCTATCCCTTTCTCAATGACGTTCTCAGTTTCAAGGTCGTCGGGACAACACTGCGTGGACTTCACACATAATAAGAAAAAAATCGAGTGGATCGGCGACAGCACTTGCGAGCAGCATGCAAAAACAGTCACAATGCGGTTGCGACATGTTTCCGCTGCTCCGCTTCCGCGTCTACCTGGGAATTAAATTGCCCATAGAAGTCTTGCGTAAACGGGAAAGTCTTCGTAATCGTACCAATTATACGAACTCTCTGATATGTTCAATCCACTTAGTGGATGGCAGACGTATGGATGAAAATCTGGTACCCACGTTGAACGCATAGGATATATAGTGTATAAGCGTATGGCAAGTGATTTTCTATTTTTATCGCATCGTGCATTGTTCAAGAAGTTGTTTTCAGTATCGTGAAATTACTGAGCTCATGGTTTATGGTATTGGGGGGTTTAACGTCTCAAAGCCACTCAGGCTATGAGGGACGCCGTAGTGAAGGCCTCCGGAAATGTCAACCACCTGATTTTTTTAGTTGTATGCGCGGCATTTTAGTAAAAAACCCGCTGGTTTTTTTTAGCTGTATCCGACTATTGCACATGTTGTAGGAAAGAAATAGATACACAGATCGTTGTATGACACCGATAGTGAGATGACATTTGAACGCTCGCTGCAGCATCCGCCTCGGTAGCGCAGTAGGCAGCGCGTCAGTCTCATAATCTGAAGGTCGTGAGTTCGATCCTCACCCGGGGCAGGCGGAGTTATTTTCTTCCCTTTTTTTGAAGGCTACGAGTGAGCGAGTCATGTCACTATCATCACAACACAAAAAACCAGGGGCTCGCAGGCTAGTATAGCCGAGCAGTTGGCGGTAATGTTATCCTTTAGCTCCCTGAGCCTCAATCATACCCTGAAGATTCTTCTGATGCTGCATCGTAATAAAGTTCATGCGTTTTCTCGCCCCTAGTTGGAAACAGTATTTGGTGAGCTAAATGTGTCAATCTAATGTCCACACACCAACAATGAAAAAAAGGCATGTCGAGAACGTCCAACACGGCGGGAAATTTCAGTTCAGTGACTCAAAAACTTTGAGGCCACTGCGGCTACCCGGGCTGGAGAAATGCGAAAGCATTGCGTTGCTTCTGTGCATAGACGTGCAGTGACGTCAGCGGATGTGACGTCATGAAACTTACTAGAAAGCGGGCATTTTTGCACGACACTAGTATGCGTTATATTTATTTTTATTTTTTACTGTTTAATTTTTTGTTTCTGTTTTTAATTTCTTTCTTTCACTTTTAACTTCTTTTTTTCTTTATTTATTCTAGTTTGGGCGTCCAGGTGCTATACTCTCGTCCGTGGCTACTGTGAAAATTCAAAAAAATTTCAAGCGTAATTTTAGCGTTTAGTTAACTAACAAATTGCAATTAATCAATCAATTTTTTTTCAGAGCAAGATCTCATCACGCATTATTTACCACAATCAAACTTTTGCACATTCACCTACACAGAACTACGTAACAGTACGGAGAAAGGTTTGCTGACACGAAACACGGGACATAACCATCATCTAATGATTTAGCCGCCGCGGTGGCTGAGTGGTTACGGCGCTCGGCTGCTGGCCCTAAAGACGCGGGTTCGATCTCGGCCGCGGCGGTCGAATTTCGATGGCGACGAAATTCTAGAGGCCCGTGTACTTTGCGATGTCAGTGCACGTTAAGGAACCCCAGGTGGCAGAAATTTCCGGAGCCCTCCACTACGGAGTCTCTCATAGTCTGATTCGCTTCGGGACGTTAAACCCCTCAAACACCAAACACCATCTAATGCTTTCGCATTAAAAATAAATTATTTTAATCGAGAAGCAAAACTGAAACTCTTGTCGCGCAAGTAGCCTGCTAAGCACGGATAAATCTCCTACGATTTGCGAAGTATACGTGGGCGTGACCTCGCATGGTATTCACGCAGCTTCAGTGAGAAGAAAGAACATAATTAGCACTTGAAGCAACCTCTTATGTATTACCTGCCGTTGAGATTCCGTTAAACAGAGAAAAATCACAGCCCCTTAAGACCTTCCCTTTTAAATATTCCGTTTGACCGCTTAACGACGGTATGAAGTCGGCTTCCATCTTTTACAGGGACAGATGTGCGAGGCATAACTCCCGGGTGGAGCTGTGTGAAGACTGTTCCCAGCAAGAAAAACTCAAAAGAGCTCTGGAAGGTTCAGGAGAACCTAGGGACTACAGTCGAACCTCGTTATAACGAAACGGTTTATAACGAAATATTGGATATAACGAAGGAATGACGATTTCTCTTGGAAGCTCGGTCAACACGGGCCTATTACAAAGCTACGGCTAAAACGAAGTAATCGCCGGGACCCCTTAACTTGGTGGTGCAACTGTGTTTGTTAGGGGAATGCCATATATGGGGTATATGACAAAGTGGGGTATCAGCCTTGTAAAATGACGCCAAGCTGCATAGCATGTGGGCATGATGTCGACGGCAACGCTTTACGCGTTCGGTCCGAAGGCAGGCTGGGGAGTAAAATATATACTCTCCAAACCCATCAACTGCCCATTTTCGCTTCCGGCGGTACATTTTTGCCAGTCCCCAGGAGCATGCAATCCAGAGCAGCTTTTTTTCGACAGTCGTTTGCCGTTTAAAAGATTTCTATCCCTTTATCAATGACGTTCTCAGATGCATGGCCGTCGGGACAACACTGTGTGGGCTGCACACATAATAAAAAAATAGGAAGCGGAACACCGATAGCACTTGAGGGAAGCATGCAACGACAGTCACCATGCGGTTGCGACATGTTTCCGCCTCACCACTTCCGCGTCGACCTGGAATTAAATTGCCGATAGAAGTCTTGCGTAAACGGGAAAGTCGTCATATTTGTACCAATTATACGAACTCTCGGATATGTTGAACCCATTTCGTGGATGGTATACGTATGGATGATAATCTGGTAGAGACGTTGAACCTGGGATACAAGAACAGGGCAAGCGATTTTTCTAGTTTTATCGTGTCGCGCATTGCTTAAGAAGTTGTTTTCAATATCGTGAAATCACTGAGATCATGTCGTAAGAGCGATGTTAAATTTACCCCCGTTCTGTGTTAAATTTGACCTTGTTATCAATGGCATGACCGCGGTGCGGCGCCAAGATTTTAACGCATTTTAGACAGGCCCGCAAACGCAAACTGGATTTGTACGTTACAATTGAAATATGGGCACTATATGGGCACTGCAAATTTCTGGCCACTCCTTGATGTCACCCACCAATTCGACGACTTCCAGCGGATGGGTGTCTGATTAGCGATCGAGAAAAAAGTAATCAAAGAAAGAGGATAGTGCAGTGAAAGTAGTAATCACTTTTTAGACAAACAACACGCGGAACATCTCGACACTAGCGATCATTCCCACAGTGCAGTCAAACGTTCGTAAGCTGACTGCCGTACCTAATCCCGATGCTCATTTCTCAGATATGTCCACTAAAGGCAGATTTTGTTCTGCTGGCACTAAAGTGTTTGTGAGTCTCCCTTTCAACTTTTTTTTCTATCCATACTTCATTTGAATGCGACCGGTCTTCAGTGGATTCAAGGAGTAAATCAGGCCTCTGCATCAGAATGTATGTTACCGTTCCCATAAAACAGCTATAAATTTTAGCATAAAGGTTTATTTTTCTCATTGCTCTTGCTGAAAATTTTGCTTTTGAGGAAAGGAAATGATGCAGTAACTGTCTCTCATCTCTCGGTGGACACCGGAACCGCGCCGTAAGGGAAGGGATAAAAGAGGGAGTGAAACAAGAAAAGAAGAAAGAGGTGCCGTAGTGGAGGGCTCCCGAATAATTTCGACCGCCTGGGGATATTTAACGTGCGCTGACATCACACAGCATACGGGCGCCTTAGCGTTTTTCCTCCATAAAAACGCAGCAGCCGCGGTCGGGTTCGAACCCGGGAACTCCGGATCAGTAGCCGAGCGCCCTAACCACTGAGCCACCGCGGCGTGTCAGGACGAGATACAAAAATGCCCGTCAGCACACATTCACTACCCCGAGATGTATGAGCCAAATCAGCACCCCAATGCTATGGCATAGCTCAGCTAGGTGGTAAAAGGCACGACGTATGGTTTTACGTCCACCAAGACTGGAAGACAAACCTCGTAAACAAAGGTAAATGATACGCACATGATGTAGCCTGCTCAACTTGAAATACTTTCAAGCAGATATAAAGTTCGCTCGTTTTTAAGTCGCGACAACCGCCATACATGAAACACGCCGCACAGCGCGATGAACAGTGCGTGATGCAGGTGTAAAGCGGCGAGCCGTAGCACACATGCATCACGCGATCGGTATACCTGCATATGCCTTTCCTTCGCTGTGAGCTTGTGTCCACAGCTGCAATTAAAGTTAAAATTCACAACTAAAAACGGGAAGCGACAGATGGGGGGGGGGGGGGGGGGGGGGGGGGGGGGACAGATGTCTTTAAATAAACCCGCGGACAGCCGCTTCCGAAATTTCAATAGACAGTCTATAGACTGTCCATAGACTTCTCTGTAGAAAGTCTATAGACTCTGTAGACAAACCCTAGAGATCAGTCTATAGATAAATCCTATAGGCACTCTATACACAATGTAGAGGTTTATGACGATACACTTTTAGTAGACTTAGTCTATAGACTATACATAGAAAAAAGAAGTATCCGTAGGAAGGCAACAGAGTCTATAAGAAGTCTATATAGACTATTTTTATAAGGATCGGTCTCAATTTGCTCAGAAGGCTTCATTTTTCTTTGTTTTTGGATCTTCCAGACCATCTGAACGCTGCGACGCCCCGGTTTCCGATTGTTACTTTGTTCCAACGCCTTTGAAAGTTTTAATAGTGAGAGTCAATGGAAACGGCCGAAATTTAAAGGCGTTTTGAGTGACGAAGACTTTATCCGACAATAATTTGCGGTTCCGATCGCTTTTTACCAGCGGAGACAGTTAGAGGAAGGCCTCAATTTTCTACTCTTCAAGCTTTTCTTGGTCAGGACAACGAAGAGAAGTGTCAAATGACTGGGTTAATTGGAGAGACATGGGAGAGGCCTTTGCCCTGCAGTGGGCGTGGTAGGCTGCTGATGATGATGCGAGAGACCTTTGTACTGCATATGTAGATAACTCGGCTGATGATGATGCCCACGACTTCTCCGTCGAAAAAGCATTATTATCATATTCTACTTATCCCCACAACCATGTCCACCTGCAGGCAACGGCCTCTACGCCACGTTATTCTGACAAATTTCCCGAACCTCGTTATGGCAGATATTAAATTACGTTTTCCTTCCGTTTCCTTGCACAAGTTTTGGTTTGAATTTTACCTAAAGTATCCCCCCCCCCCCCCCCCCCCGGGTTTGTTTCTAATCCAGCCTCTGCATATCACACATGTCAGTTGTTTTTTTTTTTTTATCGCTCGGTGCCGTGGGCTCTCTGCAGGTTCAGGTAAGTGCCACGGCGCAAAGCACCCAGCCATCCTCAATATATATACACAAGGGAATACATACATTGCCGCAGAGGGTTAAAGTTTTTAATGTTGTTTGTTTAAAGGGGGTATAGGTTGACCAGATTATCTGGAAAGATTGTAGCCGCGGTCAGCTGTTACTGCGGTATTCGATATTGCAGGAAGTTTTATAGGCGGTCATCTCTAAAGGTCGCCGTCACGTTTAAGCTGATCACAGCCGACGACAAGCCACGATTATTCTTAATCTGTCGACAGTCGAGCTCACTTGCCGCTATCGCCGCCGTCGATCCGTATTCCGTATGCCGGCACAGTTTAGCGTAACCGACAATTTGACTTCGGCATTTGCATAATTGCCAGCTGTCCGGGGCCATCCAGTCTTCACACCACCTGTTACTTTTTTAACCACCTTCCTAGATACACTACCGACTACTCCACCAAGAGTGGTTTATAGTTTATGGGCGTTTAACGTCCCAAAGCGAGTCAGGCTATGAGGGACACCGTAGTGAAGGGCTCCGGAGATTTCGACCACCTGGGCTTCCTCAACGTTTACTCTGACATCGCGCAGTACACGGGCCTGTATACAGAATTCCGCCTCCAACGGAATACGACCGCCACGACTGGGGATCGAACCCGCATTCCTTCGAGTCAGCAGCCGAGCGCTCTAACCTCTGAGCCACCCGCGGTGGCTCAGAAAGAGTGAGTGATCCGGATAAAATTCCAACCCCCAGCTGGGAATTCTAGGATAGGCCTCGAAATCTCAGCCCCAGCGAGGGTCCCCATCTCGCATTACTACTCCGTGTTAAATCCGCGACATCGAACCCCGGCCGACCTCACGTGCCCATCTGCAGCCGCTTGAACAGAAGGCCGCACGACAAACCACCGTGCCTACACGTGCAGAGACGGCGGGCGCACGTACACACATTCGCCGGCACCACAGAGAAAGGGGGGGGGGGGTGGGGGGGGGTAGACTTCACGTTCAGAAACGAAACGTGGCGTCCCATTGGAGCGAGCTCGTCGCGGTACGCAGTCTCTCAAGCATACGTGCGGTCTCCTCACCTCCCGAGGAGAGCACTTTTATTTATTCCACGCCGCCGCAGCCACGGCGGCAGCGGAGCGGCTACGCCAGCACCCCATGCTGGGAGGAACGGGCGCTCGTTCATCACCCCCAAAGTGCTATAAGTAACACCTGGTGATTTTCGCAGCGGGAGGGCGCCAGTGAACCTGCGGGCGGGACCGCACTGCGCGTGTGCATTATATGCGTGTCCTTTCGCCTCCTCCTCCTCCTCTTCCACTCCTTGCCTTCTTTTATTCGCAGTGTTTGTCGACCCCAGTTGTGGGCACACCATGCAGCCGACTCGAGCGACGGACGACTGGAAATGAAAACGACTCGGTCCGTTTGTTTCGTATTCGCTTTTACGGCGGCCCGCACTTCCGCTGTGATCATGCCCCCCCCCCCCCCCCCCCCCCCCCCCCCAGTCCAGAGAAGACGTGGAACGCGCTGCCGCCAAGGGCGAGAACGCCGAGACAAGGTTGTGAGCTGATGTGAGCTCAATGTAGGTGCCAGCGCGGGCAACAAATAAGGGGCGTACAACAAGTGTATACGCGGGTAAGACGCGGAGCTGGATGCCAGCATGTATTCTACCCCCCCCCCCCCCCCCCCCCCAGCACTGCAGTTCAAAATTATTGAACAAGCGCAAAACACGGGGACAGGAACGGTGCTGGATCACCGATCTTATTGTGCACTCCTCTTTTATGTGGCCGTCTTTCAAGTTGGTTCTAGATTCGGGTAACCAACTGTAAATGGACCTCGTTATAAGGAAATTGAAAGGGCCGGGTGTGTTACTTCGTTATAGTGGTTGCTTCGTTATAACCCTTGTTGACCGAGCTTCCAAAGGGGAATCGTCATTGCTTCGTTATATCCATTATTTCGTTATTAAACAGTTTCGACTGTAACCACCTTTCTGCTCACAGCTTCTGAATCCAGATTTTTTATTTTTGAGGGGGGGTTGGGGGGGGGGGTTACTATAGAGATTATTCTCTTACCGCTTCTCCCGCCGTGCCCTTATAACTGGCTGTAAATATGAAGAATGAACAGAGTGAATATATGACGATATCTTGATATACATGCCTACTTAAGGCATAATAATGCTTTCATGATTCAAGATATGCGGGGCCATATGTATCCTCTGAGATAAGACACGCAGCACTCGATGCTGCGTCTTAAAAGGACGGCGGAATGAAAAAGCGCCAGTAAAGACAATTTCCTTGAGATGGGTGCACGGCAGCCTCCAAGGTATCCGTGTCAGGGACTGCCTACATCGCTGGCCCCAAAATATATGTTTGTCACGGGATACATACTCCTGTAGTACAGAAAGCCCAACAGATTGCGGGCTATGTACTCCGCTTGAGTGCGCAGCAGGTGATTCCCTACCGCAGTGACATCTAACGGCTGGCGCACGTACTCCACAAACGCAGCTTTGGAGGAAGCCACACCAAATGAGCGCACACCGGCTCCACAGCGTCAGAGCGAAGCAATGCCAGCTCGAGTATATAATCCACCGCATGGGCAGCACACAGAAGCGCGCAGTGGCACGGCTTGGGAGAGGAGAAAACTAATTTCACGCTAGCCGCGCGACCAAATGGCGTTCCGCCGAGAGACGCGATAAATTTGGGGCCATCTATAATTCTGACACTCGACCGCGGCGCCTGTGTTGGGGCACAGAGGCAGACAGAAAAGCTACAGATACTAGAAAACCACAGACCGAGGTAGGTGCAGCACGTACGAACTGTGCGAGTGGTCACAAGTCCGCCGGAACTGTTCGTAGTCTTCATGCTTTGTTTATTCACTTTTTCTTTTTTTTTAAGACATACGCAGACTGTCGCTCGGAGTTCCTTTAGCGCTGCGCAAAATAGGACTTGACCACCGCGTTTAGAAGTGGTGACTTCACGGAAGCGCTTAAATTGGACATGGACGAAGGGGCGACAGATGCACGGACGAATGCTGTGCTTGCACTTATTTTTATTTTTTATTTATTGTGCTCTCATGACGTCACCTAAGTGCATTTTATCCCGACTAGTCACTCTAGACACAGCTGTTTTACACCTACCTTTTGCGCTTCGGCTTTTCAGTCTCAGTTCATACAAGCAGATATAACTAATTCCATAATTGCACGGTTAGAGACAAGAGAAAAAACAATTATGACTGCTGCAAGACTCAGCGATAGAGACTCAAGTACAAGAGACCGAAGGCCACCCTCAAGCTCACTCCACGTTCACCTCGTCACAAGGTTTCACAGCGCTAGCGCTGCCATAGGTGCGTCTCCGCACGCGAAACTAATCGAAGAGCGCAGTTAGAAGAAGCGCTGCTTACAGGGACACGGCGCGCATTTCGATATACAGCACCATTTTCCTGTACTTATACACAGGATTTTCAAGGAAATAATCGGCGCATTCGATATATCCATTGATTCGAAATAACCGGGTTCGGTATATACGAGCCCAACTTAAATGTAATTAATTTATGCAATTTCAGGCCACCCGCCACGGTGGCTCAGTGGTTAGAGCGCTCGGCAACTGATGCGGAGTTCCCGGGTTCGAACCCGACCGCGGCGACAGCGTTTCGATGGAGGCGAAACGCTAAGGCGCCCGTGTGCTGTGCGATGTCAGTGCACGTTAAAGATCCCCAGGTGGTCGAAATTATTCCGGAGCCCTCCACTACGGCACCTCTATCTTCCTTTCTTCTTTCACTCCCTCCTTTATCCCTTCCCTTCCGGCGCGGTTCAGGTGTCCAACGATATATGAGACAGATACTGCGCCATTTCCTTTCCCCCAAAACCAATTATTATTATTATTATTCATATTCACCTTTGCACTACAATTATTTATGCGATGGCGAGTGTGGAGATGGCGTCACTGGAAAGACGGAAAGCTGTTGTAACGTTACCACCACATCCGACACTTAATGAACACTGCGAGAATACGGACCGTGACATATCGCGCGGTTGGCTAAGCTACACGTGCAGAGGGACACGTAGGAAGCGAGCAAGAAGACTGGGAGAAAAGGAAAGTTGATGTCATCGCGTCCAAGTACGTGGCCAATAAAACCACACGCGCACACAAAAAGAATGCCCACTCTTTTCTACAAACGGCTGTTCAAGCCTTCCCGGGTTGTAACCCGACCGCGGCGGTTGCGTTTTTATGGAGGAAAAAGCTAAGGCGCCCGTGTGCTGTGCGATGTCAGTGCACGTTAAAGATTCCCAGGTGGTCGAAATTATTCCGGAACCCTTCACTACGGCACCTTTCTTCCTTTATTCTTTCACTTCCTCCTTTATCCCTTCCTTTACGCCGAGGTTCAGGTGTCCGCCGATTTGTGAGACAGATACTGCGCCATTTCCTTTCCACGACATCTACTCGGCAATCATAACTGATTGAGAAGTCGAGAAATAGCCAAACAAAGCAAAACGGGACGATCTGCAGTATCGTTTTTCTGATATTGGGCTTTATTCAACGCGAGTAAGGCAACGTGGAGAATTCCAGCAGGCTACAACACGTCCGGCGATTGTGCGTGGGCGCCGCTTGATATAGGATAATGTGCAGATTGAGTCTCATGCTCTATACCGACTGAGCAAGCCGGGCGATAAAACCGTAAATAGCCAACGAATTAAATATTGTCACGTAGTGATGACGGCCGTCGAAGCAGGGGGGAAGGAAGCCAAAAGTTCTTCTAAAAGAAAACTGTTTATAGGGATGACCTGCGACCAGAATTGACTGAATCACTCGGCGGCGACGAAAGCAACAAGCATGCCCGGTGGTCGTCGAACAGGATGCCCGGCGCTCTCGATCGGCCGTACTCTATTTAAACCTGACAGCGAACTTTCTAGATAAAACGTGCAAAGTTACTAGAACATTCCGGAACGACGTAGAATCGGCTCCTCCCGAATGCAAACAATCGAGATAAACCTGGTTGCGTCTCGCATCACATACAAAGCGGAGTGCGGAGTGCCGGCAGCTTTGAAGAATGAAGAAGCAAACACTACAAAGATTGGCGGCAATATGGCACTCTAGGCGTTAACGGTTTTATCTAGGTATTGGCAGCCCGCGACGGCTGATAGGGTTGTTATAACTGAAAAAAAAAACAAAACAAAGAAGGCTTGCAGAAAAAGCTGTTGTGCTTGTTGAACTCTAGTGTTTTTAGGCTCCTATAAGTTGGTGTATGTATGCGCTTCAGCGAAGCGCAGAAAGGCACCTTCCAAGTCCAGTTTTCTTGGGCTTCTCTTTTAATTGTAAGGCAAGTGCGGAATATTGTAAGATACTGTTACGAACATATTGATGAGAATGGTCTAACCGTCCCATGTGTACCTAAGTACTGCTTTTAAATCTGGTCCTGTGTTCGCACGCAGCAGTTAAGACTGACATAGAAAACCATTGGGTGCGTTTTTGACAATAATTAGCAGAAAACTTCAATTATACCTAGGAGGTATCTGCGGATATATTGATTGTTACGGTGCAATTTTGTGGTATGCGAAAAAAGTTGCATTCATAAAGACTTTCCGCTGAAAAATTGCGCTTGCCCAGCATTTATGGATGCGTACCTATATGACCGCAGACATTATCTAAAGCTGGCCAGCGCTGACGTAGCGTTTCATTCGATATCGACTGATTTCTGGCTGTTACGTTTCTTTGAAATAAATGTTGAGGGCCTTTAACAATATTCAGATGGCATTAATCACCAGATTTTGTCGTTTTTCTTCAAATGCTATAATATCACCACAAGCCGTGAAGCGGCTTCCCGGCGAGAATACTATATAAGCAAGCCTAAACCACGCGGAAACCACCAATATCCAAACAGCACTCGCCGCGGTGGCTTGCAGGTATACGGGGTGGACTTTTCGGTTTAAACAACAATAACAAAAAAGCCTACAAAAGTACGCTGAATTCAAGTTTCGAAATTCGGTTTTGATCGAAAAAGGTCAGCATCCTTGACATGCATGAGCAGCAAATAGCTGGCTATTGAGTAGGAGTTACATTCAGTCAAAGCAAAAAAACTAACAAAGTACGACAGCCTGAAGCATGGTTAGAATATGGCATACCTTTGGATGAAGTAGCGCAGTCGTGCGTTTTCAAGTATAGCGCTCCGCTACCTTACACACCTGCACAAAGCGACCGTCTTCTATAAGCTAGCGTAGCGTTCCTCACTGCCACTACCCGTCTAGGGCATTTAATTCATTGAGTAGGTTTTCGCAAAGCGTAAAAGGACACTGACGCGAAACAATGCATAATCGTCACGAGAATATATCATGTTCTGGCTACCACGACTCATAAGCGGCAGTCCGATCGATTACGCCAACACGGAGACCACACTATGGATGCCACGTGCTCTCGCTCAACCGAGGGCAACAATTCTAGGATTATAAGACCATCCACATTTAATAATAAAAATAATTGGTTTTGGGGGAAAGGAAATGGCGCAGTATCTGTCTCATATATCGTTGGACACCTGAACCGCGCCGGAAGGGAAGGGATAAAGGAGGGAGTAAAAGCAGAAAGGAAGGAAGAGGTGCCGTAGTGGAGGGCTCCGGAATAATTTCGACCACCTAGGGATCTTTAACGTGCACTGACATCGCACAGCACACGGGCGCCTTAGCGTTTTTCCTCCATAAAAACGCAACCGCCGCGGTCGGGTTCGATCCCGGGTACTCCGGATCAGTAGTCGAGCGCCCTGAACACTGAGCCACCGCGGCGGGGACCACCCACATTTCCAAAATTAACTTTCACCTCAGTTTTTGTTCACCGCCGCGTTGGCTCAGTGGTTATGGCGCTCGGCTGCTGACCCGAAAGGCGCGGGTTCGGACCCGGCCGCAGAGGCCGCATTTCGATGGAGGCGAAATTCTAGAGGCCCGTGTACTGTGCGATGTCAGTGCACGTTAAAGAACACCAGGTGGTCGAAATTTGCGGAGCCCTTCACTGCGGCGTCCCTCATAGCCTCAGTCGCTTTGGGACGTTAAACCCCCATAAACAATAAACGAGTTTTTTGTCTGACGGCCGCACCATTTAGCTTCCGTTACTTTTGTTAAAGGCGATAACATAATTTTTTTCGTTACTTATAAATGGAATGTTTGGACTGGCAAAAAGGCCATGATGAACGCAAAGGAGAGTTTTGACCGCAATGGAAGACCACATTATGTCTCCGAAAAAAAAAAAATCCTGTAATTTACTCTTTGAAAATGTTCTCCGTCAAAAAAGAAAACAACAGAAAACTAGGTTTTGATATATATAAAAAAGTACACCCAATTTCTCAAAAATAAACAATAAAAAATTCAACCACTAATTACGGAGTATTCCTCTCGGCGGATCCTCAATCCCGAAAGGAGCACATCGAGTACGAACTCGAGACCTGAATTCAAATCGTCCATTGGAACTCTCTTTGCGGATTGCGAAGCAGGGGAACGTGCTCTGGATCTCTGATTGGAATACGCCATTAGTAGCTGTAACGCTCGCCTGCTATTCCCGAGGACGGGGGAGCGAATCCCGGCGGCCGCAATTCGATGCAGGCAAAAAATGCAAACGACTGCCGCATGTGGGTTGCGCTGTGTCAGTGCACATTAAAGGAAGACCGATGACAAGTTCAAATTGGCTCCTGTAAATAGACTACGGCATTCTTACGATAAACAGACCACCACCACCGGAAACGGAACTGTTATTAGCTACAAAAGTCCAAAAACAAAATACAGGTGTCGCCACTACCAGCCGATATCGCAAACAGCGTGCGTCGACGGCGATTTATGATCGCGGATCCGAGAGGCTATGGTACAGCGCCGCTCACTTCATAGCTGTGATCACGGAGTCCTTGCTGCGTGTACGCCATGAATTAGAACCGCGTGGCGGGAAAATCTTTAAGTTCAATTTTCTCAGCCATAAAAAAAAAAATGTTTTGCTGCCGGACAAATATCAACACAGCGGGAAAGAGGATTGTTCTCAGTTCTTACTGTGAACAATAATAGTATGCAGCCGTGTTCATTGTCCCTTCAAAGAAACCCAGGTAGTCGACATCAATCCTGAGCTCTCCACTACGGCGTCGAACATAGCTCCTGTGTAGCTTGTCACCTGAAACCTGATATTTAATACCATAGCAACAGCGAAGCATTGGTTGAACACCGTGAAAATAACAATTGATAGGTGTTTAACGTAGTTAAACAGCAGACGCGTGATAGCGGGTGTTCATTCTTCAAATGGAGGGGAGACTTTAAGCTCCGCCTCAAGGCTATGACACGGTATCTTCAGTGTGTTGATGCTGATATATGCAGAATTGGTCATTCTCAACTTAACATTCATAGATGGCGGCAAGTTTTCACACCACCACAAGCGCAGTGGCTCAGCGGTGAAGAGATGCGCCACTGTTCTGCCAGGTGGGTGCTTCTCTCACACCCACCCGAAGGGATTGTGCGACCTATGTTGTTTTTACCGAGCAACAGCTCCCGAATCTGGAGCGACGCTCCTCCGAAGTTACCCGAGCTTACCCTAGTTACTACACGAGGTTACCCGAGTAACTCGGCCAAGGTCGGGTAGTAAATCAGGCTGCTAGGCAACGGCACAAGATCGCACGTAGGTACACCCCGCGTCAAAAGTCTTCAGGCCACAACGTTCCCTTGTAGTGGAATTAATGTCTCTCGCGGAGCAGTCAAAGTACACGCCATGCAGTAAGCTTCTCTACCGCCAGAAGAAACCTTCTACAGCTTCTCAAGATCATTTGGTCTTTAATGGTGCCTAGATGGCTCCGTTACGTGGCTCAAGCGAAAAGCCCTTGGCCTGAAGTCTTTTGACCAAGACTGTACGTACGTATGCACGGCGTCAAAACTCTTGGTCAGTGTTGGTGAGCATCTGAGTGCACCGGAAATGGCAGAACACTTTATCGCGCCGAGCAGGATTCAGAAACTGACGCAGGAACGGGAAGATAAGTGCAGCGAAATTTGAAAGGCGACAGGTTTGCCCCCAGTACCGTGATCTATTGTGTACGCCCGACACGAAAATATACAAATGAAAACATCGAACAATGACGTCAACGAAGTCAATCCAACTGATGCACGCTTTCGAAATTTCAAACGCGAGCACGCTCCAGCATTGTCCACAGTAGGCGCCCTCACCACTGAGCGATGAAGGTGCGTGCTCTCAAATGGAGGCGCTCATCAGATCCCGCATGAAAGAAGCAGATGTTTTTGTAGCCAAGAAGCAAGACGGACAAGTGTGCGAGCGTAAAAAATGCACCTCGTTTGAGGAATGTGTTGACAGCGCGAGCGCCCAAACAGGGTCTGCCTGTCCCTCAGTCAATCAACCACGGGCTCTTCAAAGCAGAACGAAAAACCGTTTAAACCGCAACACTCTCCCAGCAGAATGCGCGAATGAAAAGCCGGACGCCACTAACGACCCACCGGGAGAGATGAAGTCAAAAGTGGAACGAAGAACGGCGCTGAAAGAAACGCGCGGTTAGCCGCCAATCACGGCGGTGATTGGAAAGTAAGCAAGGGGCTTCTGGGCGACGCTAACAATGCGCCAGACACAAGCGATGCGCGTGCCACACCGTGGAGCGGAAAGCGCGTGACGAATCGAGGCATCCCACCCCTACGAGCTAACTTCTCTCTCTATCTCTCTCTTTTTGCCGAAGTAATGCGTGAGCTTTGCGCGAGGCAGTTGTGGATTGGCGTGAGCGCCCGCTTCGGCAGCTGTCATCGCTGCGCTGAACAAAGCCAGACACCGTTGCGCAGATGGCCACGCAAGCGACTGGAGGCTGCGAAATCATTACATGCGCCAGTAAGGCGGTTCTTCCTTCCGAGATTCATTCCTCCTCCTCCTCCTCCTCCTCCTCCTCCTCCTCCTCCTCCTCCTATTGCGTACAACCGGAACGAGTTTAGAGAATAGGCAAGTAGTACGCAACCATCGTGCACTATCGGCAGCAAAAGTTTGCGGGACGTGATTTCTTCGAAAAACGTTTTTTGTAGCTTTACCTCGGCCCCGCCGCGGTGGCTCAGTGGTTAGGGCGCTCGACTACTGATCCGGAGCTCCCGGGTTCGAACCCGACCGCGGCGGCTGCGTCTTTATGGAGGAAAAACGCTAAGGCGCCCGTGTGCTGTGCGATGTCAGTGCACGTTAAAGATCCCCATGTGGTCGAAATTATTCCGGAGCCCTCCACTACGGCGCCCCTTTCTTCCTTTCTTCTTTCACTCCCTCCTTTATCCCTTCCCTTACGGCGCGGTTCAGGTGTCCAACGATATATATGAGACAGATACTGCGCCATTTCCTTTCCCCAAAAACCAATTATTATTATTATTAGCTTTACCTCTCTACCAAGTAGTCTTATATTGTTACCAGAGAAAGGAGCATGTCGGCCCCGAGTTCCTTCACACATTTCAGCCAATTGGCTTGCGTGCCTGCGCTGGAATGAACTTTTTTCCGCACACCCACGTCCCGTAAAATTTTGCTGGCGACTTACATATTTGGGCATTCGGGGGACTGCTTAGAAGGCAACTGTCAAGTTTGTTCTTCCTCTACGGATTTTACTCAAACTTTCATGGTATGACTCTGGAGTGCTTCAAGCCCTTACTACCAAAGATAGACAAGCCCTAGTCTATAGAGCAGTGGGAGGCCCTCCTGACTGACTTATGCTGGTGACGAGCGCCAAGGCGGCAGCGGAGGCGAATAGGATCCTGGTAAGGGAAGGCGCACGTGTGCTGTGCGATGTCAGTGCACCATAAAGATCCCCAGGGGGTCGAAATTATACCGGAGCCCTCCACTACGGCACCTCTTTCTTCCTTTCTTCTTTCACTCCCTCATTTATCCCTTCCCTTACGTCGCGGTTCAGGTGTCCGCCGATATTTGAGACAGATACTGCGCCATTTCCTTTCCCCAAAACCAATTATTATTTATGATTATTGTTAAGACCGGCCGCTGAAGCTCCAAATCTAACCCCCCCCCCCCCCCCACCCCCTACACCCTGACTTGGCTTCCGATATAATTTTTTTCAGTACCATTACTTCACGGTATGTTCTCCATAGTTTTCTGATCTTTATTACCAAAGTTCGCAGCCGGGTGCCTTTTGCTACAGCGGAAATGAATTTTAAATTTTCACATTTCGTGGAGTCGGAGTGATTTCAACGGGCAACCTTGCTTGTTTGAAGCACAGTTTGGCACGCTCGTCGATGTTCGCTTTACGTTCGCTGAAGGACCAAATTTCGAGCTTGTCATTGGTCTTTGCAGCCAAAAAATCTTCCAAGCAATCAATTATAGAGTCGTCAGTTTAGCCAATCAACGTGCGCATGATTGGTTTCGTTACAGTATGTGTGACGACAGCGGATGTTCGGTCAAGACGTCACAGTTCGGTCGAATAGTGGTTTCGGTTCCCTGGTTTTCAGATCCGGAGTTCCCGGGTTCGAACCCGACCTCGGCGGCTGCGATTTTATGGAGGCAAAACGCTAAGGCGCCCGTGTGCCCTATGATATCAGTGCACGTTAAAGATCCCCAGGTGGTCGAAATTATTCCGCAGGCCTCCACTACGGCACCTCTTTCTTGCTTTATTCTATCACTCCCTCCTTTATCACTTCCCTTACGGCGCGGTTCAGGTGTCCAACGATATATGAGACAGATACTGCGCCATTTCCTTTAGCCAAAAACCAATTATTTTTATTCCCTGGTTTTCACTATTTTAAAATACACTTCTGCTCGGTATTTTCAAAAAACTTTTTTTTTTGCACCGGAGAGAGGACACTAAGGAATGTGATGAAATCATCACACGTACTATACGCACTATATAGCGCTACAATATATACAGGGTGCTTCATCTAAGACGTTCTGCAACTTTTAAAAATTGGCTTTTTTAGTTAGAAAAGTACTTTTTCCGGCAGAGCAAACTCAAAAAGATTATTTCAAAAATCGCAGAAAGTCTCAATTGAAACTCTCTCTCTCTCTCTCTCTCTCTCTCTCTCTATATATATATATATATATATATATATATATATATATATATATATATATATATATATATATATATATATATATATAGATGGTTTATTGGTATAACCGGAAGACTAAATGATCATGGATATCAGGTGTTAATTAAGGAACAGAGGCACAGGCCAGATGAGCAACCGAGTTTGACGAGAGAAAATGGAATGAAAATTGGTTTTTGAGGAAAGGAAATGGCGCAGTACCTGCTGTCTCATATATCGTTGTACACGTGAACCGCGTCGTAAGGGTAGAGATGAAGGCGGGAGTGAAAGAAGAAAGGAAGAAAGAGGTGCCGTAGTGGAGGGCTCCGTAATAATTTCGACCACCTGGGGATCTTTAGCGTGCACTGACACCGCACAGCACAACGGCGCCATTTTTCGTTTCGCCTCCATCGAAACGCGGCCGCCGTGGTCGGGTTCGAACTCGGGAACTCCGGATCAGTATACGAGTGCCTTAACCACTGAGTCAGCGCGGCGGGTTTGAGAAGAAGGTGCGATGCATGAATCGCTCTCCATATAGGCTGACAACGCCTGCCTATAACATTTAGTCCGAAGGGCTTTTCGCGGCCAGACGCAGCACTTGTTGAGGCCGGTCGTCGGGCCCCGGCCGTTTGCCTGTATACTTATATAATTGGTTTTGGGGGGATAGGAAATGGCGCAGTATCTGTTTCATATATCGTTGGACACCTGAACCGCGCCGTAAGGGAAGGATAAAGGAGGGAGTGAAAGACGAAAGGAATAGAGAGGTGCCGTAGTGGAGGGCTCCGGAATAATTTCGACCACCTGGGGATCTTTAACGTGCACTGACATCGCACAGCACACGGGCGCCTTAGCGTTTTTCCTCCATAAAAACGCAGCCGCCGCGGTCGGGTTCGAACCCGGGAACTCCGGATCAGTAGTCGAGCGCCCTAACCACTGAGCCACCGCGGCGGGGCCCGTTTTCCTGCAGGTCGGCTAAGATGATGAAAGACTGGAGGCGCTAGCCATCGCGAAACTCGAGCTAAACATGGGCCCATTTAAGAGTTATACCCCTGTCACACGGTACTTCTTCACGGCCTTTGCCGTAAAGTTGTCTTAATGCACTAAAGGAGGAAAACCGAAAAGGTGGAGCGGCGCTGCTACACAGCAAATTCAAAGGAGTTAGAACGCGGCCTCCGTGAATGCCAAAAGTCACCGCTGTGTGTGAAGCGGCGGTAGTAACATTATGCAATTAAAGCAGATGGTAGCACTTCAGCTAAGAGGATAACAGTGCTTTCGTGTATGTTTGAAAAAGTAGCTATCACGATAATAAACGAGCGTTCTGACTGTGAGAAACGGATATATTGAAACAAGAGTTTATTTTTTTTTTCATCGTTCCCGGTCCGACCACGGTAGGCGCACGTTTCGGTTCGGCTCCTCGTTGTGTGTGAGAAGCGTGCTTTGTTGCTTATGTCCTTGTGCGTATTTCAAAGAAATTAGGTTGTGCCTGGTTAGCGTGCTGCTGTATTCATGAGTGACAAGCCGCAAGACGTTAGAACGAAGTGTGTAATTGCCAAGAAGAGCAAACGAAGAAAAAAGCAAAGCGAGAAGCGCAAGCACGTGTGTGTTGATGCGGCTGCTGAAAAGTGTTCAAGTCCTATCTTAGCAGTGTAGATGTCTTAAGTCATAGCCTCCTCTACGGTTAAGCGCACTGTAACGCAAAATTAACCATTAAATAAGATGAATTAGATATTTTTTACGTTTTCAAAACTAAAAATTGCGTCGATTTTTTATTCTTAGAGCTCGCTAGCTGGCGCTGCCGTCTGGGTTGCTCCTTTAAGCAACTTTAAGGCCGCTGACGGCCGCGTTTGCGGCTGCGGACCTTTTTCGCAAAGGTCTCGACACTTTGCCGTGTAGATGCGCGTCATGCGCCTTTGGGGCAAAGGACCTTAATTCCTAAGGCTTTACAAGTGCCCGTGTGACAGGGGTATTAAACAGCGTTCAGACGCTGTTCCAGTAACGCGTGCGCTTGGATTCGATGTGACTACGAGCTTGTAGATCCAACGATGCCGATTCGCGTGCTTCGACAAGGCCGTGGATGCGCCTTAGGGTCGAGTACCTTCTTCGAGGTGACTTCACGGACACAACATTCTTATTCCTGCAAGCAAGCTCGAACAACCACAATGCGAAAGGAAAAAGCCACAGCGATGGTTGGAAAGACTGGATGCAAGGAAACGACTGGTTGCTCAGCGGGAAGCTGCGTGTTGCATTTTCACTGCGCCGATCGAAAACTAGCAACTAAAACGAAAGGATTCCACTTTATAATGACACTATGCTGTTCGACTAGCTCTTCGTCCCTTTCCGCTGGGAACGACCCTGGTGCCCAACAGATAAACTGCACTTAAGAACTAAAGCATCATAGAGCGGCTTTGAGCGAAAAATCACGAACATGACTCTGTCATTGGTACCCAGAGAGCAACCTGGGAGGTAGGTGGGCCCCAAGGTCACGTGATCTTGCAGCGTCATCACAACCTGCCCACCGTGGCAGGTTGCAGTTAAATTTATGGTTGGTCGCTCGGAAAGAGCAACCTGTGCAGCACAAGGCCCACCGCTCGGGGCACCTGCCATCGTAGGGCAGTGGCGTATCGCTTAACCGCTTCACCACTGCGCCAGGAAGGGTATCAGGACTTTTAGGGATCTATAATGTAAAGTAGAGAAGTACTTTCTGCATATATGGGAATTGACCCACTACGCCATCTCGTCATACGCTAAAAAAGGAGCTTAATTGTCGCCTCCAATTATTTTTCTACACTGCACGTTGCAATCTTGGACTGAATATTCGCTGTAGCGAATTATTTCATGAAGCCAGATACTCTTCCAGGTCTATGCTTTGTTTCCATATCAGGTGTCTACATTTGCGGTGCACAGGTCGCCTTCTCTATTGAGAAGCTCTAAATTAAAAGCTATTAAATCACTGTCGAAAACGCACTTACAGCCAGCATTTAACTGTGCCCTAGAGGGGGCTAATTATCTCCTGCATTCGGCATTATTTGCTTTCATACACAGTAAATTTCCCGCTACATCCTGTATATTTCTACCGCGTATCTACTGCTGTTCTCGCACAATCATTTGATTCATTAGTCGTGTGGGAGACAGAAAAAATTTATGTGCTTCTTTCCTACCCTCCATTTTTCTTCATCTAGAAAGCGAAATGTCGCTCAAAGATTTATGAGGTCTACTGTACACATTTTTTCCACTCGATGGGGCCTTAAAGCACATATTGCAGGTAATGGGGAAAATTTCGTTTCGTGTTTGTGCGTGCGAGTGTTTCCATAAATTGTGGCCGTGTGTATTATGCCCATAAATCCTGCTCGGTGACAGTACACAGGAACCTTCACGTGTCGCTACGGGCACAAAACTCCAGCTGCTGCTCGGTGTTAACACAAAAGAAACGATTGAATTCAGAGATGGAGAAAAAAAAGGGGGGGGGGGGGGAGGAGGTGGGTACAGAGCAATGTTTAGAGCAACTAACATTCTTTCCGTCGGACTGAAACACATACCTGTAGCCGCAGCCGCTACGTAAGTGAATACCGACAAGCGGAAAATTGAATCTTTTCGACCCCCCCCCCCCCCCCCCCCCCCCCCCCCCCCCCGTCGGCAACTCGACTCGCAAAACATTATACGACGGCGTCACCATACTGGCGCCTAACGACCCACACACCCCCGGTGTCAATTACGAAGCGCAGCGTGTATTATCGCCTTCCACGTCGGGTTGTACCGAACGGTAGATTAGAATGCAGAACAAAGAACGAGGCCTGGACGTCGAGAAACCGACTGGCGGTGTGAAAAGGTGCGGCCTCACGAGATGGCGCCACCGGACGCGCTTCGAGAAACGAAGAGAAAAAAATCCAACGCAGTTACGTGCTTCCGGTCACCGGGGGGTGCATGCGCTTGGCCACATGTTTGGGCTGGGTCCATTTGCTGCCTGTCTCATATACACTTCATTCTGCCCGCATAAGTACGTATACATAAACTATACACAAAAACACACTCACACGTCGAGCCGCGAACCAGGTTCTGTCCGCTGTTACATAGCTTCTCGATGACTGGACCAGCGAGAAAAGAAGGCCATTATCCCCTCACAACGACGGCACGTGCCTATAATGCTCCTTTGGACAAACGGACGGTACATTTGTCTTTCGCACTTCGGTGCATTTGTGCGAAGTCAATAGCTGCGGTCGGTTCATTAGGAAAACGCGGAGAGAACTCGAATACTGTGTCAACCCATGCATGCATTTCGCCATTTGGATATCTCTTCGAGACCTCCTTTTTAAAGGAACACTCAGGACGAACTTAGGTTGGCTTATATCGACGTGGTACACCGCTTTCTAAGCACAAAGAGACACAACTCTCGCTGAAAATGGAGCTTTGAAAGTCTAGAAAAAGAGCAAAAATGGGAAAACAGGTGTCGCCATCACCGGCCGCTTTCGCAAGTGAAATGCGTGCTTCGACACCGATTTTTTGGATGCGGATCCTGGAGGCTACGCTACACCGCCATCTACTTCGACATGCTGGTAATCCGTTCTTTTCGGGGATGACGTCACGAGTTTAAACTGAGTGGCAGGAAATGCTTCAAATGCAAATTTCTCAGTCAAAACCGCGTCTTTCGCCACCGGAAAAACGATGGGACAGCATGAAAGAGGCAGAGAATCAATTTCGGCGGAGAAAAAGAACTCCACGCAGTGTAAATGAAGGTGAGGTCCCAATACAGGCCAAGAACCGGATAGAGCCGCATAACCACCCGCGTATTGCCCTCTCCTTCACCCCTTTCCGTCCCAGCTTAAGGTATAACTATATCTCCAGTAGCAAATGCCAACTCGACCAAAAGAAAACTCGTCTCCAGGACATCCCTATGACAGCCCGCAGGCGGCTCGTCTCCAGACGTTTCACGGTGACGGACCTCAAGTTCTATAGGCGCCTCCGTGTCGGCACGAAGAATTCGATATACCTCATTACGATTCCAAAATCTCTCCCGGAACTGGAGTTTTGTGACCAGTAGATCGTTCAGGGGGTATTCGCGTGACGTCACGGGGCACGTTTGGTTGTCCAGCGCTTGGCTTCAGCAGTGCAGGCCGGAGAAGAAGGCGATAATCCTTTAAGACACGCCGGCGACATTGCGCCGTGCTCCTCACACAACAAAATGGCTGCCGCTGTGACCTCAGAGAATCCTCTCCATGGCTCGGACCAGTCCATGGGCGGTACCGGCACGTACAATGAAGCGTTAGAGAAGTAGAAGCATACGCGAACTTGAAAGCTGACGAAGTAGAGAGAGAGAGAGAATACACATTTATTTGTAAAAACGAGACCGGAGCGGATTGTGCGTGGGGTCTTCAGTCCATGACTCCAGGGGCTTCCG
Source organism: Amblyomma americanum (assembly GCF_052857255.1). Lineage (NCBI taxonomy): Eukaryota > Metazoa > Arthropoda > Arachnida > Ixodida > Ixodidae > Amblyomma > Amblyomma americanum. The sequence goes on along the minus strand of NC_135501.1, from coordinate 168,195,801 downwards.
CCGACGCTTTGGCGATGGCGACTAGCGCCTCCTGGTCTTCCAGGGTGCCACTGGCCAGCGTCAACTCCCACTGCTCCTGCGCCTCGTAGTGCGGCTTTAAATTGTTCGGTTTAGCTGAGCATGTCCAGGCAATGTGCACGAATGTGGGAATATCTCCTCACCAGGGACATGTATCTGCGTATAATGTTGGGTGAATGTGATGTAGGTGATGGAGATTGGGGAAAGTGAGTGTTTGGATGCGTTTTCGGTGGTAAGAGTCCTCCGGGCAAAAGCTTCTTATGTGGCCTATTTGGGCGGTAGAACTCACTCTCCAAACGCCATTGTCGCTCGTGATGGTTCTTGAACTGCGCTCGAGCGCTCGTGCAGCGCGCAGAGAAAGCGTTTACCTTGCAGTGATTCTGCTACACCATTGTCTAGCAACGTCCAAGCTCTGTGCCTGCACGATACCCTGAACATTTGCCATCGCGCTATAAGCGCACGCTGCCTTCTTCGACGACATAGCCTGCGCAGCAAGCGTCCATTAGAACATCGAAGATCCTTGTGGTGTTCTCAAGGAAACCGCGCAAGCCACGATGTGCGCCTTCCTCATCTTCTTCTCGCTGTTCATGGGCTGCCTAGTGATCTTCATGCTGCTGCATTTCTACAACTTCCAAGAGGCCGACAAGATGTGACCAACTGGACTGGGCGTGCACCCGTGCAGCGCGAGGCGTGCTTTTCGTCCAGCTCCGTGGTTCCACCAGTACACGGTGAGCCCAGAATCCACAGAAGTTAACATTGCCAACATGCCCGACGCGCGATGGTTTTTACTCTGGAAAGGAAAGGGCAGTCTGTACTTGCGACTGAATGGACTCTACACATCATTTAGCCCATGGCCTCTATGCGTCGTACTTCTGAGTCCAGGACATGTAGCAAGGTTAAATACAAAGCACATGAACTCGATGTCTCGGAAGTGGATGGCAGCTTTCACGCTTTCAGCTGCACATCCAAACATGGAACGCACAAATGTGAGGAAGCTGGCAATGTTTTGTAACGTTTCGTATTCCTTTCCCTTGATCCTCCGTCATTGGTGTCGGCCTCCTCGGCCAACGTCAACAGGAAACAGCAGCCAAGAACAGATCAGAAAACGAGAGGAAACCCATACGAAGCTTTGCAAAATACAAGCCCAGGAGCTAAGTTTTGCTACAAACGGCTACAAGACACGACCTGCATTTTGTCATTCTTTCGCAATTAATTCTTTGTGCCCTCCATCATTGTTAGTTCCACTCTACGGTCTAAGGGCGTACATTAATCAACAATGTCATTCGTCGGCTCTGGTACCAAAGACGGTGCTGATCAATGGCAGAGGAGGAGTAGGCTTGAGGAGTCTGTAAAATAAAGGAAAGGCGTAAAAAACACTCTAAACAAAAAGGAGTAAAAAAGGAGTCATCTAGCTTTATAAAAGGGAGTGCTCTAAGGGAGGACCAGTTACTCTCTCTCTACTCCTTTCTGTTTAGAGTGTTGTTACTCCTTTCCTTCATTTACAGACTCCTCCATTTTACATAAAGGAATGTGCTAGAAGAGAACTTACTCCCTTTTTTACTCCAATATAGGCGTATTTTCGTTTAGAGTGAACAGTCTCACTCACGGTATACGTGCGGACACGTGTCGTGTACGACGAAAAGAGCAGTTGTCTAACGACGTCAGCGCATGCGCAATGCATAACTCGGACAGGTTTCGCGCGCCTCACATTTACATACCGCAGCTGCGAGTCAAAAACAAGAAAAGTGAAGGACGGGCACATTGAAACGAGGTTTTTCACACCTGTATACCTGCGTGACGTTTCCACTCAGCGTCCTTTTGCTCCGAACGCGTTTATCACTCCGATTGGACGCGCTCTTGCACGAAGCCTTATTCGCTATCGAAAGACGACAGACAGCCTGGGCGCTATGCGGCCGTATAAAAATAATTCAAAAATCCGCGAGAGAGAGAATTCAAATTAGCCCCGCGGACCGCCCGCTGAGCCGCACATCCAAGGCTCACATCCGCAGGAAATAGACAGGGAGTCCATTTGTATACACGGGGCTTCGGGATCGAGGTTCGAGAAGACAGATGGTTGTTCCGCGCAAGATTTCTCACGGCGGCCCTTATAGAGCTTGCATTCTCGTTGACTACGCAAACAAGACGTCCTGCCAGCCAGCCAGCTGTGCTGTATAGGTTTCGTGATTAATAACGACAGCCGCGTGCGGTGTTCTATCGGTGTGCGGTCGTAGACAGACAGGTTTTACAGGCCTTCCATCGATGCGAATAAGCATGCCGTTAGCTCGCTATCGCTGGCCGCATTCGAAGGTCGCAGGTGCTAATTCAAAGCGGGATACACTGACGCCGGCGAGAAAGAAGGTCGACTGTATACCCGCGCTCTCTAGTATCATGCTTCAGCATTTTATTTAACGCTGGCATATTTTATCATGATTCTGCAAGCATGAGAAGTTATGAAATAGTGGCTACTTCTAGTATACAGGGTGTATCATGATACCCAAGCGCAACATTTTCAAAGCACTACAGATAAGGAAGGGAACAGAAATGGCAATGGCAGCGCCTCAAAATAAAACTCACGGAAAGAAACGCATACCTTCGTGTAGTTACCAACAGAACTGCACGGAACAGCTGACAGTGAAAAAAAAAAAAAGGCGCAAAGACTACATAACTAAAACTCTATGAAGTAGATCATCTTTCAACAACCATGTATGGACAATATAAACAAATCCCGCTTCATGTGCACAAAGTGTTGCTTTTCGCGAAAAGGAAAAAAAAAGCCCGGAAAATTCTGGCGATCCAAAGTAGCACTGCCTGAGCCGTCGATATTTATTTTCTATCGGTTTCTCTCTATTCTATGTATATATTTCTATCTATCTATTTCTATTTTTCGCGCTGTAATCACCGCTGTCCGCTACTCGGTCGGCGTCGTGCATGGCTAATCCCCGCAGTATTGATCCAACTCCACAAGCTTCGATTAATCGTGAGAACAAGAATTCTCCTTCGTCGCGCTTCTCCTTCATTCTATCCCCACATTTGGCACAGAATCAAAACGTGACGTCATGTGACGTCACGGCTTTCACGTCAGGTGACGAGCACCATGATGCTGCACGTGCACATCTTCACTAAGCTGCCCCATTCAGGTGATTTTAAGCGACTAGACAAATTAACCTGACGAACAGACTTTCTCCCTTCTCCTGGGCCATAAACATAGCGGCCAGTGTGACGTCAGTACAACGAAGATTTAAACTACATTCTGCGAACGGCGCCACCTCTGAGAAAATTCGGGTTTCTACTGCCAAGCATAAACGCAATACAAGATCGTCGGAACATCGTTCGCAGCCGTGAAGTACAGGTCAGATTCGTTGACATTACACATGGTTTCATGTTTTTCTTCGAGTCGTTTTGACAGCGGCGCGAAAAATTGCTTCCTTACAAGCTCGCCTCAACCTCCCCCCCCCCCCCCCCCCCCATCCCGCCCTCTATTTGTGGACTTGCTCATGGAGATTTAAAAGCAAACACTTCCCACCGCAAAATCATTACCTGCTCGCATTCTCAACTACAGCGCCACCTTCCCGTCAACACTCCCGAATCAACCTCATGGCGCCGTCGTATACAAGCAGCTGTCAGCGAGAGGGGCCAGATGTCGGGCATCGTATAATTTATAGGTGCAGACAGGGACAGATGGCTGATGACGCCGTCTTCGCCTCAGATACAGTCGTGAAGACTTCGAGCAGGTCAACAAGGCATGCGCGCTTGACTCAGCAACTGTGAACAAGTTGGAAAAAATCGACCGTTCCAATGCAGCCCAGCGTAGGTAGAGCCACCGTTACAAAAATATTGGACTCTATATTAATTAATGGCCTTCCTACAGGCTGCCACCGGTGTACCATAAGCAATGCGCAGAATCATCGTCATCATCATCAGTCTCAGTACGCCCACTGCAGGACAAATCCCTCTCCCATGTCTTTCAATTGACCCTGTCTTTTGCGAGCTGCGCCCACCGTATGCCCGAAAATTTCTTAATCTCATCCGATCACCTAACCTTCTGCCGTCCCCCGCTACGCTTGCCTTCTCTTGGAAACCCCTCTTGCCCCCCCCCCCCCCCCCCCGTTCCATGCTTCCTGCGCTAGTGCCCTTTTATCACACGAGGAAGACAGAAAAACGTCAATCTGAATGTTGGAAGTCAAAGAAAACCTAATCCTTGGCGGCGCAACAGGCGGCAGCCAGCTGAGTTTCGGTATGCACGCGAAGTTTCGTTTTTGACGCGCCTCGATTTTGAAGTGCGGAGCCGCAGAGGAACTCCAAGTTCTCCCCTAAGTGATCTCAGGACGAAGTTCACGCCACGGCAAGCACCTACGACGAGAAAAACACTTGCGGCGAGCGAATGTTGCACGAGCCCTGACGTTAGCAAAAACGCAGCTCGGCGTGTTTGCTTCGTCGACGTACCAAGACGCTGGGCTGCGTAACCAGTGCTAGAGGACTATTATTACAGAATCTAAATATACCCGTTACGTACGAGTCTCCACTCATCAGTCGTGACGGTGGCTCTGCGGTGACAGCAGCCGCGTCAGTAGCTTGGCTTGCTGCCGCCGCTTTCTACTCCTCGGCACTCGGACTATTCTGCCAGACCTGCTGCCTCAGCCCTCAAAGCCTCGCAAGCTGCGTGGGGTTAAGTTTGCTAAAATGCAGGCCGCAGTTCTTCGAGAGAACTTCGCGGTCGGGATCGGGAACGGGATCCATCGTAACACTGGGGCAAACGTAAACGACGCGACATTAGCTTCTGATACAGGCTTTCAGCGTCCGACCGGCGGTAGTTCTCACCTAGGCTGCTGCTCAGCTGCAACACTCGCTGCCAGCAATCAGGGAGTCCACGTTAACGTCAGGTCACGTCACTCTTCGGTTATTTCGTCATCAGAGAGTACCGAGTTTCAATCAGAGCAGCGGTAAAAAAATTAGCTGAGGTTTAACTGCTCCTGTACCTTGGTCAGAGAGCGAAAGCTGTGGTGCATCGGGCAAGTAGGCGCGGCTTGGCGTCTGTAACACTCAGTGCGCTTCGAACACTGGATGGGCAGCGCGCCCACCATGGCACCCTGGCAGGTGGCAGTTAAATTAATGGTTGATCGCGATAGGTTGGTCACCCCATAAACGCTGAGGCCTATTCTACTGCCCTCTACCGGCGAATCGAAAGGTCAAAGGTCAAGTGATGCGACACCATGGTGGACAACATATGGTAAGGCATATAGCCACACTTGACCTCTGGCTCACTTGAAAGTCAACCGGCAACGCATGGCGAAATAGGCTTTGCTTAGAGTAGTGAAGCTTTCGCTTCAAAGGTTTTTGAACTTCGAATCCAAAGCTCTTAGCAATAAATGGATCTTTCTCCGCTAGACAAGTGGCAACAAAGACGTAAAACGCCGAATTATCAGAGTTTGGTAACAAAAGAAAAGTTAATATAGTTGTCCTCTGTGTATATTTAAGGGCATGACGCGATATCGTTAATGTCCATTATATGATGAATTATATGAATTATATGACGCATGCAACACGCTTACGCTCATTCGAATCTACAGTATCCAGTGAGACTCTAGCGAGAGCTTAGGCTCTGGTTTGATGTGGCGGTTAAACAATTGTCCAAAAGCGGCAGGAGCAACTCATGATGACTATGACCGTCATTTCACGCCATCGCCAACGTAATCTCTGCCACGTCATTGCCGGAGCGCTGCAGTGAGAACGAATCAATATAGCTCAAACCTACAAAGGGGGCAGAGCGTTACAAACCATAGAATTTTCGAATATAACGCAGCGCAATGCCGTTCGTAGTCAGTTCTGCGGACTGAGCATTGGCTACTGGATGCATACCAAGCATCGGCCACAAACACAGCAAGACCGCAGAGCAGCAGGCCGAAGGCAACGCGCTTCACTGACAGCACAGCATGCCTCGTCGCCTACAACGCCGGCTGACCCGCCTGACTTCCTGCCTGTGTTACGAAATGATTACAGGCCAGTCCGCCCTCAACACCGTGTACGCCAAGCCAACACCCTCTCAATGCTAAGGCCTCTCCACCGGCCGCGTGACGTCACGCCAAGGGACCGTGCAGGCCCCGCGCTCCGCGATTTCAGCGCGCCGCGCCCGTCTGCACTATTCGGGTACTGCCGTACGTAGCTGCCTTATAAGTGATTCCTTCATTTTCATTTTTGTCGTTGCTGCAGAAAAGAAATTCGCTAGTTTGTGCGCGCCTTAGGCTATCATTTTATCTGCTTTATATATTTTTTTTATTGCAGAACACCTTATTGTCAAGAAAGTTCGAGCTGCTAATACAGTTTTTTATAATAAACAATTTAGCATACGGCCGCCAATTTCGCATTATTGGTCATTATAATAAAAAATTGATTAGTTAATTTCAATTAATCATCTAATTATTAGGTTCTATCACGTACATGATGTCTGCCGTGCGGTAAAATCCATCCGCACAGACCGCACATGCGTATATCTAGTTGTTAAAGTAGAAGTTCGTGAACATTGAAAAAAAAAACACCGTCTACTGCGCATTGTGTTAGTTTTATTCTGTATTGTGTTTTGCTTAAAGCTTTCACACACAGCAATAATGACACTCACAATAATGTTGCGCTGTTGAGTATTTGTACAGCTAATCTGACCCTTACAATAAAAAACGACGAGACACCAGCAATGAAGTGTGCGCAAAGCATTTTTATTGCTTGGGAATAAAACTTACTTCTTCTTAAGCGTTGCTGCTTTCCGGGCTGCGGCCTTCTGCTGCGCATTGTCTTGTATGGCATCATTTCTTAGTTTGCAAAAGTTGTTTAGAACAACGTTGGTTGCAACGCGTACTACCAAGCGCAGGAGAGTTTGTGCAGTGTGGCCATTTTCACATGTCTCAATGTCGTGTTCGTCCAGGAGGGAAATCGTCTGTGAAATCACGACACCACGTTGATTTCTACAGGAGAGAAAATCTTCCGCGGTTGCTCCAAAAGACAACTTCTCTGCAACTAGTTTAGTCATCAGTACCATGTGAACTGTGCATGGCTGGGGAAACTTCAGCCCTCCTCTCGACAGGTTAGCTATCATGGCAGTATTTTCCGCTTCGATCTCTCGATTTTCAATCACCAATGTGCTGAAGCAAGCAGAACATGAAAGCTTCTTTAAAGCAGCATGAGCAGCGTATCCTGCAATGTAGACAATAGCATCCATGTCAGAGTGGGCGTGTGTAATATCGTCGTCGCTGACAGCCACAGAAAAGTTGCATGGGACAAGATCCTCACTTACGTCTTCAAACTCTGTTTCCTCGCGTGGAAATGTCAAAAGTTTTTGAAGACGAAGCTTCTTCTCACATTCGTAGAGCTGACGCACGGAAATGTGGTACTGTGATCCTGCCAGCTGGCGGTAACGGCCGAACCGGTCTTCTAGCGCATCCGTCTGAAATTTGCCCAGCAGTACGTACTTGAAGTGAAGTTCTTCTAAGCAGTAGCGCGAGAGTTCTACCAGAGAATAGCATGTCAGTCGCAAAGCACTGTGAGTCTCTTTCGTCAGCGAGCCACTGGTGATGTTTATTCTTGCCCAAGCGTCCAACCAGTCCACAACGCCGCTCAGGAAAGCTAACTGTGTGTCATCAACAGACCTTACAGGGTCTTGCATGCTGTCCCTTAGCCTCTGGCCTTTGCAAGGGGTCTTAACATTGACTATTTGCCACCATGTGAGGATAACGTCAATGAAAAGAGCAGTCGACTCAGCTTGAGGAATCTTGAACGCGGAACCATGTGTCCTGAGGGCATTTGAAACAAACTGATTAATGACGTCGAGAGCGAGCTTTACATTTTGCCGCTCCATTGAGGTTGGATTCACGGCTTTTGCGTTCAGTCTGTAAGCAGCCTTCACAAGCGACGTCTTCTCTGAAGAATAAAGCTGCCGCACAGCTGCGAAAGAAGCAGCTTTCATACGAGGAGGCCCTTCGGGCATTGCTCCACTCAAGTCCATTTCAGGGAAATAGAGGCATGTTCCAGGGTTTTTCTGGTTAATCCAATTGTTCCTAATGCACTTCAAGAGATGCACAGGATCGACCACGTAGAAAAGAGGGCGAGCGTTATCGGCTGGATGGGGATAGACAATGCTCACCTGAGGACTTGTAGCAAATAACGACATCATCTTGCGGTTCAGAGCATTGTTGTCCGTTATCACAGCGATAATTTTGAGCCCCATTTTCTCAACATTAATGATTATGTTCTTAGCATGCTCGTGCAAAATTTCTGCGCTCAGTTTGCTCACAGGTAATATGTGAATGACGTCCTTGTTTGCAGAAAGGAGTGATTGTACCATGAACACATGGGCTGTTGTTGCTGGTTCCGTTGAATGAACCGACGATCCTACTATTGTGCCCCCTTTGTAGTCGAAGTATGGTTTTATGTGGATCTCATCGATCATCAGGGTCACTGTCTTCTCGTGGTCTTTCATTGATTTGACTCGTTCTCGGATGTAGGAGAGACAGTGCGGTTGATTTTGCTCCACAAGAGGGTCAGCTTTGTAATTTGAGCAAACACGGCGCAGTGTGGAAGGATGGGGCAGAATGATTCTTGATGCAGCTCTTGTGAAGTGATATGCGTGAGGAGAAATTGAATTCAAAATACTGGCGAATACCAGCAGCTCTGCGCTATACACATGCTGTTTCGCGAGGAGAAGCTCTATCTGCTCAACCAGAAATTTCAGCAAAGAAGACTGTTCTTTCGTCGTATCACTGTCCTCAATGAGGTCTGCAAGCAGTGAACCGACAAACTGCAATACTTTAGTATGTTTCGACTCTTTCGTCACCTCAGGTATATTATGCAAGCCTATCTCGAGTTCTTCTAGCAGCAAGGACAGGCTGGAGGTGTCGCATACTTGAGCTGGCAGAATCCTGCCTGAAGGAAGCGACAGAAGCTTCACTCCATTCAAGAAAACAGAAAGTGACAGATCAGGGAGAACTACCAAGGCGCATTTCACATTAGGTGAAGGATCATTCTCGATGAGAAGGAACCTAACGCACTGCTCATCGACAGAAACGGTCCAGAATTTCGTGTTGCAGATTCCAGGCAACTTAGATTTGAACTCCTCGTAAGATGAAACTTTGTTTCTTTTCTGTTCAAGCTCATTAGACTGAAGTGACTTCCTCATAGCCTCCTGCAAAGCAGCGTTTTCCCTTCTTGCTTTTTTCGTCTCTGGCGATTCACTCCGTCCAGGCGTTGAGGACAAGTATTTTGGGCAGTTTGGAAAAACAGAAGGCGCAGCATCAATCTTCAACTGTAGCCTGTCACGCTTCACCTCTATTATTTTCCCTGTCAGTTCATCTTGGTGTGACAACGTCGTAATGAAGTCGCCTGCGTGGAAGTGCAGTTCACACACCTGCACGAGAAAATGAAGCAAGGCCATTCGCCATGACTCTCCATTGCCTAAAACACTAAGTAAAAAGAGTCTGAATAGTGAACAGCTTTTACATATTTACACAGCTTTTACACAAGCCTTATGCACATCCACAGAACTAAATGCTTCCTGGACAATTCATACATAAGTGTAAGAAGTGATATCATTGCCTACAAAGACAGCATGCCTTTCCGGGAGCGACAGCTCACAACTAAGATAATTACCAGCGCCTATTAAGCAATATTTCAGAGTCTTACCCTCGAATGCTCTGTAGGTGTGAAATCCTTCCGTGGAATGGCTCGCAACCAGGCTTTTCTTCGTACTTCGTCTCTTGGGAAGCAATAAACACGTACTTTGGGACCATTCTGGTAGTTCCCGCGGCACCCGGGAACACAGCACCGGCCCATGTTTCACGAAGTTGCACTCGCTACACGGCAGGCAATCAGTTTCCCATTCGTGCGCTAGCACAGGTACGCACGCCACACAAGAAACGGCCACACGAAACAGACACAGCCGTGCGAGGAGCGAACGGAAATGCACCCAACGCCAGGCTGAAAGACTCAAGCAGCAGCTAGACGCTCACTGCAAGACTGCGTTCGTGTCTGTGCTTGCCCGGGCAAGCGCGAGCACATCGAGGGAGACAACCGAGCGGAGCGGAGCCGCGCTTGGTGAGCAGCCTGACCGGACACTTGGCGTGACGTAGCGCGTGTGGAAAGGAGGGCCTGGAGAGGCCTGAAGAAAGTATTTAGAGGGTGTTGGCCAAGCACCCTGAAGAGTGCCCGCCGGGGGGAATCACTTAACCTGCCGCCCCCCCCCCCCCCCTCGTTTTCGCGGACAGCTGTCCATTAGGGCGGACTCACAGGGGCCAAGACAAGCCGCAAGCCAGGGCAAGCCGAGAGCAGCCTTCCCCCCCCCCCTTCCCCCCCCCCCCCCCCCCGAAGTGTTGTCCCGTCAAACGGGCACTTCTGCAAGTCCAGTCACTCGGCAAATATGTCGCTCTTTAGAGAGAGAGAGAGAGAGAGAGGCGCGTGAAGGGGGCGAACAAGTGTGTTTCGAAAGCTGTTGCACGCCTCATCTTCAATGTGCTGTTTCGTGCGTTCTCCTTGCATTGGCTGTATACAATGAAGCACTACACGACGCCATTTCGTTCCGCAAAACGGCGGAATGGCCGTGTTGTTGAGGTTTTCTACAGGTAAAAACAAATTCGAAAGACAACCGTTTGGCGGGACACTGTCGTGTTTTAGGTAAAAACAAATTCGAAAGACAACCGTTTGGCGGGACACTGTCGTGTTTTGTTTTTTTTAATCTCATAGTGAGGCTTCCTTCTGAGCCATGGTGGGCTGCTCGTTATCACAGGGTAATGGCCCGTGACGGCAAGCACCAGTTACCTATACCCTGAGGGTGCAAAAGTATTAAGATGCCGCTCCGGAAACGTCAACTGAACAGAGTCTAGGACGAAAAATCCAGCTAAGATGGGATTTTGTGAGGAAATTAAGTGTATGATTAGTGAGTAAATTTAGAATTTACCCACAGAAAAGGAAGACACGCTACTGATGACGTCAAACGCACCATGCTTGCCGTAAATTCCTTCTGTCCTCCCATCCTTACGGCAATTGAGGTCGCTACTACTTGCATTTTAACTCCAATGCGTGCGTGACCTCCAACAAACTATAGAGCGCGAACTGCCGATGTCTGGATTGCGCGTTTTAGCCATTAAACCCGGGTAATTTGAAATAGAACAGCAAAATTATATCCTAAGCAGACTAAAACTAGAATAACCAGCAAATAGGGAAACAAATTACAAGTGGGAAAAATTTTTTTATTTGTTTTAATTTTTCAACCCACCTCCAAAAGGCGCTTACGGAGGAGGACATCACACAGAGAGAGGAAACGCAACACAAAACAAATTCACAGAAGGTCGCAATATGGCGGCAAAAGAAAGTTTACCAGAAAAAAAAATACTGCAATTCTCAATAGTAAATGAGCAAGCACTGATCGACAACAAGTCATGAATGAAGAGCCGAAACTTAACAAAGTACGAAAAAGCATATACAGAGAGGGAAAAAATTTGGAAAAAAAGGGAATAAAGTCTGAGATTAAAAACAAAAGACAATTCACGTTAGCCGCTCGACTGCGTAACACTCGGGGTAAAACAGTAACTGTACAACGCATGAAATGGAAATGAACAAGTACTCCTTGGATGGTAAATAATTTTTCGGTGCGCGTAAGAATTCTAAAATTTTGCATCGTCAATGCATATTGCAGTGCGCGACAGTGAAGCATTATAGTTATAGTTATTGCGCGTGATATAAGTACGAATGGCTGGCTGTTTGGTTGCGCCTTGAACATTGCAAACTGCTTTCATTTAGGACACGGACTGCATAGAGATTGATCAAAGCACGTCAAACGAGATTCAGTTAACCTTGCCTGCATTTTTCTCTCTTCCATTCTAATTCATCCAATTCCGTTTCTGTATTATCTTCGCATAACATACTTCCGGTAAAAGCGACGCATACCGAGAGTCCGTGACGCAATCATCGCCGCAAAGTGCGCCCCTTACCACCCCACCGCGCTCGACCCCCAAGCCCCCTCCGGTAACTCCGAAATTCCGGCAACTGAGTCGCCCGTGCGGAGCGAACAACAAGGAATTCCAGGCATTTGTCTGTTCACTCTCGGGTCATCCATCTTCCCTTTGCTGCACGTGGCTTCGCAGACACGCGAGTGTTAACTTTCGAGCAGCCCGGGAACAAGCTTGAGACAACTCGCGGGTTGCCAATACCGGACCCGCTGGCAACAAAATGGAAAAGAATGAGAAACAGTGTACCGTTAGAGCCGCAGCAAGGCCACTCTGGTGGTAAGAACAAGAAAATTGAAACATGGCAGTGTAGACTCAAGTTCAGACTTAAGAGGAGTAAAAGACGGTGTCGAAACCGCGAGAAGTAAAAGGCCGGCAAAAAATAGATGGTTCGAATGGCTGCTTTCTCAGAGCTGTAGGGAAACGCACAAACATACACAATGTAAGTGGGGCTGAGTGCGGCAGAAATAACCTCTTTAGCCGGCGCAAAAAAAAAATGGAAAAGAAAAAAACAGCGTAGAGCTAACTGGAATCCTTCCACAAACTACGGCATGCGCTGGAAGCGGAAGAGCAAAAGGTCAAAGGTGCTGGAGGCCAACGCCTAGACCACCCCGAGTAACCCCCCCTCACCACCCATTGCCCCCGATGAACCGCAACCTCGAGACAGAAGGAGAGGAAAGGGAGTGTGTGTGTCAAATGGGTGGAGCAGGAGACAAAAGAACCAGTCATTTGTCCTCTGTTGTAAGCGAGTTCTTGAAGTTCTGTTGCTTAAGTTGCACCGATGCAGTGCCTAGCGTTCCCGGATGAGGCGGATACCAGTAGCCATTTGAAGGATTGTCTTTTGCAGAAGCTATGCAGAACTTTCGCTCCTCCCCTTCAGAGCCCATATATGCTCACTGATTGCCTCCCAGTATCAGTTCTTGAAACCGTATACAGCGAACTGTCTGCGTTCCCACGGGAAGGTGTTCTGGCCGACGAAGCAATTAAGCCCTTAATACTGTGCCCGCTGGTGGGTTGCTATGGACTGCTGTATGGTTTAAGCTGACACCATCGCATAGTTTCCCGCTGATGAGTTCTTTCCATAGGGTAAGAAATTCGTCTGCACTACTAAATGCTCATTCCTATTCAGTGGGAAAGCCGGTACATATTTCTATAGCATTTATGGAGCTTGCTCCCTTCTTTATGTATAGACTGGTTCCTCGTTATCCGTCAATATTAGTAATACCGGCAATACATAGCCATTACCGCCTCCGCTGTATGAGGCGTTCGAAAGGAACGGTTTCGGGCCAAGAAAGCTGGGAGATATAATTTAGGCCTACTCAGTGTCCTTCACTTGCCTAACATCCACGTCCTTTTTCAAAATTGTCATGCGCGTAAATGTGGAGAAATTTGAGCATGATCTAAAGAACAGAGGTAGCCTAAAAGCTGTCGAGAGAAAACTAGGCACAGGCAAAACTATTTCATGTCACCCCACGAATACATTTCACGTCGCATCGATCACCACCACAAGGTTGGCATCCCAACATGCCACACCAAATCTTTTCAGTCATATCTTCCCCGTACATCTGTGGAATGGAACCGCCTTCTCCCCGATATTGCAGCCATTGCTGATAATAACATCTTTCATGACGCGGTAGCTAATATTGTTTATTCTGAAGAAAGTTGATTTTGTGTTATATCTGCTTCCACTGTATTGTATACATTGTTTCTATACTGTTTACGTTTTCTGGATGTTATTTGTTTCATTCTGGAGGAAATTTATTTTGTAACATCTATTTTCACTGTATCCTATTTCATTGTTGTTTATCCCAATTAGCCCACTCCCCTCTGTAATGCCTTTAACCCTGAGGGTACAATAAATAAATAAATAATAAAAATCAGATGTACGCGCTAAGAGACATGCGGGATAATGTCATGACTAATATGGATAAGATAGTTACGGTGGACGATGAGTTCTGCGCAGACCTATACAGTAGCGGAAGTAATCACGGCGGTAATGACGGGGGCAACAGAGCAGCTGACTTGGATATCCAACCGGTAACGAGATAGGGAATTTAAAAAAAGCCTTAAAAGATTTGAAATGGAAGAAATCATTGTTTATTAGTGTCTAACGTCCCAAACCAATTCCCTGGGGTTTCTAGAACGGGCCTCTAGCATTTCGCCTCCATCAAAATTCGACTCCTGCGGCCACGGTCGATCCCGTGTCTTTGGGGTCAGCAGCCGAACGCCATAACCACTGAGCCATCGCGACGGCTCAGTTAACTCGTTCTGAGGCACGACACAAGTACGCCTTCAGCCTGCGCACCCGTCAACACGTGCTGGGCGAAACACGCGGACGACACCCAAAGCATAGAGTAACATGCACACACGTGATTACGCCAGCAACGCACGCTGCATCCACGTTTTTTCTCTAGTCTGCCAGCAGCTTTTCGCTCAGCTGACGACCATCCTTGAACCCGGGTTCACACAGTTCCAGGTCCGCGAGAGAGATCGACGACTCGAGGCGCGCCAAGCCAAAGCACTCGCGTTCTCTGCACACGTAACGACAAGCGTAAGCATATTGTGCACAACAACCGAATACGTGCAGTGCCCTCGCTCCGATAATTGCCCCCAATACGGGGCAATAACAGGAGGAGGTCAAAAACCCGAAGACGTGAGCCGCTTCTCGAGACACCCGACACCTCCGGCCGCCGGAGCGACGGGCCCGTGCGAGCACGTGAAGCGCGAAAGGTTCAGAGCACGGACTTCGGCGAAAGGTGATCCATCGTAAACTGTTTATCGAGGGCAGTGCGCTCGTTGTTTCTAATTTAGTTCTCATAGCCGGCGATACAAAGCTCATCCCGAACGCCAGGTCATTGGGCTCACACCAAATTGGTTTTGTACTATCTATCTATCTATCTATCTATCTATCTATCTATCTATCTATCTATCTATCTATCTATCTATCTATCTATCTATCTATCTATCTATCTATCTATCTATCTATCTATCTATCTATCTATCTATCTATCTATCTATCTATCTATCTATCTATCTATCTATCTATCTATCTATCTATCTATCTATCTATCTATCTATCTATCTATCTATCTATCTATCTATCTATCTATCTATCTATCTATCTATCTATCTATCTATCTATCCATCTATCTATCTATCTATCTATCTATCTATCTATCTATCTATCTATCTATCTATCTATCTATCTATCTATCTATCTATCTATCTATCTATCTATCTATCTATCTATCTATCTATCTATCTATCTATCTATATCTATCTATCTATCTATCTATCTATCTATCTATCTATCTATCTATCTATCTATCTATCTATCTATCTATCTATCTATCTATCTATCTATCTATCTATCTATCTATCTATCTATCTATCTATCTATCTATCCATCCATCCACCTGCCTGTCTATCTTTCTGTTTGTCTGTCTGTCTGTGTATCTTTTATCTATACATATGTCTTTCATCTCTTCAACCGAGCAAGTAGTAGTAGTAGAAGTAGTAGTAGTAGTAGTAGTAGTAGTAGTACTAGTAGTAGTAGTAGTAGTAGTAGTAGCAAACGTCTTTATTGATGGAAAATCAAATGATGTCCCATCATTATCTTAAATCTCTGAAGTAAGCGCTAAACCATGTGGCCCTAGTTTTACTACGAAAGCAGTACCCATGGAGGCGGCCAATTGTTCACAATTTGCAAGTGTTTTTAAGAAGAGTATGCCAAAGTATGCAATGTCATTTCGAAGCTATCGCTTTAAAATGCCACGATGAATGTATGTTGTCGCTATACCCCCCAAAAGGCGCTATTACCCGCGGGGGGTTTCCCGGATCGGCGCTAGCATCTCGTGTAGTCCGGCATGCAGCTACGTATTACATTGTGCGTGCTACATTTCCTCGCAAATTCTGCCGTTAAAATGGACAGTCTAGACAGCATTGCATGGACAAGCAGTTATAAAACGCCATAGCAAGAGAACGAAAAAGAACCACGCACTGTAACAGACGGCCTGCGCAGATGTGACGTTGGCAGGCGACACACGGCCGCCTCCGCATCGCCAGCCGGACGTGACTCCCATGCGCACATGTCGCTGTGTTTTAAAAATACACCGCCTTTGAAATGACGTTCCCTACTTTAAATATCTCTTCTAGGATGTAGCAGGTTATTCTTCACGAAGGGACGACATCGTAGGTTCACTGTGAAATCAGCAAACTAGTCCGAAGACTTTTGTTTACATGTAACTGCTACGGGCGCTAAGCCTACTTTGCACCCTCAGTCGGCTCCGGCGTGCGCTGGCGCCCTCTATGTGTTTTTGTAGACACTGCGTTTGTCCTCTGAGAGTGAAGTCATTCACGCTGCAGAAGCACCACCCGCGCAGCAGCCCCCTCCGTCCACCTTGACTCTCTAGAAAAATCCCGTCGCGTGTGTACAGCTTTTGCTTAGAGTAAACCCATTCATTAAAGTAACATCATCGAAGTATAATCACCGAGGGTAAATCCGGCTGCTTTCATAGAATTGTCACGTCAGATATGTGATCGCACAGTAATTTTTTTATTCTATTTCGTCTCTGCTTGTGCTAAGAGTTATATATCTTCGACTTCATAAACTTTCCAAACTTCTTCAGTCTTTCGTAACCTTGCATAATTCTCCATAGTCCCCCAATGTCCATAGGGAGCTTCGTAGTTATCCGCAGCGCTCGAAAATACGAACCATCGAAGTGTCGGAGGGCGCCGAACCAGAAAAAAAGCAAACAAATAAATATTACGAAAGAAAATGGGGTGTCCTTCATTTCGTTGTACACCAACTCTCCGAAGAACACCCTTTCCGAATTCCACGAGGACACCTACATATGGCAGCCACGCACGGAACCCCCGCGAGCTAAATCCCTCACCACCGTTTCGAGACAGCTTCATCCGCATCACAGCGGACTCCCCAAAGCACGTGGCACTAATCCCCTTCCTACGGCATCCGAGGCTCGGCACTCGGCTTCCACAGTATGCCGGGTATGGTCTTTATACGTTCTTTGCCACATAGCAGCTATACACAATCCGCGGCTTGCGTACGCCCTCTTCTCCTTTTTCATACTCCTTCGTTCTTTTCTTCTTTCGTCATCTTCTTTTCCTTCTTCGCCCTATGCTCTATTGCACTACTTCAGCGGCAAACCATTGCCTAATCCAAGCGGACAAACACTTCTCTGCAGGCATGAGGCGTCGTCCTCTTGGCTGTATGGCATGGCGCGCGTACAACATAAGGGATTTTTTTTCTACGCTTATAGGGTGCGCCACATATAGCGTACTCCGCCAAAATCTCTTTCTCCTCCATATACTCCGCCACGACACATACAACACCCATATTGCTTCACCGCTGCCTCCCTTGTGGCCGCGTACCTACGCGGGCATGCCGCGTACACACGCAGCGGCTGCGAGATGTAATTACATCCGGGGACTCGGCTTTCTATCTTCCCCCATCTCATGCATACTCGGCCGCGCGCATATTGCCTCCGCCGCCTCTGTAGACCGCGTAGTACATACGCGGAGGCGGTGGTTGTTGCCGCCGGGTTGGCCTATTGTTCTTCAGCTCCTCTCCGGCTAGGCCCGAGCAACGCAAGATGTTAGGAAAGAAGCGTGTTCGGGTGTTGTTTTGCTTGCGTTCGTATTGTCCGGCGGGGGTGGAGCAGGTATGGTTGCGTGCGTGCTGGAACGTACACAGACACACACACACACACAGACCCGCGGCAGCTCCTCCCAAATCCGCGATGGGAGGATTCCCCGTAACGCCCCCTTTGTGAGCCGTGCAGAGGCGCGCACCGTGTAAGTCGTTTAAAGTGCATCCGGGTTCGTACGTGTTCGGTATCTGCGCACTGCTTTGCAGATGTGGCTTGAAGTAAACGGACACTCCACGCCTGAACGTACTGTGCGACCACGCGACAGAGCGCTAGCATGGCTGAGCAGTCATGTGGTGACATCTGGTGTGGCTCCGTGTCATCATGTTTGCTTAGGGCAGTGACAACCACTGTTCAGTTGGCACGTGCCATTCCACGCGACAGAGCACTATAGCATGGCTGGGCAGTCATGTGGTGACATCTGGTGTGCCTCCGTGTCATCATATTTGCTTAGGGCAGTGACAACCACTGTTCAGTTGGCACGTGCCATTCCACGCGACAGAGCACAACCATGGCTGGGCAGTCATGTGGTGACATCTGGTGTGCCTCCGTATCGTCATATTTGCTTAGGGCAGTGACAACCCCTGTTCAGTTGGCACGTGCCATTCCACGCGACAGAGCACAACAATGGCTGGGCAGTCATGTGGTGACATCTGGTGTGCCTCCGTGTCATCATATTTGCTTAGGGCAGTGACAACCACTGTTCAGTTGGCACGTGCCATTCCACGCGACAGAGCACTAGCATGGCTGGGCAGTCATGTGGCGACATCTGGTGGGCCTCCGTATCGTCATATTTGCTTAGGGCAGTGACAACCCCTGTTCAGTTGGCACGTGCCATTCCACGCGACAGAGCACAACAATGGCTGGGCAGTCATGTGGTGACATCTGGTGTGCCTCCGTGTCATCATATTTGCTTAGGGCAGTGACAACCACTGTTCAGTTGGCACGTGCCATTCCACGCGACAGAGCACAACCATGGCTGGGCAGTCATGTGGTGACATCTGGTGTGCCTCCGTATTGTCATATTTGCTTAGGGCAGTGACAACCACTGTTCAGTTGGCACGTGCCATTCCACGCGACAGAGCACTAGCATGGCTGGGCAGTCATGTGGTGACATCTGGAGTACCTCCGTGCCAGCATGTTTGTTTAGGGCAGTGACAACCATTGTTCAGTTGGCACGTGTCATTTTGTTTCTCAAGGACGTGCCATTTATTCTTCAAGGTATCTCATGACCTGCTCTGGATGTGTACGTGGTCAATTCCTGCTTGAAATAGGATTTCTATGCCTGGTAGCTATTGGAGGGTTTCGTGGCCGAGGCAGCCGAGGGGGTGGCTATTCTGAATTACACTGCGGCTCGGCGAAAGTTAGCCTGTGAATCAAAATGGCGTATTTCTCACCATCATGACACTGCGCGTACACGTGCTGTTTCCCGTGAACAATGCAGTGAACGGGAGTGACACACGATATTGTAAGTCACGAATGTTCATCTATCAAGAACGCCGGTAAATTCTTCGCTGAAATAAAATTTCGGAAGCTGTTAGGCTTCTAATATACATCCCCTGGTGTCATAGTTAAGGATCGATATGTATGCAGCCTCATTAAACATAACGTGCAACACGCTATAGCGGTGACCGGGCTGCAGTGTTCGCGCTTTAGCGCACTCGAACACGCCGTTGCATGCGTCAAGCTCAATGCACGAATTTCCAGCTCCACCATGTGCGCTGTGTGAAGTGAGCCCTGGACACATACTGCGACGTAGGACTGTCGACCGCACATCACAGTACAAAAACCTGAGCTGCGTAGCTCCAAACACCGCAGAGGGGTACAACTACACTAAGACTACCAAAGCCTTCTTTCGCTGTCTCCATAGAGTGACCACACCCCTTCCATTCTGACCGAGCCCAGCAATCGGACAGCTTGACATCGAGAGAGATTGCCCAGGGCACGCGCCGTACAGCACGACCACGCGGCAGCGTTCAGACAATCGCGTTTCTCGTCGTCACAGTTCCCAATAGTGCGCGCGCCCACGAAATCCACCCCCCCCCCCCCTCCCCCTGCTTCAATCACGCTCCTTAGCGGGTCATTTGAGAACATTAGGGCCACGCACGCCGGGTATACACCCCACCCACATGGACTGGATAAGCGGCCATCCCTCCTGACACCAGCGCCGCCAAGCGAAGGCGGCGTGTAGCGTCACTGTATACTCCCACCGCAAAGCGAGGTTCAACCTCTCTACTATTCGAGCGCCGAGGCTTTTAAGATGTGTAGCCGCGCTCCATAATCCCCGAGACGCAAAGACGCCTGTATGCATGCACCTACCAGAGGCGGCACGCTGCTCAAAACGAGAGTGACATCTTTATGTGTCGCCGAGAGCGCAGCGTGTCGTTTGTGGGCGTGTTATAAAGACAGCGCGAGTACTACTAGGCGTGCAGTGCGCGTTTTAAGCTGGCGTACACGTACGATAGGAAATGGAGGGGGATTTCAGCAGGGGGCGCTACGAGCAACACCCACCACGGCTGCCACTCGCCGGGCAGCCTATCTATCCATGCAGCGGCGAGGCGTCAATGGGGAAAGCTGCTACGGTAGACGAAGCGATAAAGAGCGAGAAGCTGACGCGGTCGGGGATGAGAAGAGAAAGAAAATATGTGACAAGGGATAATCGAAGACGAATTGAGAAGTGCTCGGGAGTTATCCCGCCGCTTCAGCGGGGCTTGTACGTTGTATACCGAGATTGCGCGCGTATAACGGGATGATTATTTAGAAGAGCAGATTGGAGACAATGCATAGGGCAAGAAATGTGTGCAGTCGCGCATTGTTAGTACGGCCCCCGTTAGTGTGGACGACTCGAATTATGGGCAATTTTATCTGGGGATCAAACTGCTTCTATGCATTTATGCCTCGTTAATACCTAAACACGAGGTCCTGACAGTGGACCATGTGGAAATGCAGAAGGCCCATTGGGACCGAAGTATTTTAGTCGCGTTAAGATAGCCGGTGATGAGAACAAAATCTCTGCTGCCCCAAACAGATGTTTCCTTTTCTCATTTTGAACGCAGGATCGACACAGGAGGAATGCAGTGCAAATGACTTAGTGATGACCCTTTTCTTTCGTGGTTTCATGTTTTACAGTGCAAAGTGGCCCAGTTCATGCCTTTTAACCTTACCCCTGCTGGATGGATGGCTGCGAATAAAACTCTCTCTGTAACTTGTGTCACGTAGAAAGCCGCATTCAGCAGCTGTTAGCCCTCAGATTGCAGACGTATAGAAGCGATTCGTGGGACGTCAACAGTCGCAGTAGGTAGGCCATTTAGACCCACCTGCCTGAATGCAAGGCACCTATGCCCATTCCACCGGGGTGTGGTATAAAAAAGCGCTCCGTATAAAGCACGTGGGCTAAATGCGTATTATATGCTGTAAAAAACGGCATATTGTTCCCAGTGAATGTTCCCACTAAGAAACTGAACGTGACAATGAGTGACCAAACTTGCAATGCAAGAATTGATAATACGATAAAGAGGCACACAAAAACAGAATACAGACGCTGAAGAGGTGGTGAGGGGGCAGGGTGTAGAAATACCGTTGCAACTACAAAAGAAGAGGACGCGAACCTTCGTTACTTGTGTCGCAGCTGCGTGGCTTGTGAGAAGTCTTTTCGAGTTCTGTCGCACCACAGGGGGGACTCGCTCATCTCCAGCGAACCATATAGCGCCGGGCGCTTCTTTTTCTTGTTTTTGTTCTTATTTTTTTCTCTGCTCCTAAGCCTCCGTGCGCGAGCGAATGGCTCGTCTCGGCGCCTAGGGCGACGCTCAACGAGGGGACGAGTAGGCCGCGCGCTCGTCCGTCAGAAAGGTGTTCGGGCTGAGGTGTTAAACGCCGCGACCGGGTGTCAATCACGTGCCACAGCGATAATGGATCACCGCCCACGGTCGATCGCGCGCCTTTCCTCCTTTCTCACTTCCTCCTCTCCGCCATCTTTCTCTCCCTCTCTCTGTGGATCACAGAAGAACAGCGTGCATTTCGTTCGGCACCCGGCGGCACCGCCAACAGCAAGTACAGCAGCCGACCGCTGCGGCGGAGGCGCAGATTGTTTCCCGGCAACGTCACGAGGCGGCGCTGGCGGCGGCTGTTGTTGCTGCGACGGGCATGTACTAGACGGATGGACGGGCGGATGGATTGGACCGACGTGTGTCGGTCGGCACTCACGGACGGAAGCAGGCAGAATGAGATGGAGAGAAAAAGAGAGAAGACGCAACGTTGTTTTTCACACCTCCGACCGATCAGCCGTGTCCAATTTACGGCGCTGTTCGGGTTCCACGACTTTCTCGTTGTCTCGTTCGTCTGCTTATACCTCCTGCCTGTTGTAATGCAGCCATCCAGCTGGCCTTACTTCTTCTTTTCTTTTCTTTTTTTTCTCTTTCTCTCTCTCTCTCGCTGTGTCTTACTATTTTGTCTTTCGTGCGAGGAGAAAAGCCTACCTTTTTGGCGGTATCGTGTAAGAGTTTTTCATTTCCCGCTTTCTCTCTGGTTCCTTCCAGCCATACACGTGTAAAGCGACCAGCAGTCTGTACAGGGTGATAGAGCACATTGGCTGTGTTCAGCAGGAGGCAGGGAAGAGAAAACCAACTTTTACGCTGTTGGCTTCCATCGTCAGAGATTGTAAGTGTACACTAACACTCCGAAGACTGACGAGCGCTGCTGGCAGGTGGCGCTGGTGTCAAGTGCAGGTGAGATTTCGTGCATAGGGAGGGGCTCTCGGTGGGTTTCCAGCCAGGACCTCGACAGCGTTTCCTGGGCTTGGATAATATGAAGATTATATCCCAGTTATTTCCAGCTATGATTCTTTTTCGTTCCTGATAGCTGGCTCAGGCAAAGCCATGCCCCAGTCATTATTAAGACCGGTTACTAGGCGAGGGAGATGATATTAGTACAGTAGGATTGGAGGACTATAACAGTTGCGTTACACAGCTCCCGAGGTAGATAAGAGCCCAAAAGGACAAGGTGATGAGGCACAAACATATAAAACATGCATTTGCGACATCCTTGAACATTGAAGGAGCGCAGTCAACACATAATAAGTGTATATAGGTATTTCGCAAGGTCATATATAGCTGTTATTTCATCCGCATGCACTTCCGAGCGAGAGAGTAGGAGCGAGTGATAGATAGAGTGATAGAATAGGAGCTGTGAAAGAGCGACCTGAAGACTGTATAGAACGTGAGCGCTGCTCCTCCATGAATTTGATGAAACGAAGACTTTTTTTTTCTTTCCATGACTCTATACACTGGTTGTTAGTATGTAGAACAGTGCTTGACCAAAGCGTGGTTTATCCTAGACATCGTTAATTTTGCCCACACACGACATACGAACGCTTTATTGTGTACAGAAGCAAAGAATGCTTCAAAAGCTCCTTCAGATAGGTTAAGTTTTCACACAAAGAAGCCCCGTGTAGTTCAGCGCACAGGGCGTGCGTTTCCCGAGTTAAGCTCTGTAAGCCTTTCACTTACGTAAAATGTATAGACAGTGGATGAAAAGCGAAGGCCAATGTTCAGACAAAGCCAGCTAAGGCATGTATAATGCATGCCTATACGGTCAGGCTGGATTCCTTTCGGGAACATGTTATTAGGCACGTTTGCGACGTCGCAAGCTTTTCACTACGCTCTCATTCCTATAACGCTAAGCAGCTGTTTGCGCAAAATGACACCAGAAGGCGCTTAACAAAGGTGCATCGAAAGAGCCAAACCTGCGGCTAGCCTCGCAGATAGCGGTCCAAGTACCTGCAATCCTTGTGGCCATGGCTCGCTTTCGCACGCTGCGTTGGATCGTCATTCTGCTCAGCGCTTTTGCTTCAGGTATACACACTCGAATACACCTATATGGGAGTAAGCAGGGAGTAAGATGTCCTTTAGCGCACTCCCTTTTGTAAAAGGCTGGGCGCTTGAGGACAGTTTATTTTATTATTTATTTATTTTCCAATACTGTTGGCCGGTGGAAGCCGTTACAGGGTGGAAGCAGAAAACAAGCTTTTTGACCTCAAAAAGTAAGCTTGTTAGAAAAATAAAAAACAACAAACTTCCTCTTTACTCCCTCCTTACCCCTGTCTGTTTAGAGTGCACAAGCATCTATGACGTATTTCCCGTCTCCTGTGACGTAAAATCACCGTCAAAGCGATAGTCGATGCAAAGAAGTATAAGCTATATATGCCAAGAAGCCGTTGTTACTACAGGTTCGACTTCTTGTACATATTCCCAACCATCCCGAACAAAAGCATTTTTCGACGTTAAAGAGTTTACGAACGCAATTTTTTTCATATAATGCAAGATTTTACTATAACAATCAATATATCGATCCACAGATCTCCCGAGAGCAAGCTTGAATTTTTTTTTTTTTGCTATTAACGTTTTTGATAGCGTCTAAAACGTTCCCCATTGCTTTCCCATGGCAGTCTTAACTGCTCGATGCGAACGATGGAAAAACGTTAAACGAAACATTTTGCTTCGCGTCGAAACAATGTACCATTACTTTCAATACTTCCATTACCGGAAAAAAACAACATTGCAATATTGAAAGTTCTTGTTCAAGAAAGCTGGACATGAAACGCATGCGGCTGCATCAAAATTACATGGCTATATCAAATCCGCCAGTATTTAGAGCTACATATTTCAGACTATCATTAACCACAAAAATATATTCGACAATAACTATACGCATCACTTAATATCGTAACAAAAAAATCTTGCCTTTCAAGGTCAATTGCAGATTGGAGGAGGCAACCAGACCATGTGACAGAGAACAATTTGAAGGTGCCGCTGCAAACTTCGCATGATATAGTTACTACTCATCCTGACCGGTTTTTGTTCGTATTTCGATTCGCTGCGTACCTGCTTGCATGCAGGGTTATGGCTTGCGTTCATCCTTCTTTCTCATTTATGTTCTTTTTCCTGCAAAAATGTACAAACTTGGCACGGCTAACTGCTTGTTTTGTTTGTACCGACTGGGACAAAAAGTCGTTCTATTTATTTCTATATTCTCTTCCTGTTTGGACACTTCCGTTCAGTCCGCGGTATCTTGTAAATAGAGAGATTTAGCATAGGGCGGTTCGCGTTTCGCTACTGTGATACGCTTCTGCGGTGCGGTGCGGTGTCCTGGCCAGGCAGGCCAGCAATGGAGCCAAGATATTCGAAGGATCAGAGCAAAAAACTCGCTGTCCCCATTCTCATCCGTACGCATGTTTAATCCCTTTCCCGCCGACCATACAACCTATCCATTTCATCCATCCTCTCCGCAACGTCTCAGGGGAGATCAGGGGAGTCTCCACGGGCCCGCTCCCCCGGCTGTGGGTCCCTGTGTAGTTTTCCCCCTCCTAATTTTTTTCCCATTTTCCCCATTTGCGGGTGGTAAAATTATTAATGTTGTCCTCGGGCCTTTCATTTATTTTCAAATTAGATTAAGCCTGTTGTGCGTAAGTGGTGCAGGCAGGGGCTTATTATTTTTCAATCTTTTTAGGTTGACCCAACCTAATATATGTACCTGCGCAGTGCCTGGTGCGCGCCCCTCGACGTCATCTGCGCATGAGCAGGCGATAGCTGATAAGGGATGACGCTGTGCTCAAGCTCAGTGAAATAAATTAATTCTTTGAGTTTTTAGTATGCCGGTAAAGTTTGTCTTGCAGCAAAAAAACAAAAACTCGTGACTCCCACACTAACAGCGATTGGTTTCCGCCGTATTGAGATGGATGGCGGTGTAGAAAATAAACTCTAGAATCCGAGCAAAAAAATTCCATGTCGAGGCATACAATTTATTCCCGAAATCGACAGGTGATCCCGAGAGCTGTATTTCGGTGTTCGTCTTTTCTAAGTTATATGAAAATTATGTTTTCGTTTAGAGTGATCTCTGTGTCGTTAGAATACCGTAGCCCAATTTCTCCTCAGTGTCCCTTCAATATGGAAAGGCCACGTCCAGTGCTTTCAGCACGCGTTCTGAAATTATTAATAGGAATTTCAAGCACGCTTCACACAACTTTAAAGCTACACTGCGCATAGCATATGTCCGGGCTATTCTCGAGTACAGCTGCATCGTCTAGGACCCTCATAAAGAGATCCTCCCTAAAATTGAGCTGTATTC
The DNA here is from genome assembly GCF_052857255.1 of Amblyomma americanum. Taxonomy (NCBI): domain Eukaryota; kingdom Metazoa; phylum Arthropoda; class Arachnida; order Ixodida; family Ixodidae; genus Amblyomma; species Amblyomma americanum. The sequence continues at coordinate 168,170,015 of NC_135501.1, read as the reverse complement.
TCACACAGAGCGTTTTCACATATAGATATTTGTGCTAAACGTACTCTTACACATATATGACAAAACAGAAAACGGTATGCACGATAGACCTGCAATTGTAAAACTTACAGGGTCAGAAATAAATAAATTAATAATAATAATAATAACAATACAATAATAATTGGTTTTGGGGGAAAGGAAATGACGCAGTATCTGTCTCAAATATCGGCGGACACCTGAACCGCGCGTAAGGGAAGGGATAAAGGAGGGAGTGAAAGAAGCAAGGAAGAAAGAGGTACCGTAGTGGAGGGCTCCGGAATAATTTCGACCACCTGGGGATCATTAACGTGCACTGACATCGCACAGCACACGGGCGCCTTAGCGTTTTGCCTCCATAAAAGCGCAGCCGCCGCGGTCGGGTTCGGATCCGGGAACTCCGGATCAGTAGTCGAGCGCCCTAACCACTGAGCCACCGCAGCGGGTAAGAAATAAACCAAGAACAGAAAAAATAAACCAAGAAATAAACCAATAAAATAAGAAAAATAAAATAAAATAAGAAATAAACCAAGAAAATCATTTTTTGACAAGCATGAGTATCCATATTAACGCGACAGCGTTAATGAGCCCGTGTCGCAGAAAAGCTGGCGCCGGCGTTGGCGGCGTTGTCGGCGCTGTAACACGAGAACCTCCACGTAAAAAATCTTTCGAAAATACGGGGATTCGAACCCAGGTCTTTCTTAATGAGAGTTTTTGAAAGAAATCGTGCACTTCAAAATGACACGTGTGACAGAAATTATAACCGTAATTGCGCAGAACAAACGAAAGTTGGTGAACACTGAGGAAGATGATGATGATGATGATGATGTGGTGGTGGTGGTGGTAGGGGCGGCGGTGATGCTGCTGCTGCTGCTGATGATGATGATGAGCATTACACGCGGGACTACGAATGCACGCAGTGTCTGGTCAAAGGGGCTCCTGTCTGCTGCCCCTGGACATGGGCCAGTGCGCCGATCCGTACACGAGGTACTTCTACGACAAGTCCGCCCAGGCGTGCCGGCCTTTCTCCTACGGCGGACTGGGGGGCAACTTGAACCGCTTCTCCAGCGTCGCCGAGTGCATGGACCGGTGCCACGCTGCCGGGTGACCACTGCACACGTCAGCCGCGAGGAGGAGCTGTGGTAGCAGGGACTCCGGAAGACCGGGCGAGGCACCAGTCTCGACGAGTTTAGTGTACGGTCCTTCCTTCTGCTCGGACTCCCGCAGAACAGCCAAGAAAAATTAAGCTGGAAAAGTACCAATCAACAAAAATAAATTTCCTTGCTACGTGGCATCGACTTGTGCCTACTCAGTTTATCAAAAGAAGTGCATGTACAGTTTTTTCCAAAAGTAACGAGGCTAGACGGCTTGCTTCTCAGTCGTATATTGAAGCTATTATGCCAGTCCTTGAGCTCCAATTCTCTGCATGGTAAGGAAAACTCTTGTCCTCATCTTCCAAGACCGTTTCGGTCTTTAGGGAAGCCGTAAGGGCTCCACTATTCGAATGCGAAGCAAACCATGCAGCCCGGTTACTTTCGGCAAAGGCTGTACCTCAAGAATTGTACTTTAACCACAAAGGCTACATAAAGCCGCTCGCCCAGACTTCCTGCCCTGAGAACCGGAATTGCAGCGTTTTTTACGGTGTAGATGGTATCATAGAAGCACCTGTGTTTGAATTTTCGCCTTGTATTTTAAAACAGCCTTAAATAACTAACCGCGTCAGAAAATGGTATGAAACCGGCTATGGCACAAGGTCGCGCTCAAATTGGCCCCAGCCTAATGAGAGCCGCTTGTTCAGAACAGCCCCCCTTTTGAGGTGTTCTAATCTGAGAAAATTCGCCCGCAGAACATATGCTTAACAAAAAAAAAAAATGACGGTCGATTTGCGTAGTCAGGCTCCCCGCTCCTCGCCAGTTCTCCACTCCACCGCGGGCGGGGCAAAGAATGTCACGTGGTACGTACGTGCGTTGCGGAGTGTCGGGATCTGATTGACGTCGCTTTGCGCCTGCCCGCAAGCGCGCGGTTTTCGAGTGTCACAAGAAATGGCCCAAATTAGTGGAGCCACAAAAGCGAGAGTAAAGAGTTTTCAAAATTCTAAAAATTGATATTGCTATTACAGACTGCTGGCTAGAAATTTTTAATTGCAACCAGGTGCCGATATATGCATATAGCCTGAGTCGCTTTGGGACGTTAAACCCCCTAAACCAACGAATCAACCAACCAACCAACCAACCAACCAACCATCTCTCTGAAAATTGATTGCATCTTTTAGTGTTTTCAAAACGCCATGTGCCACGCACCGCTCTGGTGGTCCCGGGTGCTGCGTTTTCCAGGTCTTACCCTAAATAAGAATAACCTCCACCGTTTCCTTGTCTCGCATAGCTTTTTGTGCGCAATGTACCCAGCATCGAAGCTCTAGGTGCCCTAGCCCCCTACCCTCCTCAAGTTAAGCATGTCCCTTGTAAAAGCCCCAAAGCAAAGGTTGATGATGCCATCTACTGGCAGTACGCCACACTACTTTTGCAGATGCGCGGCCTCCGAGATTGGCATATCCCTCGTCCGTCTTAGCTGTGCAGCACGTTTTGCTGCTATTCACCAGGTGGCGACAGCTCACCCCAAACTATGTTTAAAACGCGAGCTCTGTACGGGACGTTGCCCACAAAATGAGCGTCGTCACATACGCGCGGGTGCGTGTTTGCAACGCGCGTCTCCTCTTCCAATCTTTCCTTCCACGTCTTTCAACACTGCTCTGTCTGCACGTGGCAGCGATTGTGGCTCAGCTCGAGCCAGTGGGCAGCCGCCTGCAATTCCCTTTACATTCTTCCTTCAACCGCAATAATAACACTTTGGCCAGTGGCGCAACGTTCGCAGGTCACAGAAGTGCACAGAATAAGCCCAGGCGCACAGATCGGATAGATTATCCTTTCCACGTGCGCATATAGTTGCGCATATAGGTGAAGTGGGCGGACGTGTGGATATTATTGACGGCAGACCCACAAGGAGACCAGACATGGATGCTAAAATGCGACAGTCCACAAGTAAAAAAAAATGGTGGTGGTTTAGCTCTGGTTAAACCTGGATTGACGCAATACCTACAGCTTCCCGAGTGGCTGGTCACGTGACCAACCACGTGACGAACCACGTCACCAGCCACGGCACCGCGTTGCCGGCAGCTGCTCCGCGCCATGTGACCAACCACGTGACAGCGTGGCGGCGCAGCCACGGGGTGCCGGTGCAGCGGCAGGGTGGTGGCGCCGCCACGCTTAAGGCTCGAAATGCTACCGTAATGTAGCTATCGCTACAAAACTATAGGACAGAGACCGTGGGCATAGTGTCCTCCATAAGGTCTCAATATTCAATAAATTTTGCTTCCTCTGGTTCTTCTGCTTGAGTAGTACCACTGCCAAGTGGGCTAGAATGCCGGCGTGTGTCTCTGTGTGGAGAATGAGTGAAGCTTTCGGCGCCTGCAGCGAGCCGAGCGCGAGAACCGGCCCCGGCCAGAGGAAAGAAGTAAAATCTGCATCGGCATAGGCGGAGAGCCGGGCAGTGGGGCAATCATGAGGCAACTAGCGATGCATGATGCGCATAAAACCAATCGGAACCACAGCCAGTTTGCGTTGTGGCTGATATTCGGCAACACATCAAATTGGTTTATCGAAACTATTGATTTCAAAGAGCTTGCTCTTCCCGGGAACATGAAATGCCTCGCAGAAATCTATGAGAAACACAATAAATGACATATGGTTTATTGGCCAAAGCTACACCCCGAGTAAACTGTCAAATGTGGGTTGCACAGCAGTGAAACGCTCGCAGCACACATAACAATGCGCACTAGCTTAGATTTGTCCGTTCCCTTGAAAGCTCTTTGTTATCTTTCAGAGTAACCAACACGCTTTGAATAATAAGAAACTGCCGTCTTATCAAGTCCTAGACGAGACCACTGCATTTCTGTGCGCCTCTCATCTCGTGTACACAACCTCTTCATTTCCTCGGAAGGCTGTTATTGTTCGTGTCCTCAGACGGGAAGTGCCACATACCGATTTCGGGGCACTGGTAATGCATCGAACATTGACGATGTAATTCTGATCAAAATGGAAATAGAAGAAATTGTGGGCATGGTAGAAATTTTTCTGCGGCCTACGAAAATGTGGCCGCGGGTAAGAAAGACATTGTTGTCGACATTGCCGGTGCTTCTTCAGCGCGGGACATCGCAGCCACCACCGGGGGTTCTTAATTAAGAGATGCTCCCTCCGTGGCTATAACCGAACAAAGTTTCCTGTCTCTCTTTCCTACTGAAGAGATTATAGTCTACATACCAATGATCTCCCTCGGTCACCTAGGGTAGTCATCTCCATTCCTACCCCATCCTCCGAGGTGGAGGCCCTGCAGGCCGAGGACCTAGAGAACCAGGTCACCGTGGTTTGGCGGACTCGTTCTGAGGCTGCCTTTAGACGATTGCTGGATTAGGAGGCTCTCTTACAGAAAGCATCTTCTTCCTTCTTCTTCTTCTTCTTCTTCTTCTTCTTCTTCTTCTTCTTCTTCTTCTTCTTCTTCTTCTTCTTCTTCTTCTTCTTCTTCTTCTTCTTCTTCTTCTTCTTCTTCGTCCTCTTAAGGCATGGCACATACCCACATGAGGGATTGTCCATGGTGTGGTGGCATAAACAAGGAAATTTTCATAGGAGATTACGACAAAATTTTAGCACCAAGAGTGAACTTTGAAAAATGTGTCAATAAAAACGACAGAGGAATATAGTAAAATAACAGACAGCATTTTGGTGGAAAAAGAAGAGCTCGCAGAATTTTAAAAGAATTAGCAAACCAACCTACCAATTGCAATTATGTAATCATGGAGAATCCCACAAATTCAACCCAATGCAAATCCTTTGGCGCTTGCACCGAACGATAATAACACTAGCAGAGATAACGGGAGCCCTAATCTGGAGACAGGAACCTCCATGTGAATCTTCCTTTGAAGTGCGAACTGTGGACAGTAGAGAAGAAAATGGTCTACAGATTCAACTTCTCCGCATGCGTCACATAGGTTTGTCGGTGTCAACCCACACCTGCATAGATACAAATTCAAACTCGGAATCCTGCACCGAAATTAACGGCGTCATTGATACCTCACACAGCCTGGTTTTACATGAATGGAAGTTCCAATTATATGCTAAGTTCTGATAATCAGTGGTATTTAGTTAGGGATCACGTAACCTGGCTGATATGTGTTGGAACCGCTGAAACCTGAAAATCGCCAGGAGGCTGAAATTCGAGACAGGATGTGTCACTGACCCGTCAAGAACCGACCTTGCTAAGTAATCAGCCACCTCATTTGAATGAATACCTGCATGGCTAAGGACCCAGAAAAAAAGGACCTCCGTCAAAGTGCATAGAACAAAAAATCGCAGGAAACGTCTCGGAGAATCTTTTTGTGATGATTTGTTTTCTTCAATAAAAACTATTCTATCTCTCTTGCTCTTCATCGGCATCTGTTTCTTATTTCTTAATAACGTCTTAATAACGCCGTTTTCTGTCTTCTTCTAGACTCACGTCAGGCTAGGAAAACTATCAGCTCGGACAGAAAACAGCCAGCGTAACGCACGCCCAGGTCCCCGAATGTAGTCACTTAATGTACTCGTGCATTAACAGAAAAAAGAAAGCTAGAAAAAGGAGCTACCAATCGAAAAAGAAAAGGAAGATCAAGCTACGACGTCGCTGCTCGCGGGCAGTGAAGCCTCAACATCATCAGTGAAGCCTCCTCGATCTCGCTTCGTCCCCAGCCTTCCTACACGCAAGTCCGAACATAAGGGCACTACAGGAGAGAGCTGCAGAGGCAAAAGCTTAGTTTTGAAGCTGATTGACTACCGCGAATGAAGCTGCGACATGGATGCGGTTGAGCCGGCTTTCGGGGCTGCGGTGAACGTAGCGGACCAGGAGCTCGGTCAAGGTGAAGGGGACCAGAGGAAGAAAGAGGATAGGGGACAGCAGAAAGACGAGCAGCAGGACTCCGCGGCAGTGGAGGTGCAGAAGGCGGAGGTCGTGCCGTTCCAGTATCAGATGTTCCAGTTTGTCGGAACCATGATGATCAGCCTGTCCTGGACACTCGCCATTAGTGGCGTGGTGAGTAGCCCACCGCACAGATTTACCATGGATTCCACGGCCGCCATTCTTTTCTTTCCCTTTCATGGAACCAACTGCAGTCAGTATGTCCGGTTGTCGCGAATAACATGTGATACAGCCACCATTGCCGGCATTTGACGTTTAAGGGGCTAACGCAAATCCAACTATCCCCCCCCCCCCCCCCACACACACACACACTTGTTGAGAACACTGAGTAGACATATTTTAAAGTGATAACATGAGAAGCCGAACTGGGTAAAAAAAAAAAAACGTCGTCCGTCCGTTACGTAATTTATATTGGTCGAAGGGACGTGACGCCACCAGATAGGAACTAACGTAACTTTCGATAAAGCCATCAAGAGCTTCTAATGCCACATTGCCACAACTTCTTGCCAGCACCTAAGGCAATTAAGTTGTGCCTGTGAATTTTGTTTGCAAAGATACGGGTCGTGCGCCAATTTAGTTGTGGTGCACAAGCGTTCTCTCAGCTTGCGACGGTGTCTTTTGGGGGAAATCGGAGGCCTTCTGTGTGCACTGCCGCCGCCCGCGCAGGAGGAGTCCCTGGACTCGGGGAACGACCGCCACGATCCCCTGACCGCGCTGCTGATATTCCTGCTGAAGCTGAGAGTTCCTGCGATCGTCGTCCCCGTGCTCTTCCTTGCATTCTCCGGGTCCTTGAGCTCCCAAGGCACACATCCACTGAAGCGAAATGTGTGCCTTCTCGCTGTATACTCCCTCTTGGGGGCACCCTTCGTGCTCTTGCCCTTTCTCCTGCCCGAGCCATGCTCCTCTCCAGGCCCCTCCAACGAGCAGGTAGGCATCAGGGACAGACTTCTGCTTCGCCTTTGTCATATGGGAAAAGGGAGCGAGAAATAGGTTTTTAATGTAAACTGACGAGAGTGCGGAAGCACTCCTGTCAGTTGTCATGTTTTATGCGGAGAAAGGAGCAAGAGACAAAAAGGGCATATGGAGAAGTAAGAACGACAGAGATGGTAAATTGGGCCCTCCTGTTGAAGTAGTCCTCCAGTTGCGTCTTATGAATGAACAAGGGAGTATGTCCAACAGAGTGGCCGTGTAGCATATCGCGTGTCCTTCTGGGTGAATTCAGAGGTGTACCCTTGCATGCTGTACAACGCCATTTGCCCGAGGATCGCAGGTACTGGGAAACCAGGCTCTAGAGGGGTCCGCTTTATCATGGACGCGTTTTGGCATTTGTCTCAGAAAAACTTTGGTGTACCACTTGTCCTTTTTGCACGTCGCACATGCAGAGAAAGAGAAGGGAAATGCGTCGTGGAGCTAGCTTCGCTCCCTTCAGCCAGCTGGACATGTTTCCCAACGCGAAAATGGCCACCTAGGCAGTTCTATATATAACGCTGACACTTTTACTGTACACCGCACTAAACTAAACACAATTCCCTCCCACTCCACGACCTGCCTCTAGCCTGGCGTCTTAGCAGTAACGGCGCAGTTGTTATGAGCGGCTTACCAGGATAATTTTTGATAATATTTTTAATACTGCGAATTTATTGTACGCCACTGAATACGAATATATTGAGCTTTATTTATCCAGTAAACTGTCTTGGCACAGGAACGTTAACTACACAACTTCAAAAGCAGGTCGTGTTTTTGTCTTTCTGCGCAGAAATGCCAAGTGTTTCCCTTAAACACTGAAGAAGTGCAATATGCCACGAATGCAAGGGCTCTGCTGGAGTGCGCGTGTACAGTATGAGACCCTACATGTAAAACTGAAATTGATAAATTAGAAAAGGTTCGAAATTTAGCTGTCCATTTTGTTCAGAATGCTTTCATCAGGAATTTCAGTGTGTCGTCAGCGAAGAACTAGTCAGGATTGGACGCACTTTAGAAACACCGGTATCTGCTTACGCTTCAATTCTTCCGTAACATTTTTCATCGCAAAACCGGTAGTGAGCGTGAGAAATATTTATTTTCAGCTTACTACATTTCAACAAAAAGTGACCACACCTTTAAAGTGAAAGGAATAAAATAGAGAAGATTTATTAAAAATGTAAATTTCCCGAACACAATAAATGAGTGGAACAAGTTGCCCAAGAAGTCGTCCCCACAATGCCAAACGAATATCTTTCCTCACTACTGTAATAGTCAATTTTTTTGTTTGTTGGTTTGAAATTATACTGCATTGTATTTCCTGCAATCTCTTCTTTTTACCTGAAACTTTGTAATACTGCTTATGTCATAAATTCCTCCGCACTGTAATCCCAAACCAAAATGCGCTGTGCGTAGAGTGTTAAATAAATGAAATAAATAGCTTGCGAACACGAACGGGGACACCTGCACCCTCCTTACTGTGCGTTTTTACGGTGACTTACTTCTCATAACACTCATCTGTCTTCTTGAGCACCATAGTCGTATACAACCAAAGAATAAAACGGCAGATCGAACCCAGCCCTATTGAAAAATGTATACAGGTTTGAATAGGAGACAAATAGGATTATGGCACATTTCGTTTAACGTTATAGGACGAGGCTTCCAAAGCAATTCAGCCTTTGAGTGACTCCTTAGTGGGGGGCTCCGTATAACGACCATTACCCGTAGTTAATTACCGTTCACTTACATCACACAGTGCATGCAAGTCGTGGGTTCGAACCCGCCCACTACTGTAGCACATCGATGGAGGAAAAATGTAAAAATTCCGTGTACTGTGCATTGTTAGTGCCCGTTAAGACCCCCAGGGGTCGAAATTATCCGGAGCCCTCCACTATGGCGTCCTTCAGAGATTGAGCCGCTTTGGGACGTCCATCCTATAAAGCCAAACCAAATGTGCCATAATCCTATTTGCTGACCCGTTCAAACCTATATACATTTTTAAGTAGGGAAAGGATGTCTTCCAACCAATGACGTCGGCCTATTGTCATGACGTCACCGTCAATCGTCTTGCACCTGCCAGCCACTTCCTAGTGGTTGTGGCAGGTTCTGGGCAGTTTATCGGGACGGACGTGAGAATAGGCCAACGATATGAGGTTAAAGACTTGCTTTGAGGAGGTTATGCACTTCGTTCCTGACTTTTACTCGACTGTAGTACAATTAGTGTATGGTACAGGTGGGCCGATAATACTAGGAAGTTTGCGGGAATGAGTTGGCCGCAGGTGGCATATAGGACCCAACTGGAAATCATTGGGACCTGCATTTGTCCTGCAATGAAACTAAGGGTGAATACGGAGGTCCTGATTGTAACGTTGCCACAATCCTACAAAGGGCACGGGAGCGCCACTTTCGGTAAAGGTGCCTTTACAGTTCAACGAATTATATTTTTCCTATTTAAGTCACATAAACTACAGAAACCTTCCCGACATGATGAATGTCCAGTTTTCTGGCTCTTTTTTTCTTTACAGCACGACCCAGCACGTGTTTCTTCAGCAGACTCAGTGCACGGTGAAGAAGCATCATCGCTGTGGACATGGATGTCTCGCTATGGTCCGGTGCTCCTGGTCGGAATCATCGGCGCTGCGAAGCTGTACAGAGCCAGGAATAAGTTGAGACCAGTGGCGACGCCGCTAGCGGCTCCGACAGAGGCTCCAATAGCAGCTCCTATAGAGCCTCCAAAGCCTGCTGCCAGAAAGCGGCTCCGAAAGTGGCTCCGATAGCAGCTCCCATAGAGACTCCAGTGCCGGCTCCGATAGCAGCTACAATGGTGGCGGAGGTGCCAAATGAGCTGGATCTGCTGGCAGTTGATGAAGATGAACTGTGGCGTTACCGTTCCAGAGGCTGAATGCCAAAGACGGGGTGCCAGGCGTGGCTTTCCTGGACGTCTGTGGCAGCTTCGTCGCGGAGGACACGGATGCACCTGCACTGAGAGCTTTTGTTTTCTTATTTATATTCCAAATAAACTCCGACGTCACCTGCACTGCAGCTGCACTGTCGTGGTCGTCAATGGCAGGGCCACTCACCTTCGTGAAATCAGGCAATGCAAAGCCGAGACGCCTAAAAAAAGAATCACAGGTAGTCCAAATTATTCCACAGCCCTCCACTAAAAACGCCTGCCAGAGCCCATGCGAGGCCTCGGGACGTTGAACCGCACACACTATGCTATACAATACTTTCTGTAGGGCACACTCAGAACAACACAAGGCGCGTCCTGATTTGATTTTCGCCTGCCCAGGTTTCTCTACCGACTCAGGGAAAAGCAGGGCTACTAGCTGCAACCCGCCGCGGTTGCTCGCTGGTTATAGCGCTCAGATGCTGACCCGAGAGACGCGGGTTCGATCCCAGCCGCGGCGATCGAATTTCGATGGAGGCGAAATTCTAGAGGGCCGTGTACTGTGAGATGTCAGTGCACGTTAGACAACCCGAGGGGGTCGAAATTTCTGGAGCCCTCCACTACGGCATCCCTTGTAGCCCGAGTCACTTTGGGACGTTAAACTCCCGTAAACCAAACCAAACCTATTAATTGCGGAAAGAAAAGATATTGAATCGTTAAAGTAGCACGGCTGAATACACAGGAGATCAGGAGAAAAAGAAATAAAATCAGTGCTTTTTCTCTCGTGCGGAAATCTAGCTATTCAGTAAATGAACGGGCTCCCAACTTCGTTTCTTATAGAGAAAAATTGGTCTGAACTAAGAATCATTCCTCCTCCCATGTTCCAGTTATTCAGGGGTTCTGGTTTGAAGCCCTGCTCTTCTTAATCTACATTCATGATCTTCCTGGCAATATTTCCTGTAACACCCGACTATCTGCCGATGGCTAGCGTAATTTAGCGCTCCATCGTTAACAGCATTACCGCCTTTCAACAAGATCTCCCTCTAATCGGAGCTTGGGGCAAAAATTGATCAATGTCAGTTAGTATAGCCAAAACATGTTGGATGTTCTTCCTTCGCAGGTTCTCGTGCATTTCTTTTAAGTACATTTTGTTCAGTTCTGAAGTATAGTTAGTTTCGCCGTGTAAGTGCTAGGACATTACGGTAACGCACAAGATAACACGGCCATCCCATATCAGGAACATCACTAACCAGGCCAACCACATCATGTTTTTGTAGCGATAGCTACATTACGGTAGCATTTCGAGCCTTCAGCGTGGCGGCGCCGCCACCCTGTGGCTGCGCCGCCACGCTGTCACGTGGTTGGTCACGTGGTGCGGAGCAGCTGCCGGCGGCGCGGCGCCGTGGCTGATCACGTGCTTCGTCACGTGGTTGGTCACGTTATCAAGTTCCACTCGGCCAGCTGTAGCTATCGCGTCACTACACGTTTAACGAGAGCTAAACCACCGCAAATTTTTCTTTGGTCCCAATGTGTGATTCGCATCCTCATCCATAAAATTACTAGCATATCCGACCTTTGTTCGTCCAAATTATAACACAGGTCAGCAGTATGAGACCCTCACCATTCTAACCTCTCTTAAATATTAGAATAGGTGAAAAATCGCTCTGCCCTTTCGATTAATTCTTTTCGCTCATATTGCATTGTACGTTTGTTTTAAGCTACAGAGATAGGCTTGAAACACGACGACAAATTTTTCCTCTATCGTGTGTTTTCTCATCCACCATTAGGAGTATGAACCACATCACCAGCTCATCCTGTTTCCAGCCGAATAGCCACCTCAAGGCCGCCTGTGCACCCGCTGCAAAGATCACCGCTCATCAGCCACAATATTTTCTCAAGTCATCCCGGAACTGGAACAGTATGCCGCCAAACGCCGTACGCCACACTAAAGCTATCCATTTATAGGCTGCCATCGAGGCCATAATTCTATAGCTGTCATGCACATCCCTCATGTAATGCCCCACACCGAGGGCCTTTGAAGAAATAAATAAAAACTAAACAAATATCAGACATAGACACATATTGTAGCCTTTAATTAGCATTTCCTTCATTGATTATAGGTTCTTATTTGGCCATGTGCGCCAGTGGCGTTTTCTATAAAATGTATTCCTGCATCAAACAGATCAGATGCAGAATTTTTTCTTGGAACCTGCTGCTAACGCACTAGTTTATGAATAATGAAAGGGCTCGCTAGTTGGTTAAAAATAATCTTAAAGGACAGCAACAGAGCCAAAGGGATGTAAGGTACAAGGAAGAAATAGGCAGGTCGCGCGCTCACTCCCAACTAAAGAACGTTTACTGAAGTTCTGAAATAGCTTACACGAAAAAAAGGAGAAAGCTCACAAATGAGCACCAAACAATCACCACAAAATAATTCAAGATATTTTACTTCCCCTAATTGCAAGGAATGGCTGATGTAGTTTACTTGTTGTATGGTGATTTCATTAGTTTCCAGATGTTCGCCTTTTTCGAAATTTATTAAAAGTTGTTCAGCTCCCAGTAAACGCGCGTCCGGTCGGCTTCTTTCCTGTGACTTGCGTCTCTTTAGAGCTGTTTCTACACCTCGAGATGTACTACGTGCATATGTTTAGCACGTGTGATGAGCTTTAATTACTTGTAAGCTGTAGATAGCAATTGATTATTTTTAGTAACTACGCGAATGCTCAACAAGCCCACTGGTGAAATGCATGCACATTCTTCTGTTGATAACTTCCTCCTCCCTTCATGGCCCTCCGCTGTGCCATAGCTGGACAGCGCCGGCAAAACCGAATGGACTCGTTGAGTGAGGTCCAAAGCAACTAACCGTATTCTCTTCAATAAATGTATTCACACACGCACATTCACGAAGGTTTTTCACATTGTGGAGGAATCGAGGCTATATTCTCCTTCATCGTTGACTACTTCTTTCACTTCATCATCGTTCTCTTCCAAGCCCATCCTGATAGCATTGCAGTTGACATTATTTAAGGCCAACCTGTGTCTAGAAAATCCTTGTGCTTAGGCAGGAAACCAGAGATGTCATGGACGCCGAGATGCATGGATATAATCAATGCTAAAGTATTTTAAAACACGGCTGCATTGAAAGAAAAAGATAATGGAAAGCAGCGCTTTCCAAAAGAAGACAAAGAGGAACAAGGTACGAAATCGCCGTTCGAAGCTAGTGGATGTTAACCTTCGTGACCTCACTCTGTCACCTTCACTTGATTGCAGTCTCGCTGTGGGCAAAGGCGTACTTCAGAGAGCGACCAGAGAAGACTGCGGTCACGGCTGGGACTGACTTTCCACCCCGAAGAGAGCGCTGACATGGAGGTGGCTGAGCCGGCTGTTGGGGAACTTGCTGTTGTGAACCCGGAGTATGACCTGAGTGAAGAGGAGGAGTGGGAAGAAGATGAGGAGAGCGAGGAAGATGATGGGCGCCAGGTCGATGCTCTGAATGAGATGCATGGTGGCCAGGCGACCAAGCCACTCCGCTACCATATCTTCCAGGTCATCGGGACTCTGGTTATCAGCATCTCCTGCACACTCGCCATATACGGCATGGTGAGTGCGTTTTGTAGCGGCTCTTATGGCGATTCCTACCTTTTGCGGATGGGCGTTGTGGTATGAACACTGGACCATATGTGAAATTCTCGCCAAGCAAAGGGCAAATGGTGGCAGCAGGGGAGGAGGGATATTCATTTGGGATGTTCCTACGCTTGCCCATTGACGGATGTAACGTTGATAAGGTGCCTAATGTGCATAAGGTGGAATGTCTCGCATCGCACCATTGACCACTGTCATAGCACCAGCGACCCCATAAGATTTCCTCCTGGAGAGGGTAGGCAGAGTTTAATGTAGGCCCAAAAGCTCACACAGCCTCGTTGATACTAATGTAGCCTGTAGCAAGCGCAGGAAACAATACAGCAACGAAATAGCCTCAAATGCGTTCCCTTCATGTGTGGTGCGCGAGGGCTGTTTCCAGTGTAATGTGTACAAGTATAATGGTGGATGATTACCACTGCTCGACTCCAACTCTTTGTAACCAGACATCACAAAATTATCAGCGAAGTAACGCGAATGGTAGTGAGTTCCGAAAGAAGAAGAGATCGTAAGCAGCAGGAGCTATGGTTAGCTCGTTTTTCTACTCATTCCAGCCGCAGTTGTGGCTAACATTTTTTCATGCCTTTCCACATACGCTAGTTTTTGTCTTCCTTTACCCTGCTCTGCATTACATCACATATGCAAAGTGTTAGGTATACTCAGATCGTGTGTCTTAAAAGACATACTCAAAGGCAACTTGAGTTGTGAATACTGCATGCTCTTTATTTGTACACTGGCCTATATTTAGGTTCCTGTTTAACCATCTGTACCTTGGAGGGACACTGAAATGATTTTGACAGTGTTACGTCTCGCCTACGACGCGCGGTATAGCCGGCGCGGATGCAACGGACGCCGCGGCTTCGTTCAAAGTGGCGGTCATTTTGGGCCCGTTCATCGCTGCCGCAACGCCTCCCGCCAAGCGCGTCCAGGCAGGTTTCAGTGCCACGTGTCGTCGTGCGTGCGTGTGTGTGTGTGTGCATGTTGGTGCCCACGCTTGTCAAAGCGCGGCAGCCGGGGAGAGGAGCTCCCCAACTGGGAGGCGAGGAGGTCTGACCGGCGCCGGCCCGGCGGACGCGCACGTCACGTCTGAACATGTTCAAGCGTCGCCGTATCGGACGCCTCTTCCCAAGCCGTTCCTTCTTGCCCTCGACTCCGTGGGTATAAAGGGAGCTGCCCCGGACGCCAACGAGAGACTTCGATTTCTTCCTGCGAGTAACGTGGTCGCCCTGACCGGCTGCTCTTTTGCGATGCCAGAATAAACAAGTTGTTCTGTTGCCGGTCGACTCATCCTTTGCCGGGACCTTCGGATGTTTCCAGCTTTGCCCCAGGCCGCCAGGCCAACGCTACTCTTGGGGCTTGCAACCCAAATGCAACAACAGTCATATTCTAGTGCAATAAATCTGCAGAGGTCTTAGTCAGTATTCGAGTCAAATTGAAAAGCTCTGTGTGGAGCCTATAATTTGCAGATAATTTCTTTAATCACTGCTCGCTGTAGCTCGCAACCGATTAGGGCGACACCTCACCGTGCATACCCTACCCCCATGACCTCAGTGGACTGTATGGGCGAGCCATCTCACGGGGCATACCCAGGTGGTGTGTAGGTGGATAGGGCTGAATGGGGCATGGAGGAATGCCGTCGCGACCTCTTTTATTTATTTTTTTTTCTGCTGCGTCGTCACGTATGAGTTGAGAGGGGGCGACGAGCAGCGCTATTTTAGTGCTTTAGCCCTCATAGTGGCCTTTCTTGGCATTTAGCCATTGTGTGTTTGCCTCAAGCCTGCTTTGTGGCAAGCTGCCAATTTGACACTGTCCACCTGGTTGTGGTCAAGCTGCTCACTGTGGCAAATGGCAGCTCAGTTAAAGGTTGGTAGCGTCAGGTTGCTTCGGGAGAGCAACCTGGGTATTGCAAGCCCCAACAATGGCAGCAGTTGCCATCGCAGGGCAGTGGCGCCTTGCTTAACCGCTGTACCACTGCGCATGAGTGTCATGAGTAGTCGCTGCAATTTGTTAATATAAAGTAAATAACGGTCAATTCCGCATATATGACCCATTATGGTTATTCGAACAACTTCCACTCGTGAACAATGGATCTAAATACCTGTCCCGAGGTGGAAACCGAAGTGCTAGAGCATCTAATTCGCATTTGCCTAACTCCGCAAATCAACCGTCTTTTTTTTGTCGCCGATATCTTGGGTGTTAATTAAGCTAGCTTGTAAACTTTTGCGCTGCGGTAATGAGCTTTAGAAGGCCGTTTGCTCGTACGCGTTTCCTGACCTCAGGGTATACCATTGCATGGTCTCGTCAATTTTGGCACAGGGATAAATAAAGAAATGCCCTTCAAGTCATCCCACTGTTGAAGTCCACAGCATCATATCATTTCGAATCTGGAAAATGTAACTGCCTGCAACCCAACCAACTCTTTAAGGGTTTTGTTCACACAGGTATGGGAGGAGTATGGAACGAATTCTTCCTATAGAAATCTTCTCTCGGCTCGTGGAGATTGCGGTTTGATGAAGTCCGAATTTCTGCGTCTGCACAGCCGTCGCCTGACCAGGAGGCCTCTGTGGACACGTGGAACGGAAGCTGGGACGCGTTTCCCGCGCTCCTGGTCTCTCAGCTGCAGGTCCGACTGTTCGCTGTCCTCATGCCCGTCCTCTTCCTGGCTTTTCCCGAGGTCCTGGGCTCCCTGAAGCAGAATGCTCTTCTGCTCGTCGCCTACGCGGTCCTGGTGACACCCTTCATCATTCTGCCCGTTCTCCTGCCTATGCCGCCCTGTTCCGGTCCGGACACCCCCAAAAAGCTGGTGGGCATCGACGACACAATTCCTCAGACGAGCTGAAACGTGCTAGTTGAGAACCTTCAGGCATGGAAAACGTTCTACCCCTTACAGGAGGATGAATGCCATATTTTCGTTTTCATGTTTTCTTCTTTTGAAAGGAGTTGAGACATTATAAAATAGATTGAAGCCTAGAATTCGCCGGCCGCGCTAAATTATTTATAATTGAATTCCTTTTCTCGTGCTGTTTTGGTTTCAACAGAAGCAAGGGCGCACTGACTTTACTTTTTAAAATACGCCTTCCATTTGAATTACATGAAGGGTTTATGCATGAAGTGGTGCAGATTGCTAAGTTTGCCAGATTGGATTAGAGCCCCCACAGGTATTAGTGTTTTGGAGGAAACGGAAAGTTATTCCGGAGCCCTTCAGTAGGGCGTTTGCCATAACATGTGTTGCTTCCGGATTTTCAAGCCCACACAACAGATATCATCACATATACCACACCATACCATAACATATCATACAATACCATACCGTACCATGTCATACCATGCTACATCATAGCCATTAGCAGCTTAAAAGACTGATGCTACAAATACGCAGGAACTAATGCACTAATGCCTAATGTACGCGTCTATGCGGGGGCTAACCGTTCGTCCTCAGGATTGAGTTCTGCGACCGATATTAATCCCAAATCACATGATTTTCGGTTACCATGCACTCCCACGTGATGCATACCCTCTAGATGATAGTTATTAAGTAGCACACAGTGCCCAGGCTTAAAATGCGGCTAAAGCGACTCGTCCGGCGAGGAGGGATGAGACGCAGCCTGCATGGTGCTACACCGCTTTTTTGGACGGATTGCCGAACCTCAAAAAGAAACAAACACAAAAAACAGGACTTCTCGTTCTCTCTGTCTGGTGTTATGACAGCACACTGTCCACAACACACAAGCTAACACAAGCCATCTGGTGGTGTCATCTGGCGGGGTCGTCTGGTGGCGGTGCATGGCATTAGTTAACACTCTCCACCTCCTCGCAGTACCACCCGAGACGCAGTTCATCTGGGGACTCTAACATCGGCGGAGACGCGTCAGCTGCGCTGTGGACATGGGTCTTCTGGTACGGTCCCGTGCTCCTGGTCAGCATCCTCAGCGCCACGAAGATATACAGAACCAGGAATATGGAGGCGCCAATGGCCCCGCAAATACCTCAGCAGCCGCAACCCCCCGCACATGAAGAAACTGGACTGTGGCTGGACCGCCGCAGAGGCTAGGCTCAGAGCGAGAGAGGCGGACACTTCTTTCTTCTGTAGAGGTCCAACATGGCGCATCGCCAAAGCCTCAGCACGCCTGACTTGCCATCATGCCGTTTTGCTTCCTAATTTCTGCCTCAAATAAAGAAAGCTTGCACGATAGATCGTGCTCAGCCTCTATTCTCCTTTTGCATGAAATACAGTAGGTCATTCCTTTGTACACTCAAAACCAACGGAGAGTTTAAACTCCTTCAGTTTTGATGAAATACTGACTCACTGGGTCAGTGGGCACCTACTTCGTGCTATAAGGGCGCGGTGATGTGAGACAGATATTTGTCTTTCCTTTTCTAAAATTAGTAGGCCTAAACTTACCGGCTTAGCGCATTAACCAGCGAAAGCGGACAGCAATTAGCAGCCAGAGGTCTGGAGTGGCAGGTAGTGGTTTTGGAGGATATGAAGTGGCACAGCAACTGTCTAACTTCTCGGTGGACACCTCAGCCACGCCGTGAGTTAAGGGAGGAAAATTGTAGTGAATGAAGATAAAGCTGCCGTAGGGGTGGAGGGCTTCCAAATAATGTCGACCACCTGGGTATCTTTAACGTGCACTGACACCTCGCAGCACACCGGCGCCTTCTGTGTTCCGCCTCCATCGCAACGTGGCTGCTGCGGTTGGGTTCGAACCTTTGCAGTGTACTCCGGCTTAGTACCCGAGCGCGATAACCACTTAGCCATCGCGGCGGGTGCTCATGCCAATCAGCTCTCGCTGATTAATGCGCTAAGCACGTAAACTTAGACCTAAATATTCTGCAGGGACACTACTTACGTGAGGCAATGCGAAAGCATTATCGTAGTCGTTCAATGTTTTATTACTATGCCTGGGTGCATTGTTTCCGCTTAATGTTTTGAAGGCCCCGCCGTGATCAACCTGTTTTTGATCTGCCGCTCTCAGGTGCAGCGCCTGTTTTCTTGTAACCTTAGCCAATTGCGCTGTCCCAAGAGGTCGCGCATGCTTGGCTCCGTTCTTTTATGTTGTCAAAAGCTCCTTTGATATCCAGTGCCATTATTACGTTCTCTCTGTCCCTAGGGACGTTATCAAATATTAAAGTGTAATCAAAGTGTAATCAAAGTGTAATCAAAGTGTAATCAAAGTGTAATCAAACGTTATCACGTTATCAAAGTTACGTTATCAAAGTGTAATAATGGCACTGGATATCAAAGGAGCTTTTGACAACGTAAGCCACGATGCCATCCTGACAGGCCTGGACGACCTGAACTGCGGCAGGAGGGTCTTCGGTTACATCAAAGCTTTCCTCTCAGATAGAACAGCGACGATAGGGCTGGGAGAACTCCGCTCGGAGAAGTTCCACACCCCTAACAAGGGAACTCCCCAGGGCTCGGTCATCTCACCTACGCTTTTTAACATTGCAATGATCAGCCTTGCAAAACAACTTAAGGAAGTCGAAGGAATACACCATGCCATGTATGCCGACGACATCACCATCTGGACAAATACGGGCTCACTAAAGGAAGAGGAAGAAAGACTACAGGAGGCCGCGACCTGCGTAGAGAACTACGTAACAGTGAGAGGGCTAGCATGCTCCTCCGAAAAATCAGAACTGCTCAGAGTCTGGAGAGGGAAACAAAACCGCAGAGTCCCGAACAGCGGCGAGCTTAGGCTCAACGTCTACCTAGAGGGAAAACCCATACCAGAGAAAACACTCATAAGAATCTTGGGCATGTGGATACAATCAAATCAACGGTGTACACATGCACTTGCTCTACTCAAAGCTTGCACCCTACAAGTTGCCCGCATGATCACGCGCGTCTCCCATAAACGCTTGGGCATGCGAGAAGAAGACACGCTAAAGTTGGTCAGAAGCCTGGTGATCAGCCGAGTCACATACAGTCTTCCATACTACAACCCAATCAAAAGCGAAATCCAACAGATTGATGCCATTATACGTAAAACATACAAAACAGCACTCCATCTGCCGCAATGCACATCCACAGAGAAGCTTTTAGCACTAGGACTTCATAACAACTTTGAAGAACTGAGAGAGGCACAACACGTCGTCCAGTTGCAGAGACTACAGCAGACTCCGTCTGGCGGGGAGCTTCTGCAGAAGTTGAGATGCAACGAACAAATACAATAAATCCAGCGAACCGCGACTATCCCGGACGGCATACGGGGCACAGTTAGAGTGACCCCCATCCCCAAGAACATGGACCCCAACCTACACGAAGAACGCAGAAAGGCGAGAGCCGAGTACATCCAAAAATCACTAGCCCCCCGGGCAACAACGGTGTATGTGGACGCAGCCACATACTCCAGAAGGATGGGACAAAACAACCCCAACGCGGTAGCGGCTGTGATAAACTCGGACATGCGGGAAATCATCAGCGCGTTGCTACGGGACTGCACGGTAGTCCAGGCTGAAGAAGTGGCCGTCGCTCTAGCAGCAGCGGAGGGCTACCGGACTAAGCGATCCTTAATAATACTAACCGACTCTCAAACGGCATGCCGAAACTTCATGTTAGGCAGAATAGGTCACAGAGCGCTCCGCATACTCCGCTCTGGGGACCGACCCAAACGAAGCACAGAAGAAGAAGAACCAATAAAACATACGATAGTATGGACGCCGGGACACGCGGGAGTGGAAGGCAACCAAGCGGTCGACAGGGTAACTCGACGGTACACTTTCTACCGAGCTCCCTCCAGAAGCGACCTCGAGAAAGCCGAACCTGTCCCTAGAGATTACTCGGCAATCTTAAACCACTGCAAGGGCTGCAGGAAACGGTACCCCCCACCACATAGATCTCTCTGCAGGGAAGACGCCGTCGCCTGGGGGCTGCTACAGACGGGCTCATACCCGAATCTAAATACACTCAACAAAATACAACCCACACTATACACAGACAAATGTCCATGGTGCCGTGAAACATCCACGCTCTATCACATAACGTGGGCCTGCCAGAAAATAGAGGTGGCACCAAAAATACCAAACCCGAGTGCGGAGCAATGGGAAGGAATGCTCTCCAGCGACCGTCAGGACGTCCAACTTGGGCTAATCCGGCGAGCACAGCTGGCAGCGGCATCCAGCGGAGCCCTGGACTAGGGGCAGACGACCATTGCTAAGAAGACGGACGACACACCTGACTCCGGCAAATTGCTCACCTACACTCTAGAGCTCAATAAACGTTTTCCTTCCTTCCTTCATTTCTTCCCCGCGTGCCGCTTTGCTGCCCTTATCGAGCCTTAGCGCAGCGGTCGCCACATCTGGCGAGCAACACTTCCGCCATGCGCAGTTGCTTTGCATGCGCGCGCACCTAGATGACTGGAAGAGAGCGCGCGCAGTTTAAATGGAAAATCAGGGGCCGTTGAGCCCCAGAATTTGTACACGCATTAAAGTTATTTTCTACCAGTTTTTGTGTCTGCGTATTGGTTGCACATCACATCACGAATGTTCGGACCCTCTGGCTGCATGGCGATGAGGTTGGCCGAGATTGCGTGTCGTGGACGCAGGATGTAGGCGTTTGGCTGCAGTTTGCGAACTGAGGTGGTGAGATTTATGACACCGCCCGTGTACACACACGCGCGCCCCTGTATGACACCACCGGGAACGCTGTACCACGAACGACTGCATCACGGTTGCTGAAATTCCGCGACAGTGGAAGTAATTAAGCGCCATGCGTAAATTCCAAAAGCCATTGAGCCATTCACGTTTTTTTTTGTGTGTGTGAGAAAAAGGGTTGGAAGCGTACACAAAGAACATCATTACGATGCAGCATTAAGTGTCGAGGAAATCGCGCGCCAGAGCCATCTAAGTGAAATGGCCTGTCAACTGGTCCGAAGAAAGATAGTCCCGTAATTTTGTGGGAGAGGGGTATAGGTACAGTGGAGGTTGAATGCCAGCGGGGCCAGAAAAAGTTAAATGTTCAAGATTAGAATAGATTTAGAGGCAATGGTGGCATTCAGGGGAGTGTCAGGACGGTAGAGGAAAAAAAGGGCAGGAGTTGAGAATTTAAGGCGATACGTTGAAGAATTCGTATAGTTGGGGGCTGGTACAGATAAGCCAGGAACAGGAGGGAATGAAGAGGTTATTCAGTGTTGTCGCAGTGAACATGTATTTCGTATTTTGCAATGGAGGTTGGTACGTGTCCCACGTTGGTGGACAAGGCCAGTCGATCCCAGACACCCAGTTTTGAAGTTCGCGGGGAAGTTCGATGCACAACATCACTGCCCTGTTCCCAGCGTTACCAAGATTTTACCTTAGCGTGACTGTGGGTGGACGAATTGTGGTGGGAGCCTCTGGTAGATCATCCGCGAGTTCTGCAGCAATAAGACCCACATGAACTACGGTCGCTTAGTCGCAGTCCAGCATTGGTGTGCAAAACGTACCGCTATCTCTTACGACACCCTAAGGGGCACTAAAGGAAAATTGAACAGAAGGAAGAAGCTATTATCAGGTTTTTTCTGTAGATTACTTTTCAGGGGCACTGTCAAAGCGCGCTCGAAAAGGTGACAGTGTTGCCGAGAAAATCCCAAATGAAATCCCCAAATTACTTTTCAGGGGCACTGTCAAAGCGCGCTCGAAAAGGTGACAGTGTTGCCGAGAAAATCCCAAATGAAATCCCCAAACTCTTCCCGACAAGGCCGTTACAAAGCGCTTGTCTTGGGACGTCAATTCTGTGTCGTCACTCCTCCAATGAGCAAGAAAAAACGATGTATCTCTTGGCCAGTCAGTGAAAGCAACCAGAAACAAAGCAGCTTTTTCCACCGATCGCACGACCCTTTGTTACAAAATTTATCATCAATTGGCAGATGGCGCTGCGTAGCGGCGGAAAATCTGTGGCTCGGTGCTACAAGTGGCGCATGCGCAGTAGTGACTAGAGAGTGAGAGAGAACGGAATCGGCGGCGGCCACCTGCGCCATGTGTGACGTCACTGGTGCTCCGACATACGCCGGCTCGCGCGAAGCGCGGTGTTGACTAGCGTAGTGAAGCTTTTCGCTTCAAAAACGCTGTATCTCTTGGCCAG
The DNA here is from genome assembly GCF_052857255.1 of Amblyomma americanum. NCBI lineage: Eukaryota > Metazoa > Arthropoda > Arachnida > Ixodida > Ixodidae > Amblyomma > Amblyomma americanum. The sequence continues at coordinate 168,147,441 of NC_135501.1, read as the reverse complement.
TCAATGAAAGCAACCAAAAACAAAGCAGCTTTTTCCACCGATCGCACGACCCTTTGTTACAAAATTTATCATCAATTGGCAGATTGGCAGATGGCAGAAGGGAGACGCCAAGGACTTGAAAAATTACAGGCCGATCAGCTTACTATCCGTTGTCTACAAAGTATTTACTAAGGTAATCTCTAATAGAGTCAGGGCAACGTTAGACTTTAATCAACCAAATGATCAGGCAGGCTTTCGTAAAGGATATTCTACAATAGATCATATTCACGCTATCAATCAGGTGATAGAGAAATGCGCAGAATATAACCAACCTCTATATATAGCTTTCATTGATTACGAGAAAGCATTCGACTCAGTGGAAACCTCAGCAGTCATACAGGCATTGCGTAATCAGGGGGTAAAAGAGCCTTATGTCAAAATACTGGAAGATATATATAGCAACTGCACAGCTACTATAGTGCTCCATAAAGTCAGCAATAAAATTCCAATAAGGAAGGGCGTCAGGCAAGGAGACACGATCTCGCCAATGCTGTTCACCGCATGTTTGCAGGAGGTATTTCGAGGCCTGAATTGGGAACAGTTGGGAATAAGAATAAATGGAGAATACCTAAATAATCTGAGATTTGCTGATGACATTGCCTTGCTGAGTCACTCAGGAAGTGAACTGCAAATCATGATCAACGAGTTAGACAGGCAGAGCAGATCGATGGGTCTAAAAATTAACATGCAGAAAACCAAGGTAATGTTCAACAGCCTAGCAAGGGAACAACAGTTCACAATTGGCAGCGAGAGCCTAGAAATTGTGCCGGAATACGTCTACTTAGGGCAGGTAGTGACAGCTGATCCGGATCATGAGAGGGAGATAACTAGAAGGATAAGAATGGGGTGGAGCGCATATGGCAAATTCTCGCAGATCATGAGTGGCAGTTTACCAATTTCCCTCAAGAGGAAAGTGTACAACAGCATAATCTTACCGGTACTCACCTACGGGGCAGAAACGTGGAGGCTAACGAAAAGAGTTCAGCTTAAGTTAAGGACGACGCAGCGAGCCATGGAAAGAAAAATGATAGGTGTAACGTTAAGAGATCGGAAGCGGGCAGAGTGGGTGAGGGAACAAACACGGGTTAATGACATCCTAGTCGAAATCAAGAGAAAGAAATGGGCTTGGGCAGGGCATGTAATGCGAAGGCAAGATAACCGCTGGTCTTTAAGGGTAACGGAGTGGGTTCCAAGAGAAAGTAAGCGTAGCAGGGGGCGGCAGAAGGTTAGATGGGCGGATGAGATTAAGAAGTTTGCAGGCAAAGGGTGGATGCAGCTGGCAAAGGATAGGGTTAATTGGAGAGACATGGGAGAGGCCTTTGCCCTGCAGTGGGTGTAGTAGGGCTGATGATGATGATGATGATGATGGCAGATGGCATCGCCATGTTGCCATGGAAGGAAATTTTATTTGTCACTAATCATGCATATGTCGGCCTCACCTTTCAGAAATAGTGCGAACGAATTGGAGAGCTTGTGCTTGGCTTAGGCGTTTGGAGTTGTCGCGTCTGAACGCTTCAAACAAGCCAACAGTGCACTATTCAAAATGGGTGACGCTTCGCATTTCTGTGTCAACAACACTTCCACCGCTGCTATTATGACGACGCTTCATGTACACGTCGAAATATTATTCCATGTGTAACATACGTGCTAGTCGTGCGCAGTGAGTACCCGGCCTTACGGGCGGTGGATGCACTCAACGAGGCCTGCGCAAATACCGGAATTACCAAAGGTCATCGCTAGGGCCTCTCACTTTTAGGCGACTAATTAGTGGCTTATCAAAGCTCTGTTCTCGGTAGAAAGGAAGGGTTTCAAATCTCGGGAGAATAATGTCTCGATCATGCTGGACTTCGTGTCCCAGTTTAGTGCTTTTTTAACGATACTTCTGGAATTCCGTTACCAGACGTCGCAGTGTGTTCGACACGCGTAGGGCCCATCGTAATCGTTTACTTCCTGCAGCGCTACTGCTGGTAAATCACTGGTGTAAGTCACGACAATCTCATTTATCATATAACTGCTCGCACGCTGACACTAATTTTAAAATTTCTGTTTTTTTTTCAAATTTTAAAACTTACCCAACCATTCGTTTCGTCGCCGTTGGCCTCTCGCTACATGCTCGCAACAAACTAACAAAGCTCGCTTTATCTTTCAATGTGTGCCCACAAGTGTTCGGGTACATCGGCGCCTAAGCGGATAAAAATTCTTCCTTGTTCAAGTTGCGCAAATTTCTGAATCTCTCTGTACAAGGTATCTGTCTTCTTTTTGCCTGTTAACAGGCGAGACTCTTCTCCTGTCGACTATACTGCTCCCATGGACTTGGCTGTGCGCTCCGGTGGTCCTGGTAACCATCATCGGTGCCTCAAAGCTATGCAGAAGCACAAATATAGCAGTCCAGCTTCAAAGTCATCTGGTAGCAGCCGCAGGCTAGGCAGCTGGACTGTGGCTTGACCGTGCCAAAGGCTGAATGCAACACGGCAGGACAATCTGCATATTTTCGGGTGATCCGACATGCCGTCAAGGCAAAAACCTGGGCACTACATGGCATCGCGTCATGTTATTGAGTTTTTGCTTGTAATGAAAACAAGGGCGCAAAGTCATGTCCGCTTCGGCTACGCTGTAAACATGAATTACCCTATAAGGAACTGAAAAGGAGTGAGCAGTACTCCAGCACACTATATTTTAAGGGGAAGGGTATTCTGCGCAAATTGTGGGTAGATTTCGATCGTTAAATATACAGAATGCTTATTGCTGGAAACGGGGGCATATTCTCACCTCGAAGCATAGTACCTTAAAACAGTTAGCAATGGAAAGAAACTTTTAAACGCAGCACATGGGATCGTCATGTTAGCTAGTAGAGTAGGTTGAAAGCTGAGTAAAAATATTCGTAACTGCAAGAATTTCGCATGTTTTGAGGAGGGAATCTGTTTCCATTGCCAACAGTAAGTATTCACGCTTTTTAATGGTGGTAATCTACACCGTAGGTTAGATAGCATACCCTACCCCTATTAGGAAGTGGGCTAGAGGAGGGTCTACTCCCTTTTCACTCCTTAGAGTGTAGGTTCTTACGTTTCTCCTGCTACATACTCAGAAAAGGTCTTGAAGGTGAGAGAGACGCGCATTTTGACAGGACACTGAATAAATAAAGTCTGTGTTGTATAAGGAGCACGTAGTCCTTGATTTCGCGAAGAACTGGAGATTTTTTTTTTTTTGAGATGCGAGTGTGATGCAGGCTAATGGCTAATAGGTAGCGCTAAGAGCCAGTTCCTGCTGAGGTTTCCGGAAAAGAACAGCCGTCATGACATACTTCAGCTTGTCGACAGCCTCTTTTTATGCCACATGAAAAGTTTTTGAATTAAGCAAAAACTGTTTTTGTCGTGTGTTCGTAGCCTGCGGCTATCCTGTTGCTTGTACAGCTCTGCTTCATCCGCCATCGTCAGGCTTGGCTATTGGATTGGGTCGGTCATCTAAGTCACGGGAGAACTAGTGAAACGCCTCTTTGGCTTCAATTCCCTCGTGGCCAGATACCCAGCTGCTGTGGCGACTGGTTTGAGAGACTGTGTCTAGCGATGCTTGCTTTCCATGCGCCGTGTAGACATATGTCTGCTCGGTATTTTTTGGATGCTGATTATTGCATTCTATGCTCCATGCTGGTTAATATTTTTCTATTCAGTACCATTTCACTATATGCGTTTACTGTACGCTCTTAATCAGTAAAAACATTGGACAAAAAGAAGGGTCCCTACGTTCTAAGACATGCATATCTCTCACACCATTCTAATGCAAGTCGACACCAGGCGCACACTTCCTCACATTATCAAATCTGCCAACATCCTCGAAAAAATGACCCCTCAATTCAACGAGGGCAGACGTCAAGCATAAACCATGCACCACAGACCATGGCGAGATGCCTATTTGTGTTCTGTGTGGTCTGATTAGTTCCTTCAGTGTTCAAATGAGTGCCATGTGAAGGAGTCATTGGTTGGAGGTGTAGGTGAAAAGGCCTGGTGCGTCTAATCAAGTGTGCTAAGTGTTGTCTCCATTTTCTTGACCTGGCTTTCAGCGAGGTGCTGGTAGGGCACGCTGTAAAGAAATGTGCGTAAACAAGAGGAGGCTGGAGAAGAAAGCGCTTTAGGGTATATGTGAATGCTGGGGATGAGAACATAGTTTGCTAGCGAAAAAGGTAACTGCCTCGCCACGCTGTAATTTGTGCTCGTGTCATGCTGAGCTCTGCTTGCGGTTGCTGTCTGTAATTTTTCGCATCGAAAACGCGAGACAACCATTTTTAAGCGGAAATAGGCGTCATTTCCTGATAATGAGCCTGTCGACATGGCCCAGCTTTAGAAATGAGCGCTCATCCCGTTTTCTGCACGCAGGTGAACAGTTCCTATTTAAACGGAATGGACATGGCAGGTGCCATAAGGTCTGATTTCCTAACGGTGCCCAATTCGTCCACTCTCCTTTTGTTACTTATTTATAATCGGATACAACTCAAGAAAAAGCGAATGATGTCGTTCAGAGGAGGCCCTTCCGCTAATGGCGACAACCGAAACTCGTGATGTCTTCTTTATACTGACTATTCCGGAGTTAATCTCTTTGCACTTGCCAGCCCTCTGCATTGCCTTGCTAGCAGTTGAAGGGGGATTAACCACGAGATAATGAATATAGGATTAAGAAGTTAGCTGGAGGGCCTCCTCGTACGGTTAAAGTTGTAACCGACTATAGTTTCAACGCGTCTCGTGGTCTTGCTGGTAGGTCTTGCCAGAGCTTGCAGGGTATGCCTCGGTACCTGTGAGTGCCGCCGCAGTCGCGGTTGGCTGAAAGCTTTGGACAAGGAGGAACCGCCCCCCCCCCAGACTCCTTAATCCGGCATGATATGCCCCTGCAATGCTTTCTTTCTCACCCCTTTTACCCCCTCATTCATCCTTTACCTTACGTAAGGCTTGGTTTAGCTTCCCACTCTGAGTGAAACAACTATGCCCTTTCTTTCCTCATCGTCCTTAGCTTATTTCACCAAGAGTGATACGAAAGTCCCGCTGGGATGACCACTAATATCGAAATCCAGCATCTCCGCATTCTGGCCTCCGAGCGGTGAATTCAAGTTGTCTCCTTAAGCGGACAACCTTGAGGCTTGCCTACCTGCCCGAAGAAGGCGATGTGCCATTCGACACGTTGAGCGTCGGGTAGGAAAACAAGCTACTCTGAGACCGCACGTGAATGTGGCAGCTTGCGCTGGTGTAACATGGCGCCCATAGAGTCGTAGTAATCATCAAAGTAATCGGACCTGGTGATGTCCAGGAATGGTTCTTCGTTACTTGAAAAGAAATATCTGTAGAACTGCGCTGTTTCGAGGAGAGAATTGCAGCTCGTGTGTTCCGAAAAAATTATTTTTGCACTTAAGACAGGTGTGTTTGTATGTGTACCAGCCCAGCATTGCTAAGTAGGTTTTAATTCTTTCTTTGGTTGTGTTTTATTTCTGGTTCAAGATTGTCACTACTAGCAGTACTTCTTGAGCTGGCCGCCGTAACGGGCCCATTTCTTGATGATGGCGTAGAGGCGACTGCCCGGGCAAGCAGTGCAGTTGGCGTCGCGATGACCATGGAGGGAGTACGTAGACCTTATCTTGCCCTGCAACAGCGGAAGGGACGCGAATGAAAGCGTGTTGATCAGAAGAGCTATAGCATTCGCAGCTGCCGCGAAAAAAAAGAGAAAACACGGTCCCTGCCATCCACACAAAGCAAATGTCCAGTGAAGACTGCACAATGATGACGTCGATGCATAGTTGGACCAATCTTGTGAGGTTGTGACACAGGTCGGCTAACTAGGTTTTTTTTTTTAAACTCGTTTTATCTTTGATGTAAAACAAAGTTTCCGTGCGGAAGCTTCAAAATCTTGGCCTGTAGCTTTCTTGGTCGGCGTCTCGTTTCGTTTCTACTGACACTGATGTCAAGGGATTGCGATTCGTATGCTGTTTTGAAATACCGTTGGATTAAGAGTAAAAACCTGTTTTCTGGAGTGTCTAGATGGCAGGCAACTGCACCGATTAATGAGCTTGTTTGTGCGCAGATCTACGAATATCGACACTCCTACCACTACGGTTGCAATACAATGACAACAACAGCTTAGCTACCCGCTTTTGGGAGAGAGTGACTGGTGCAGGTACATGCAATTTCAAGGGCATACGTCACTTTGAAATCTCAATTGAGGGCCATACACAAGTGTGAAAACATAGACGGCGCTGGTGATATGTGCTGCGTGAGTCGCGAAACGAAAAAGTTGTGTTTTTAAAAATCTCTTTTTACCTTTTCATCAATCTATTCTTGGGTATATCTGAGGTGCCCATCCGCTGTAAAACCCCGCTGCGCCTTAACTGTACCTACAATCGCTATACAAAATCGCACTCTGGCAGGGTTTCCATGCTTCTAGCGGCGTCTTAAGACCACGCATCCCACCCGATCATTGCTTGCAAGTTATAACTAGGCCGTAGAATCTCCGGTGTCATGAGCTATAACTAGGCCTTGTAATCTCTGCAGCCGGAGCGGCCCAACCAGCCGCTCCGGCTGCCAGACTTCAAAAGGTCGCCGACGCCAACACTCGACACCTTTTTCCGACATGGGGGTACTACGCCTACGGCTTTCTGAGGGTACTAAGTCACCCGAAGAATACTGCTGCGGGGCAATATTCTTCTTGACGTAGGTTTAAAAAACAGGCGACACTTCGCTATGTACCTTCTCAGCATTTCAGCACTTTCAAGAAGGAAAGCAGAACGGCACTTTCTCGCAGAAATCTGCCGTTGACTAGCCTCAATATGTCCTGAAACAGGTAGTTTCAGTTTTAAATTATTCGATTTTTTTTACCGACGGATTTTTATCGCTGTTTTCACATAAAACTAGAATGCACATGGCCTACTCATAACTCTTACAAATGTGTTTCGAAGTTCTCAGCGGCGTCTCACGACTACGCGGTTCAGAAGATGACAACGCAGTTGCACGATGCTAGAGGTACGGACCCCGTTCATAAAATGGTCACGTGATCGCGGTAAGTGCTTCGTTTGGTCGACATGCGAAATGAATCACACGTCCCACCCAAATACCACAAAGGGTGGGCGAGGCACCCACAGGCAGTGGTGACGTAATCACGGACTGAGTTTCATTTAGGTCGCGAGGGACATCGCAGATACAGCGTTTGCTGTGATATCTCATACTCGGACCAGAGGGATGGTGTAGCTAATCACTATTCAGAATTTTATGAACCTCTGAATTCGCGATCAAAGCGCGTTTTATGTTAAATATAATGCAGACACCCGCATTCCACTCAAATTCTGGTCACGCCCTTTAATAACGTAGTTAGTCAAACATTTTCCCTCTCTCTACTAACCGCTAGCAGACTGCAACAGTGCGGGTTGTCTTTAAGGCTTTTGGACATACGTCCCTTAATGCTAGTTTCCTGTTGGAAACCTCCCATACAAAGTCTTCCTCTGTTAATAGGTCGTCTTATCTTTGCTGGTGTAAGTAAACATCGGTCGATTTCCAGTTACAACATTGATTGCTCGATAGCTAGGGGCGAAGCACATGGAGGAGATAGCTTTTCTTTTTCTTTATCTTCGTCTTCTGCTTTCAAACTGAGTGCAATAACCTTTGCAGAGCAGTGATTTCCGTCTTGATCATATCTCTCTTGTGTGGACGTCGACAGACAAGGCACGCAAACATAAGATTCGTTATCTTAGACGGGGCAGGTTGTTAAACCCCGAACCGGAGTGTACGATATATCCAATCAAAACAGAAATAATTGTCAAGAGTGCAACTTTAGCAACAAGCGACTGTAATACTATTTTTCAGTCGTTCAAACAATCGAGGGCATCACAGAAGCTGGATTTGTAAAAACTCTCCGCATTTTTTTCTTCAGGTTATGTATCAGAAGTCGCTGACCAGGGAAATACCGACACCACGCAGACACAGCAGACGATCGTGATGAAGCGGATAGCGGTCAACTTGATGGTGTTCTTAAGTTCTGTAGGGGCATACTTTTGATTAAGTGGGAAGCAAAACCATATCCTTCGCATGGAATGTCCCGTGTTGGAAGCATTCAAGTTGGCGATCAATGGCTTTTCTTCTTAAGATGTCAGCGTTAAAAGAACAGCATACCATTTTGACGCCACAGGCGATGAGGTTCTTGGCCGCGTTAAGCATGCTGTTGCTGGGCGTCGCGGTGGTGAAGTCTCCGACGAAGGAGATGGCGATGCCGTTGCTGTTGTAGCCTTTAGTGTGGGCACCCACTCGGCCCCAGCCACGGCCCTCGTACACGCGACCATCACCACCCACCAGGAAGCTGTAGCCGATGTCCGGCCAGCCTGCGGAAAGGACGACCAGTTGCGTGCTGATGTAACACGGCGTTACAGTGAATTACAGCGTCTTAAAGAAAACAATCGGATGGGGTGATTACATATAAAGGTTTATGCGAAAATGAGACACATGCTTGCATCCGACAAATGATTGCGCTGAGAAAGATCGCGCTGCATTGAAGCAAAACTGCGATTAAATAATTATGAGATTATGGAGCTAGCGATGATCATTTTCCTCTTTAATTGATGCATGAACTTCTTCATTATACTAAAATTGTTGTAATTGATTGCATGCCAGCTAGGCACATATTTTCTAGTTACCACTTTCTGTAATCGCCCATCCGAATTCTGGAACCGCCGGCGCCCGCAGAATGAATGAAGATATATCAAGGTAAGAGCTATGTTCTGGAGACGAGGTTGCACTAGGCCCGATAGGCTTTTTAAGCTGTGGCGCGATCAGGGACGAAAACTGTGGACGTCTACAAAAATGCAGGTGAATTGAAAGAAAGTAGGCTAAAGCGAAACAGGACGCCAGTGAGGCCCTTCTAATTTCAAATTCCCTGGTGGGGTGTCTGCTCTAAATCCTGTAGCTTTCCAGCGGGCACCAACACTTACCGTTCTTGTCCATGTGGTAGTTTTGGTGTCCGCGAATGGATCGGCTGCAGCTGGCCTTGTCCCTGCACTGGGGTCCCGTGGTGTGGTGGATGAAGACGTACCGAGCCTTCGGGTCCTTCATGGTGACCCGGCTGCGAGGGGCCCGCGCTCCCCAGCCGCTGCGTGGAACGATCTCCACGCCCGGGCATTGTTGGGCCTCTGCGCACCAGTGAGCAGTGCATTCATAATATGAGTTCATTGTTAAAGGAATGGTTTCGGATACTGCTTCGACAGAACCGTTGGGTTTTGATCGATTTGGGCAAACACTAGCAGAAAGACAGAATTCTATGCAGGCAAGGCAGAAATAAGTGCGCGTCTTCGTACGTTTCGTTGAATGCGCTGACTGTGGTGAAAACCGGTACTTTGCAAGAACCATTGCTTTTCATGCATTGATTGATTGATTGATTGATTGATTGATTGATTGATTGATTGATTGATTGATTGTTTGATTGATTGATTTTCGTGGGCCTGAGCAAAGCCGCGGGTTCCCAGGAATGCCGTATAGTGGTGTGGACTTCGGGTAAATTTCCACCCTCTGCGCTTTTTCAACGCTCGTCGAGACATTTGCAATTGCACCTTTACTTTTAGTGCCCAGTGATGATTTGAAACTATGGCCTGCGTATTTGAAGCTCACCGTGATAAACGGCGTGGCGCTTTAAAGAGCTCCTATTCTCATTGTTATGAAGGATGTTAAGGACGAGCGCGCACACACCGGCCTCTGTACCAAATTAGATATCCACGAGCCATTAAAGTTCATCCTGATTTGGTCTTCCCAAGTAAATCTGCTCCTTCTTTAAATTATGTCACCGCAAGCGTGCACTCTCCTACTTCGGCTGCCCCTTGATACCTCTTCCATTTATGAGAAATGTTTGATTTTGTGAACACGATTCATGTGTTACAATTCTGTTGCGTGAAGTGGGTCTTCCACGTTAGCGGCTATAAAAAAATCAGAAATTGTTTGTCAGAAGCACCAGCAAAGGTACCATAAGGCTTAGCAGATTATACGTGCCTGAAGAGTGGTCTTTCCGCAAAGACAAGGGTGACCCCTTTGATTCAATGGGTGGCTAACGGGACGTGCTACGGCGCTTCTAATGAGATAGTTTTAATTCAGGATTGGTACACCTAAATATTTGAGTATGCGAACTGGAGCGTTAAAAATATTATTAAAACCAGTTGCCGGTTAGAAGAGCTCGCAGTGTATAGTTGAGCTTCCCAAACGCTGCTCATGTCAGTTGTCCACCTCACTCCTTATCTGTCGGGCAGATCCCGAATGCTTACTGCCTTCAGCAAAATCTGAACAGTATAGGTCAATTCTTTAGTCAGCGGGCGAGTTCGGGTGTTAAGTAAGACAAAAGACTCTTGATGTACGCATAAAGTGGCGGGCGATTTGTCCACTCGATAGCCGCCCTTGATTAATGAACGCTTGGTATCGATGGCTGCCGTAGTCACCGTGAACTGTAGCCTGCGAATTCAGAAGCAAATCACCGTACTCACCGACTGTCGTGGCTATCAGCACCGCTCCCAACGCTGCAAACGCGAGAAGGCTGCTGCCGGTTTTCTGCATGCTTGCGACGAAGCCCGACGCTTGCTAACGGCGATCAGATGAGCCGGTCGGGTGTGTGTCTCCCCGGCACCTCCGGCTAAGCGACTCCTCTCTAAACAGCAGAGCTCATCACTCAAATCTGCCCGGTTTTGCACACGAGACATCTGATACCGGTTGAGTTTCTTTCCCACACCCCCGTATCAGACACAGGACCATTCTCACAATCGCAAATTGCCGGAATGGTGTGAAATGCGACTCGTTTCCGCTGCGTCACAAGACACAGAGAGAGATACCGTCGGGCTCGCCATCGCAGCTAAGCGCGTAGATACTTGTACACACAGTCCATATCACACGCGTGACGAGGTGTGTCCCCACACGCGCGCACGCACACAAAACGCCATGAACGTAACGACACGGCACACACGATCAGATGTTGCTAATGTCGGCGTCCCTCCGTGTAGCGTGGTGCGTCGCTGCGGACGACAGGCGCGCCTGATTATTATAGAAGCTCGAATGAGCCAGCAACCACTCCCAGCTGTGTTTTCCCATAACACTTTCCTCTCACACTCGAGTCACCGGGGATTTCCCGGTGAAACAAACGGGTAGCAGTTGGGCGGCCGGTCGAGACAATCACGGGAGAGGATGAGCCCTCCCCCTCCTAGCTCTTCCTTTCCACTGCTGCGTTCCGGTCGACCGCATGATATCTGCCGAAGGCACCAATACCTCTGCTTCCGGCAGCGACTGACGGACAAACGATGTGCAGACTTTGCCAAAGTAACCAGGCACAGACGGGTGGTTTGTTTCTTAGCCGCGTCGCTAAGCACTTATGACAGCCCTTAAGCTCTGAATCTGTGCAATGTAAGGTGAACCGTGGACCTCACGTTCTGACACCTTTCGGTCTTCGGGGGTGCCGCAACGGCTCCGTTATGTGGCTGAGAAGAACAAAACCTGTTGATGTGTTACTTTTGGCAAAGGGGGTACGTATTATGGGTGCTCGCGCGCTTCATGGGCGCTTCAAAGCCGGTAACCATCCCCGAACATGTTGCGTCCTGTAAAACAGCAGTTTGGGCCAGTTTGCTCGCAATTCTTGGCGAGGGTGTAGAGGGAATAATTCAACGTTTGTGTCTGCAGGAATGCAGATACAAACGATTTGGCAGAAATCAGAATGCTTAATGAAAAATCCGCTCCAAACGATTTGTTACCAAAAAGAAAGACCCCAGTGCTCTTACCAGCTAATCCATGATACTCCAGAATTACGCTGTATTGAATGCAGTGCGGTTAATCGCTTATACACTATAGGATAACTAAGCATTGCGATTCTGTTAACAGGGCTATCATGAAGGCCCACATATTCTTCCAGGCTGTCATCTTGCTTGCAAGCACGTGGTTAGTGCTGTGCTCTCCAGGTAAGCTGTAAGCTCACAGTTGGATTCGCGATTTAGGGTTTTCTACAGAAGTTTGTGTATGACAGCACTTGCTGCTTAAGCTGCGTTGTCCCATTTTACGACGCTATTGTCCGCACAGGTGCGTGTGTGCATACGATATGCTTAGGCGAAAAGCAGGTGTAGACTGAATTTTGTGGAGCTGTACCTGTGCGTAAGGACGGAGATAAATAAGGAAACACAAGAGAGGAGACAACGGGAAACCGCGAACACGGGAAAGTAAAAATGCTACCGTAAGGCCAATGCATACATTAAATAAATAGGAATGACCTTCCACGCTTACTTCAGGCATTTCTGTGGTGTATTCGTAACAAACCAGCTTCTTTTTTTCTTTCAGAGTGCAGACTATGATGTAAGGATAGACTCGTCACCCGCTTGTCTTATATCTCTTGCATTGATAATATTGCTTCTCTATTTTCTGCGATAGTTTTGCATGCAAGGAATTCCTTCACAGCCTTAACAGACGCTACAATCAACCCTTCAGTGCTTCAGGGATTAAAGCCAGGGGGGTCTCAGACACCCCACCAGTATCACAAGGAATCTGAGACACCCCCCCGTATTGGGATGAAGGCAGTGCATGAACCCGAAGCAGGCAACTATTTTTTATCTTTCTGGTCAGTGGTGGCCGGTGCATTCCTTCTCTATGGTTTCGAAAATTTCAGTGTCATTTTTAGTAAGAGTCATGAACATGTTTTCTAAAACGCGAGACAGAGAAAAACAAAAAGTCGGCAGAACTACACAAAAACTTGAAGAAAAAGGAAAACCCGTGCCCTCACACCACAAGTCAGTCTAGAGCTAGCCACTCAGCTCCAAGTCTCAACAACAAAAACGAGCACACTAGCAGAGCATGGGAATTTATTTATTTATTTGCAATAATTTTATTTCAGACATCGAGGTATAAAATATGATCTACGCTTGGAAAAATCATACGTTGACCAGACCGGCTTATATTCTGAACAAATTTATTTTGTAATATCTATTTTCACTGTATTCTATTCATTGTTGCTTATCCTGATTAACCCACTCCCCTCTGCAATTCCTATGGCCCTGATGGTACAATAAATAAATAAATAAATAAATGAAATTCCATGTGCTTATAACCTGTGTCACGTTGAAACTCGAGACAAAAAGAACGGGATCCTGGCTAATTAGTGACATGGGAAAAGATGGTTTTAAGAAATAATTACCTATTTTTCCTGCTAACTATTCAAAAATGAGCTGAATCAGAATCACACCATCTACAGTACGCCATAGGACCCTCTCGTCCGAGAGATAATTAACGCCAGTGTAATGGGCTTTTATGATTAAAATTTACAGCAAACTATCGATATACCGATAAGGTTGTCCAGCTTCGTCATGGATGAGAGGTGAAGCAAATATCGCGCCAATATACTCGCAGACACAACATTGCACAATGGAGGCGCTAAGCTCGAGTCACTGCGCATAGCATTGAAACGGTAAAGAGAAAAGTTCCCTTCAGGTAAAATTCTAAAAATGTTAAATATAGAAAGTACAATAGTCAAACTATAAAAGGACCCACTTTTGCTAGTGCATTGTTCAAGTGACTGCAGCAGAAGCTGTGTCTGAGCTAGTTGGTGCGACACATTGGAGACCGACAGTCAACAAACGGACACACACACACACACACACAACCCACACACAACACACACACACACATACGCGCGCGCAAACACACGCAGGCACACACACGCGCGCACACATGCACGCACACACGCACGCGCACACACGCGCACACACACACACGCACAACACACACGCGCACACACACGCACACGCACACGGACGCTAGCACACGCACACACAAGCACGAACGAACGCACACGCACACACAGATACACACGCACACACGCACACACACACACACACACACACACACACACACACACACACACACACACACACACACAAAACACACGCACGCACACACAACACACGCGCGCGTGCACACACACACACACACACACACACACACACTCACACGCACACACATACACACGCGCGCGCGCACGCACACACACAACATACACACCCGCACACACGCACACAACACAAACACACGCACACACACGCACACACACACAACACATACGCGCGTGCGCACACACGCACACACACACGCGCACGCACACACACACACGCACTCACACACACGTACACGAGGCTCACTAACAACTGAGCTTTTATTCAAGCGAACGGGCACATATATAGTGAAATGAAGGGGAGGAGCTAACAGAAGGGAAGCTATGCTACGCATCAACGGCCGAACAGTAGTAGTCACGTCAATATGGTAAAAACCATAAAAAAGTGAAAATTAAACAAACAAACAAAAGAAACAGGGGGGGGGGGGTGTAAAGGGTCGCACCGGAAGTAAGGTAAAAGGTTAAAAGCGGTAACTGAACTCTTTATCGGTCAGTGCGAGGGACGGAGTGCTGATGCAGGAATCATTGTGATTCGCAATCGCCACTGCTTCCAAAACTTCTCTTGTTAGTTCTTCATTTTTTCTTGCCAGGAAACAGTCTCATCAAGAGAGGTAGTGCATCCTCTCGGCTCACAGTTTTCACAATGCTGCGGCAGGTTTCTCCAGAAGTGCACTTGACAGATCTTGCATGTTCTCTAGCCTGTTCATTGTAGCACCTACCAGTCTGGCCGATATGCGCTTTCCCACACGACAGAGGAAACTTGCAAACCACGCCGACTTCGCATTATGAAAAGCTCAGTTATTAGTCAGCCTATTATTATTAGTCATCCTATTATTGCCAGCACGGCATGCATTTTTAAGCCTGTCATATAATTTATGGTGTGTGCAAATACCAGCCGTTTAGGCTAAGGTCTTCCGTATTTTTTAAATACCGGTGTCTTTTTTTCAAGCTAGAAGGGCGTGTTTTTGGGCATTGCGTTGTCGGCGGTGTAGGGAATCAGAATACAGACGATTAAACTAGTAAACTGATTAACAAATCTTATTAGTTAACTTTATAACTATTAGTTAGTCTGCTTATTTACTAAGAGGCATGTAGCCCAGCCTAAACAATAATCATAGCAGTTTTTAAAATTTTGAGAACGCACTCACCCTTGGTGCTGTGACGCAACGCTTCTTGGCTATTTCTATGAGATATACGCCTGTATTTTGACGTGGTGTCGGAAATTTTTTTAATGACAGCGCCGATGGTAACAGCGTTTTCGAGACTCTAAAAGCCGATATGAATATTATACTTACGGTGGGCTGCGTGCATTTAAATAAATAAGGAGATTAACAGTAATAGTTAAAAAGTTCTCATCAATATTTGTTAACCAGCCTACTAATTCCCTCCTTTTGTGTGCCTACACGTTCCTTTTGTGTTCTGATGTGTTGGATTGCTGGTAATGCTATTCCAAAAAAAAAAACCTTTTAGCTCAAAAGAAACCGATGTATAAAAATTCGAAGACATCCTAGACGAAAAACACGATATATGCAGTGGGAAACACAAGTAACTCGATGATGATATACTTAACTGAACGTTCTGAAGTGCTGACAAGTCATAAATACTACTGCATTGATTTGCTTGAGGTAGTTTGTGATGGTGAAAATCATTGATTCCTGAAATTTTTTTTTTTGCACCCTCTTTTGACTCACAACGTTGGTTTTGTACTTTTCCGTCCATCTCAATCGATTTGATATTTCATGAACAGCTTTCTGGGTGAAAAATGCTTCCATTAGCTTATCTTTCTTTTGTTAGTATCTCTTGCTGCAGATGTGCGATGATCATTAACGAGATCTTTTCTAATTACCCAATTTTTTTCTCCCTCTGATATGCTGTAGACTAGCCAGCGACCCTGGGTCCATTCGAGCTATTTTGCCGGGATCATTATTCACTGACGAATTTACCTCGTTAGCGAAGCGATCTCAATGCAAGTAGACAATTCCACCTATTATCAACACTTTAGAACGTAGTATGCAACCACGAGGTGAACACCGCTATATGGAAAGGACACCACACAGCCTGCATGAGCGGTAGGCTACAAAATTTTCATAAAAACTTCACACAAGCAAGACTATCATCAATGCTTTAGTATAAGCGTTAGGTTATATTTGACAAATCACTGACAGTTCAAAGTATTAGATATTTATCCTTGAAGGCATTGGTGAGCGCTACCAAAATAGGGAAAGGGACGAACACACAAGACAAGCGCTTTCTAACAACTGTTTATTCTCTAAAGAAGCATGACTATATACACATATTAACGCCAAATCATACACAGAAGAGGGAAGAGCACACGACGCTGACAAGAGCGATATGAAGGAAAAATATATAATAATAAACTATCAACACGTGCCTTTACAACAGCCGAAGATTACTATTCCTGAGGTAAAACTATCAAGGTTTTAGTTTAGCTATGTTAAATTATTACAGTCGAATGAGGTTACCCTTCCGTAATATGCCAACCCTACCAGAACTGGCACCTGTTCTTGGGGCTCATGACGTCACCCTGTTTGCAGTTGAACGCTTTGGCGAATTCAGGCATGTTCTGCAGGGGCACCATGCAGCGAGAGCGGCCGTGCCAGTAGCGCCCTCTGGGGTCGCGTCGGGTTCCCCTAACACCGGTGCACCACTTGAGGCAGTACGACACGAAGAATAACTGCTCGGCGCTGAGGCCGACATCTGGCACACCCCTGTCGAGTTCGCCAAGCGGGAGACGTCGGTAGGCTGCGTACGCTATCTGGATGCCCGCCCAGTCCACGAAGCCTTCCGAGTCGGTGACGTCACTGATCGTCCTCGCCCGTGATGCTGATTCAGCCTGCAAGAGGGCGCTCGAAGCGTCATGATCGCTCTGGAATCGAGGATATCCCGAACATCAAGGCGGCCAATGGTCATTTTAATATACCAAAAAGAAACCACGTGACGGTGGTCAACAATTTGTGGTGTTCATTAATGAGAGATTAATGGGATGAATACTTAAAGACAGTTTATTAGAGAAGAGCAGAATAAGCAACCACATGTCACTACATGCCCTCAACCAACTGAGCTACGGCGACGGCTGTACGGTATTCTGCTTTCGGGGGTACTTATGGGTAGTGTAACCTAACCGTGAGAGTGTTCACCAGCGCCACCCTCGTCCATAGCGGCGGACGTAGAACGTACTGTATTACCGCGAGTGCCACGTGAAACGTGATCGAACAGTGAGGGCGGAAGCTGTGCGAGAACCCTCATATGCTACCCATAGCCACAAGCCTACCAGAATCGAGGCCCTCGTAGCTATTGAGCACAGAAGCGACGGGAAAATAAGGGCTCGTTACGATATACGTTACGGAGGCCAACAAGCACCGAAACCAACGAGCATAGGAAATTTTTTAAATTTGTGTTGTTGTTAAGTGGAAGATTAATAGGGTGAATACATCAAGATAATTGATTAGAAAGCACAAGAAAAACAACTACATGCATGCCGCCGGTGGAATCCGAGCCCACGACCTGCGAATTTCGCGTGGTATCATGGGCTGGGATCCCACCGGCGGCATGTGGTTGTTTTTTTTCTGCTTTCTAATCAATTATATTTAAATAATCGCCCTATTAATCTCTCATTAGCGAACACCACAAATTAAAGAAGTAAGATCCTCTATGCTTCTTGGTTTCGGTGGCTGTTAGCCGCCGTCTTGTATGTCATAACGAGTCCCTCGTATCTCTTCCGTTGCCTGCTCAAAAAGAAACTAGTTTATTAGAGCGTTATGACATCACTAAATGGTGTCATAATCAAGTGACCAGTGAAACCTGTGCGGCAAAACCCGCCAAAAGACTAAATGCAATGGACGCCTTGCTTTTTTCAGTTGTATTATTCTTCCGTGTCCTGCCAACGAGCAAATGATCTGGGTGCGGGAATGCGGTTGCGTTCATTCCTTACAGCCAATTTCCTCCAGATGCACTTTGACCTTAGACACGGGTGTAATTAGGGAGGATTGGTGCGAAGAACAGCATAAAGCAAAATGCCAAATTTCGGTGCTCCGTGCTCCTTAATTTTTAAACATGTAACCAATTCTTTGCGCACTTATCTAGCATTACCCGCCGCGTCGTCTAGAAACTCTCTTAAGGCTTACGAGATTGCTATTTTCCAAGCAGGTAACAAAAGATAAGGAGAGAGCCATGGTTAACGGGAATGCGGTCAAAGAAGCGTGAATTTGTGTAGGCCACAATTTTCGGTACTGTGTAGCTCGACAGCAAAAACGTCATGCGTTAACGTAACGTCTTAGTTATTACACGTTGGGATTAGTCATACGATATCCAAAATTTTAACGAATATTTTCGCCGCGTATTCATAAGAGAGATTTATTTTACCACCAAGCGACTCTTGAAGAAAACGCGACATCTTTGTGTTCTGAACCCCGTAAGGTTAAGATAATGCTTTCGTGGCATGCTCCAAACATCTACCCTTGCTATTTCGCTCTCTAGAAATGTTCGAACTTACAAAAAGTAAAACATAGAGCACCGACTGGCTTGAAGAAGGCATCAAAAAACCTCTGCAGAGCATCAAGCAGCGCCGGTACCAACAAGAGCGTTAGTGTTCCCAAAGACGTCCACCACGGAAAAGTGAAGAAAGTGAAAGAATATTACAAATAGGAAATGCATTAAGTGTCTTTGTAATCTGAGTGGGGCGTCCTTTCCGACGGGCAAGTTCATCTACTTGTACACCGCATTCTTACAATGCAGCAAAGCTCTGTTCGGTCTGGCTTACACTCATATTAAAAAGGTGGTGCTCCCGCACTGCGAATCGAACCAAATCGTATGTCCATTGGACAGGTCTGAGTGGAAGAGCAACAGCTGTGACACTCAAACAGTACAATAGTTTCAAAAGCTGGAAGAAATTCGAAAGAACTGCGTAGCCAGGGCACACACAAAGCCTGGCTCTTGAACTGCCTTGTCTGTAGCGGGTCATGAAACAAAACAATGCCAGGTTCTGTCTGGATGCAGTGCTTGCCATGCGGTGTATAGGCTGAAAAAGATTGTGTCGGCTCCCATGGAGCCAACATTGCATGAATTCACTGCCACGATGAGAACTTTCTTAGCTCTGGAAGGGTGTCTTATTCAGCCTCATGCTTTCAACGAAGTTATTATCTGCCGCCTTCGTGTAGGCCACACACACATTACTCACAACTTCCTGCTAACGAAAGAAGACAAACCAGTTTGTGCATGTGGAGATGAACTTACAGTCAGTCACATTTTAATTTCATGTTGGAAAATGAGAAAGCTACGGAAAAAGTGCTTCTCTCCGTTTTATAACCAACGCATCCCTTTTCATCCATCACTGCTTTTAGGCGAAGATTCAGTTGTGGACATATCCTGCGTTTTTAGATTTTTAACAGAAGCTGGTGTTCTTAAAAATATGTAAAACATGACCCAGTACATTGACTGATGCACCTCGGCCACTTTCGCATCCCAGAGAAAAGGGCTGAGGTTTTTTATTTTGATTGGTTGGGGGCCTCCAGTCCTTGCCCAGCCAAGGACGGCCGATGAGGGTACCCAGCCTCCTTTGAAACCTTTAATATCTTGTTTTGCTCTCAATACTGGGCAGAAGGGTATAATCTTTTAGGCATTCTACACCGCCATATTTTTTATACCTTTGTAAAATTCTACAGTAAACAATTTCTTATACTTTGAGCTTGGCGCATGATAGCCTTAGTCGCTAATGCGCCATTAAACTCAACTCAACTATTCAGCCTCATGCACTGTTCCATTTTGCCTGCTAGGTGGGCCGAAATGCGACATTTGTTGTTGTTGTTGTTGGTGGTGGTGGTGGTGGCTATTAATAAAGATAACAATGGAAGGAAAAGAGTCTTTAGCTAGCCGCTGCACCTGCCATCGAAACCTGAACCACTTGAGAAAGGACAGGGAGAGGACAGAGACAGGGAAAGGGTGATAGTAAGAAAGGATATGGTTAGGGCAGCAATATACGTACACTATGTACAAATACAGAATATTGCGACATTTTGAAGTTTGGATATTCGTAACATTTTACTGCGGTTCGCTTTCAGTTCAGCTCAGTTTTATTCCCGTATGACAGCGAATAATTCGTTGGTATTTGCTTGCTCATGCGTGCGAATAATAAAAGTTTAACGATGATTTGCATAATTGTAAGAGAACTTGTTTGATGCAAACTTCCTCTCACGTTGGGGGATACGGGAATACGTTATGCCAACTTAAGTGCTGCGCTGAAGAGGCTCGGGATTTGTTTGCCTTTAGGTAGGAAGATCGAAGGCAAAGCACCCTCGCTGTGTACAGTTTCATCGTCTGGGTGCTGCCCAGAGAGGCCTTATTCCGCCGGTAGTCGTAGTAGATGTTGCTAGCGTCCAAGGAGTGCATCATTTCGTGGCTGGCAATCTGCGAACGTCGTTAAAAGGGCAAAGTTAGCGCTTCTGGAATAACTAACCGCTGCTTACAGACGCGAAATAGATTGAGGACGGTAAAGTTGGCAAAATTCGACTGACAGGTACGCTTCTTGAGTGCCAAACCACCCCTATAGGGGCTGTGTTAGAATCAGTTCTGGATGCATAAAAGTTCTACCTCAGCGGAAACGTCAGTCATATTTAGGAAATGATATTGCCAGTGTCGGTTGGGCATTTTCTCAAATATCGGGAGGATTTGCGCAAAGCGGACGAAATACACAGGAAGCTCGATCCGTGTCGTTACTGTGTCGTTCGGCTCGCGAAAATGTTTAAGGGCTTTCTCAAAACAAACAAACACACACTTACACAAGAGCTTTTGCATTACCACTGTAAATACTTTAACACTCCATGGGCGTTAGACCGCTTCTCTGCAGTTACCACGGTACATGCACAAGGCTACGCACAGCTATACATATATGCATGTACCTGTCCCAGACCTCCGTAGTTCATCGCAGCTGGACCATCGTTGATGAATACCGGTGGCTGCAGCAAGCCCGCATAGATAAAAACGCTGTGTAGTTCCGAACTGTAGGCAGCGTTGGCCGTGGCTGTATTAATGTCCCCAGCGACGTTCCCCCTGACGTCACGAATGGTCAGGAGGCGATGCGACTCCAGATACGGATGGAAGAAATCCACACCGACATCCGGAATGCTCGCTGCATTCATTTCGGTGAAAACAAACGTGATAGAGCAATTTTCATTGAATATGATCTGACGCTTTCTATTGTGATGCTCCGAAAAGTTAAGCGAAAAGTTTCATGTCTGCATAAATTTAAATAAGCCGAAAGCCATCGAAAGCAAGAAAACAAATACAACGTCTCAAAAACAAAACGGCGAGCTCAAAGCTGTAGAGGAAAGTATACTTCTACCGAAACAATCGGTTAAGAAATCGTGATGCATTTCGAGGACACAATCCCTTTAGCGAATACAGTCATAATCAACCGACAACTAGCAAGACCTTGGAATACGTTTGAAAATAAAAGATGCAATAGGTTTGACGATGGCTTGATTACTAAATTGACTCTATATGAAATCAATGGACTGAATGTCACGAATCGTGTTATTCCTGAATTTGTTGGTGCACAAAGCGATGTTTTTAAACGCGAGGTAACCGTATAAACATCAGATGTTGAAGACGTGTGCACCTAAAAAACGTTTAGCGCCCTTCCCCGCCTTTCCAATCTTGACGGTAACGTCACAAGATCAATAATTAGATGACTAACTTAAATTAGTTAACTAACTTTTTAGTTTCGATGTTAGGCAGCAAGGCTATATTTCGGTACTGATGGCCGTCAACATCGAAGGTGAGCCCTGTTTTTTTTTCTTAATCGGAATTGGGTTCGCAATATCTGAAGTCAAAAATACGCATTTGGAAGCTTTTTGATTTGGCTAACCAGCATTTCCTAATTATAAAACGGCGTCGCCAGGCATGGTATAGTCGCCAAAATCAATTTAACTTCTTGCACGTCATCAAATACACCAAGTGTGCCTGTATACGATGCATAAAAATTGTAAGTGATGCCATTTTATAAATGTGCAATGGAAGAAAGCCGACTCAACGAGCTTGAGTATTTTTGATTTTCGATATTTGGAACCACATTCCAGTTAAGAAAATTAAAAAAAAACATGGCTCACCTTCGGTGTTGTCAGCCATAAATTTAGCATTATAACCTTGGCCTAAGGTAAAAATAAAAACTTTATTAGTTTATTTACGTGAATTAGCCATCTAATCATTGATCAATATAAGTTGCGTAATGTCTGCTCGGCTGTAAAATCCAGCTCAACAGACCACATAGACGTATCTCTCGCAGCTTTTAAAATAAAAATGTGTAAAGGCTAAACAAAATCGCCCGGCATAGATGAGCAACAATTAGCCAGATCAACAATATCAGCAACAGCTTTCTTGTTATTCACCATGCGTTATGTGGAGCCCGTTTGCATTGCCTCTAATGTTCCTCAGCCAGGGTCAGTGAGTGCAAGCTGATGCATTTTGAAGATGATCGTATTAAAAAAGTTTCTAAAATTTCTGGCGTGAATAGGCTCCCCGGGCTGGCCAGAAAACCCGCTTGCAAAAGGAGAAATGGATTAGCGTCTCATACGATGACCAACAAGGTTTTTTATCAGATTTTTGTTTTCTGTGACATTTTTGCGTTTATTCAATCCGTTTTTTATGAAACGTGTTTGCCCTCGGTATTTTCCACCGCGAGATAGGAGAATTTCGTACACTACACTTATCCTACATGTATCATGTCTGTACCTGTGGTTTATTTTGCATTTACGCTTCTAACCGGCGCTCTCATATGATTTACATTTTACGTTGTTGTTGTTGTTATTGCTGTTGTTGTAATTGTTGTTGTTGTTGTCCTCATATTGCTTCTTGTATACAGCTGATGATCTGCACTTCGTCCTTCTCGTCTTTTAACCTTTTGCGTGTCTTGTTGCAAACATTTCAGTCCGGAATACTTCAAGACGGTCTACAACTTTCTCAGTGTCACGTTTTTAAAAGATAAAATTTAAAAAGCAAGCTAGTTTCACTTCCCTAGGATAATCCATCTTTAAAAAAAAAAACATGGTTACATTTAACCGCGACATCTGGTGGACGATGCAACAATGGCATGGCGGAAGTCTCACCGTAGAGGGCGTCCGCCAGGGTCTCACTGGCGAGCTCCTCCGGGTACTCTATCTTTACGAACAGCTTTTTGGCCTTCTCAATCATGAGGCACCAGACTCCTTCATCAATCCAGTCGGTCTCGTTGATTTTGTACTCCATGGCTGTGGCGACGTTCTTAACCATTCGTGTGGCGGAGTCCCGCGCACTCGGTGGGACGACTAGTCGAACGACATTTACGTCGGCGACCAAGGAGACAGCCATTGTGGTCCAGGCGCCATCATGAAAAAGGACAGCATTCGGGTTCAGTTATGCTTGCACCACTCACTGAGTTCCACGTGTCTGCTAAGCAGCATATCGCTAGGGAATGAAACCTTGGACTATGCAAAGTATCCTGCGTCTGAGAAGTCTTCCCAAATGCATAGAGCGAAAAAACTCGGCACGTCATATGTTGCCAACTTCTCGCAGAATTGCCAACCCTGACTCTGTCTATCAACGAAGTCCAACAATTTCGGGCAAAATTTTTGAAAATTGCAAAATTATAAGACACTTTTACGGTAATATTGAAGCTAATGGTCCATGGTTCTGATATGCAGCAAAATCTTGCTTTTAAAATGTTTCTATCGGTCTCATCGAACAGTTAAGACTCGCATAGAAAATCATAGGCGGACACTTTTGACGACAGCAAAAGCGTTGATAGGAGACAAAAATTCAAGACTGCCGTTGAGTATCTGTAGATATATTGATTGTTATAGTCAAACCTTGCATTATGTGGAAAAGTTGCGTTCATAAATGGAAATTTTCC
Organism: Amblyomma americanum; assembly: GCF_052857255.1. Taxonomy (NCBI): domain Eukaryota; kingdom Metazoa; phylum Arthropoda; class Arachnida; order Ixodida; family Ixodidae; genus Amblyomma; species Amblyomma americanum. The sequence continues at coordinate 168,123,587 of NC_135501.1, read as the reverse complement.
GCTCAGAAATGCTTTTGTCCACAATTGCTGGGTTATGATTCCACTGTGCGAAATTTCAGGCAGTATCTGGGGCGGTCCCTCGTTCATTTATACCGCTATTCTGCTTTATGAGATGTGAGAGGACAAATCTCCGTTCACAACTGCATATGACGAATTCCTGGCACTCGCTCATTATTTTAAGGGCTGCAGGAATCGCCCTAATTTTTTTTAACTCGACTACAGGGTGTGTGCTCCCTGTGGCTTGTTACACGCTAGTCTTGACCGAACGCAGACAGCCAGCTAAATAAAATTCGCGAAGTACGTTCGCATACGAATTTTTTATTGCGCAGTTTACATTACAGACAAGACACGTTGCAGTGCTTATAGAGCACTTTATAAACCGAAAATCGAAGCTTGGATACGCGCAGTGAATATTTAAATAAAACTGCCCTGTCTGCAGTCGGACATAATTCGAGTGCGCCATGTTTTCCACATAAAAAAGCTGCAAAAAGCCTGCTTCCAGATATAATAGGTGTAACAGAATTTTTAACTGCAACTTACGTGTAACGGTAAAATTTTATTTGGAACTGACACAGTGGATACCTAGAGCTTAACTGGAGCCGTAAGTGCTTAACTAGACGGCTGAGAATCAAAACCCGTTGCTTGACTACGTTTGGCCAAGGCGGTAGCGAATGAGACACAACATAACAACGCACTTGATCAACAATCGTTCATGTCGGCTTGAAGACAATGTCAATAACGCTGCTGTACAATGCCGCATTTGAACCTGAATTTCGTATCTCTATGGGCCGTCATGGTGCCAGTTAGAACCGCAAGATCTGGAACGATTAATGTTTTAGCCAGATGACTACGCCACTGGTTCTGCACCACGTAAGAGCGGTAGACAGTCAAGAAGCGTTACCATAATGGCTCCACAAATGGGTGGAGACGCTCAGTAGTGCATGTATATTAACTCTACGGGAGAGGTGTCGTCTTAAAGCTGTCAACTGCGCATTTGGGGTTCCAACCAGTCGGCGCAGTCTGAAGCCGACATATCCACTGAGTTCACACTTAAAAACACGGGCTTAGCTTCCAATTGAGAATTGATCGAAGGCGGCCAGATCAGATAAGCATGCATACGCAGCACGGACACAAGGTCACATTGAAAGGAGGAGTAAGGTAGCCGCAAGCAAGAGCAATACACTTCGTGTGTGATGCCCAAAGGGCCAACATACGTCGGGACTAGTATCCCCGCCCCCCCTTTCATAGCAACAACCACACTTCGTGTGTACACAACAATGATATTTTTTTTAATGCGAAAGCATTAGATGGTTATGTCGCCTCAGTAAAGATTGTCCGCACGATTGCGCCGTCCCATAAAGAAGAATGTGAAAAAGTTTGACTTTTTAAGATAGTGCGTGATGAGATCTTCCTATGGGAAAAATTTCGTTGATGAATTGCAATTAATTAATTAATTAATCAAACGCGAAAATTACACTTGGACGTTACAATAGCTACGGACGTCGACATAGCATCTGGACGTGAAAACATAAATAAAATTTAAAAAATTGAAAATAAAAGAGAATGAAATGAAAACAAAAAATGAAAAATAACAAACAAATGACTACAACGCGTGCTGGCGTCCTGGAAAAAACCCCGCGTTATAGAAATTTTCGTCGCGTCACATCCGCTGACGTCACTGCATGGCTATACATAAATGCAACGCACTGCTTTAGCATTTCTCCAATCCGGGTCGCCGCAGTAATTTCAAAGTTTTCCAGTTTTTTTAAGACCGCATTCAGAGAAAAAGTGAGTATACGCACAGGTTCTGAAGTATCGCTGCGAGACCCCAACCGCCATGACTTTGGAGACGGTAGCGTAGCAGAATTCCCCGACAGGATCTCTCCGGGTGTGGTATCGGCTCTGAGCCAGCTCTACCATCTTGCGGCCGTGGGCGTATGGGAGAAGCTGGTGGAGCAGACTCCAGGCCAGCAGGAGCCGAGAGTCGTTGCGTGACAGGCGGGTGTCGTCCAATAGGAGTACCACGAGCCCTGTTGCGTTTTCCCGTACGTACAGCGTGTCGGTGGCTTTGAACGTGAACTCCGTGCTATGTCCGATGTACGACACCCAGAATTCTGCAGGAGACACACGGTTACGAGGCTTGTAAAGATATAAACAGAAGGCCATGTCATCATGCAGACTGGAGCATTGCCCTTCCAGACGGGAGGATTCCCACTAGCTGGGGAGAAGTGACGGCTCCAGACAGAAGTGGCGTCATTTCCAATAAGCGTATCAACAGCCGCTAATGCTAACGCATTGCCTACGCATAATTAGATTTGTTTCTCTCATTTCTTTCATTGTGTTCTTGAGGAAATTTACGCGGGGAGACCACACAGTCGCAGTGGATAGCCGCCAATATAGACTGCTGAGAAACGTCACTTCGATACACCTGCCACATCGGTGGAACGAATGGCACTGAGCACAAGTTGTAGAACGTTCGCGCTCGGCTCTGTTTTCGCAGAGACATTAGAGCGTCCGAAGCATTAGGTAGTTTGAGGACGAAACATTCCTGTGCAAGTTTAGATGGTTAGTAAAGAAGACGTGTCACGTGATGCAGGGATTCTTCGTATGACGGAAGGCTGTTGCTTAAATTTATGTTATTTGGGGTTCCTTCTACGCAGGCATGTAAAGAGTGAGGGCGTGAATCTCAGACACCAAATAACGACAATGAATACGGCAAATTTCAAATGCTACGCCAGAATCGAAGTTCACACCGGCAGCGTTCAGACAAGACATAAGCCGCTTGGATAAATTCTATGAGTGATGTATACGTGTAAGAGGCAGCCTTGAAATTCGTCGTGCTCTCCATTAAATTTTGAGCTACGAAGTGCACTTTATTTTACAGGCTTGAGCATTTCAGCCCCGATCGATGAATCGAAACATTTTTAAGCAAGGGCGAACAGTGGCGCCCTGCTAGCTGCACTGGAACAGTTAACACTAAAAAGACAAAGCTGCTTAGCCTGCGCGAAAGAAATCCACCGCAAAAAAGCAATCTATAGCAGCCCTAGATTTTTTACATAATTACTAAAATATTTCCTTTTTATGCTGTATCAATTAAGGCCCCGGGCAATCTTGGCGTTGTTTTAATAAGCTACCATATATAAGGCGAGGCTACAGAACACCACAATGTGAAATGCTATATTGCATGAGTGAGATTGTTTGAAAATGAGGGGCACAATGATTAACCAGAAGGCATCTTTAAATTTCCTCAGAAGCATTGAAAGAACGCCTCGAACAATCTACGACTCGGTAACACCGATGAGAAATCCGGCACATGAAGGCCTTTAGTAAAAAATGTGCAATTTTCTCCCATGATATAAAAGACCGTAGAAAACGAGCAGCTCCGATCTCTTTCGCTGTGACAGGAATACAACATTTTGTCTGTAGTCGGATACAACTTAAGTCTGCAGTGAAGCTCAGCCCACATGTAGGACCGGCGTACAGGATTCCTCCACGACAAAAAAGTAGTCCGTTGTTAAAACTTCTCACGTAATCTAAACATGAAGCTAATCACGAGAAAAAAGTTACAAGCTCTAAAAATTTGATACCTGGCTCGTTCAATAAAGTCAAACATTAAACAGCTGATATTGTTTACTTTTGTGACTGGCTAGCGGAGCAATACAGTACGCCGCGGATCGTGGTCCAGCGTTAACAACTACTGTTTTTTTTTAAGTTGTATCCTACTATAGAAATAATACCGCCGCAATGTTAGTGTTCTTGGGTACGGAATTACTACTCATTCTTGTAACTTCCAAGAACATCGACATCTTGGATGTCTTCCACTAGGAACTATTTTACTATTGCTCCCCCCCCCCCCACCCCCCCCCCCCCCCCCCACAGCAGTCTTAAAACATAGTTACACTAATTGAAAGTTATCTCTTAAGACCCGGTGCCACGAAGTAACTAAGTCTCGTATCCATACGTTTTGGTTTTCGCTTTAATAGTTTTACTACAGTTCCACACTGTAGGGGTTCTATTTCTGTATTGTACCATTACGATATGGCGTGATCATCAACAAATAATGAATAAATTAATCAGTAAACGCACAGTTTAACGGCTGTTAACTACACACGAGAAGGCTACGAACCTGCGGAGACGTAACCCTGCGTGAACCTTCCAACTCCGCGCACAGTCGTCGCCCTGATGGGAGGTGGCAGATAAGATCGCCGGATAGCCGTTATGAACGCCAGCACTGCGGTGAAACACGGGACAGGATCTGTAAAAACGTCCCCTATTGCCACGCACAAAAAAATGCCGGAGTAGAATTCTCAGAAATATTTTTCGACTATACAGGTGTTCGTGACAGCCGATTATGTCATTCGCGTACGGTAAACTTCAATTCATAGCTGGTGATGAAAGCTGCAAGAGCAACGGCAGTAGCACGCTCGTATAACGTGCCATTCGGCCGTACATGCATCATACTTTTTGTAGCTGGTCGTGGGAGCAGATAAGATAAAATGAAAGAGGTTTTGCAACAAATAAAATGTCGTACCTTACTGCACAGTTGTTTCTGCTTGTTTTACCTCCTCATATTCGTCTCCCCTTAAAAATTCGCTGTTTCCGCATGCGTACGCACCTTCCTACGCTTTCAATCTGCCGAGCCGGCATTTCAGAGAGATTTAATTTCTTTGCTCTTTTGGCATACCGGATTTCTCGTACAGTTACATCTTTATAGATGTTATGGGCCGAATCGGGCTTTTCGCGAACTTGTGAAGCTTCAAGCACAATGTCCTCCACGTGCCTTGGATAATTTACCAGAAATAATAATAATAATTGGTTTTTGGAGAAAGGAAATGGCGCAGTATCTGTCTCATATATCGTTGGATACCTGAACCGCGCCGTAAGGGAAGGGACAAGGGAGGGAGTAAAAGAAGAAAGGAAGAAGGAGGTGCCGTAGTGGAGGGCTCTGGAATAATTTCGACCACCTGGGGATCTTTAACGTGCACTGACATCGCACAGCACACGGGCGCCTTAGCGTTTTTCCTCCATAAAAACGCAGCCGCCGCGGTCGAGTTCGAGCCCGGAAACTCCGGATTGAGAAAGTACAGTGACATATTTTCGGATAATCAATGTTGGGGTAAACTTGCACTGAAAACAGTGTGCCGTCGACAAAGTGCACTGTGGTTTCATAAAGATCTGCTTCCTGTCAGCGTTACACAAGGCATCGAGTGCAGCAGTGGTGCTGTCGTTGTCATTTCTTTGAACCAAAAGGAAAAGTTTCATTGCCGGTGTTCCTTCTTTCGGGCAGCCGGTACTTTCAGCCAGGCCCTACACAAACTCACGTGGTCATTTAACGCGTGGAATGACGTCATCGCATAGCAGGGTTATATGGTCCACGACTCGCGTGATCCGTTAATTATAAATAGGCGATGTGGCCCGCGTGGCCTTTAAGCGTAACAGATTTCGACACACATACATAACCTCCCTCTTCTTCTTTCACAGAATGATCTTTACACCTCACGCTCAAGCTCATGTAACAGTAGACACCTGTAGCATACTGTATGTACCGTGTTAACGCTACCGGAGTACCGGGAGCCCGTACACCGCCGGTGAGCACGCACTGATTGGCCCCGATGCGGCAGGCTTGCGCTTTATATAATCAAGGGTTCGACAGAATCCTGTCTGGAGAGGGGGAAGCATATTGGAAGCACAAGAAACATACACTCGCCAAAGAAAAATATTTAACACATGACGTTTCGAGACCCGTACGGGTCCCTTGTTCACAATGAGGATGGGTGGAATGGGCCGCCACTTATAAGCGGACTTGACTGCACAGTGAGTGGGCATAGATATCGGGGAGATTCCCCCTCGTCCAGTTGATAGCATTCTTGGTCGTCTGTATGTAAAATGATTCGAGAAGTAATCGTGAAGATAAAGGTTTCTTCGTGTCCAAGATTGTGGCGTTCTCCCAGTCGAAGGAGTGCTGCATCATTTGGGCATGCTCTGCAAGTGCGTTGGAGGAAGTGCGACCTTTCTTGACGTCATTCTTGTGTTCCCTTATTCTTCTTTTAAAATCGCCTGACTCGCCAATGTATGATGCATCGCAATCTCTGCAGGGGATCTTGTATACAACGCCGGGGTAACATGTGCGCTCTAGGCGGTCCTTCACAGCGGTGACACAGCTGCTGTTTCAGCTTGCTGGACGGTACGTGCGCAATTCGAACGCCGTATTTGGCAAATATTCGCGCCAGAGCCTCACTTGTACCCCGGGAATACGGGACAGTCGCGCGTTTCTGTTGCCCAACAAACTGGGACTGAGCAGGTTCCTTACAGCGTCGTTCTTGATTGTTTAGCACCTGACGGGGGTAGCCATTATTTTCAAGGTCGACGCGAACCTTCTGCTGCTCGGAAGAGAGAAGGCCAGGACTAGAACATAGACATCCAGCTCGCTTGAACAGAGCAGACACGACGGAGCGTTTGTGGCCTATGGGATGGGCAGATTTAAAATCGAGGTACTTGCCGGTATATGTGGGCTTTCGGTATACGGTAGTGGCGAGCCCATCGGGAGTGCGGAGAACGAGAACATCGAGAAAAGCAATACTTCCGGCGGCTTCTTCTTCCATTGTGAACTGAACTGTTGGTTGAAAAGAGATGAGGTGGTCCAAAAAAGGTTTGGCATCCTTGCGCTGAATTACGCAGAAGCAATCGTCCACATATCGTAAAAACAGTTTTGGACGAGTATGAAACGATTGTAGGGCCGAACTTTCAATACACTCCAGCGCGAGGTTGGCACAGGTTACGGACACAGATGCACCCATGGCCGTACCAAACACCTGCTTGTAATATACGTTGCTGAACACAAAATATGTGTTCTGAAGACAGAAGCTTAAGAGGCGGCACAGATCAACTGCTTCAAAAGGCGTACGGGATGGAAGTGATGGGTCTTCTTCCAGTGCCCTTTCACAGCATTCAACAGCGAAGTTTACTGGAACGCATGCGAACATCGATTTCACATCGAACGAGACCATGATGTCTTCGTTGTCAACCGCCACGGCCTTGAGTTTAGCACCGAAATCAGCGGAATCTTTCACGTATGCCGGCGTACGTCCAACAAGAGGTCCAATAACCTGGTGCAGATACTTGGATAGGTTATACAATGGAGAACGCGTGAAGTCAACTATCGGCCTGAGTGGTATGTCCGGTTTATGAATTTTAGGTAAGCCGTAAATAGCGGGTGCTGAGCCGTTATGACACAATAGCTGGTAGTAAAGGTACTTTTTCGCAGAAGGAACAAATCTGAAAACATCCGTTAGTAGTCTTTGAAGCTATGTTTTTATTTACCTGTTTGTATTTAGCTCTGTTTGTATGTTACCCCGGCGTTGTATACAAGATCCCCTGCAGGGATTGCGATGCATCATACATTGGCGAGCCAGGCGATTTTAAAAGAAGAATAAGGGATCAAAAGAATGACGTCAAGAAAGGTCGCACTTCCTTCAACGCACTTGCAGAGCATGCCCAAATGATGCAGCACTCCTTCGACTGGGAGAACGCCACAATCTTGGACACGAAGAAACCTTTATCTTCACGATTACTTCTCGAATCATTTTACATACAGACGACCAAGAATGCTATCAACAGGACGAGAGGGAATCTCCCCGATATCTATGCCCACTGTTGCAAAAGGGTTGCAGGCCCCAAGGGTAGCGTTGGCCTGACGGCCTGGGGCAAAGCTGGAAACATCCGAAGGTCCCGGCAAAGGATGAGTCGACTGGCAACAGAACAACTTGTTTATTCTGGCATCGCAAAAGAGCAGCCGGTCAGGGCGGCCACGTTACTCGCAGGAAGAAATCGAAGTCTCTCGTTGGCGTCCGGGGCAGCTCCCTTTATATACCCTCGGAGTCGAGGGCAAGAAGGAGCGGCTTGGGAAGAGTCATCCGATACGGCGACGCTTGAACATGTTCAGGCGTGACGTGCGCGTCCGCCTGGCCGGCGCCGGTCAGACCTCCTCGCCTCCCAGTTGCGGAGCTTCTCTCCCCGGCTGCCGCGCTTTGACAAGCGTGGGCACCAGCATGCACACACACACACACGCACGCACGACGACACGAGGCACTGAAACCTGCCTGGACGCGCTTGGCGGGAGGCGTTGCGACCGCGATGAACGAAGCCGCGGCGTCCGTTGCATCCGCGCCGGCTATACCGCGCGTTGTAGGCGAGACGTAACACCACTCACTGTGCAGTCAAGTCCGCTTATAAGTGGCGGCCCATTCCGCCCATCCTCATTGTGAACAAGGGACCCGTACGGGTCTCGAAACGTCATGTGTTAAATATTTTTCTTTGGCGAGTGTACGTTTCTTGTGCTTCCAATAGGCTTGCGCTTTGCTACCGGGCGCCTGGCGCCATCTGGCGCCCTCAGAGCGACCTGCGCATCCACATTTATAGCCTCCGAGATTATTCGCTCACGCTCGCTCGCTCGCGGGTGATCTCTGAGGCCATAGCGCACTGATGGAGCGCGGGATTCCGGTAACGGTGACGGTAACGTGGTACACGGTAGGCTAAAGATGCTTACTATGTCAACATCCCTTGGAGTTTTGTGCGTCCTGTGGAGGAGAAAACTCGTCCGGACCGGATTATCTTAACTTCATCGCCCAACAGCGGGGCAGAGAGGCGTACGCACCAATAGCCTCCGCCTTGATGATGCGGTCGGCGAGTCCCGCACTGTCCAGGCGAGAGTCGTAAAGGAGCAGGCTGTTGGAGTAGACCCGCGCCAACCTCACAGGTCTGTACGACGCGTGGTTGCCTCGCATCCAATCCTCGTCCGCTTTGTTGATCCGCATCTGTGATAGCGCGGTCACAATCCCGCGCGTTTAAACGCTTTCAGGTTTGCGCAACAATGGCGAAGACTAGAACTGAGTTATACATATGTAACTAGAAATCGATATTGCATAAACCGTTGCTGTCATAGTACCGCCTGACTTCCTTCCCCGCTGCGAACAGTAAACATACCCTCTATGGCCAGAATAACTATTTTAGAGATGATGTTTGAAATGGATAACACTAGAGGCGCCGTTTTGAGAACAGCCGGCATCCGTCCATCCGGGTCACAAGAAAGCAGGCTGAAAATAAATGATTGGTGGAGAGAAGGCGCGTCCCCTTATCGAATGCCCCTTAGATAGAGAAGGCCTGATCACATCCTCCTCTCCACGCGGCTGACGTAACAGAGGTAGTCGGTGCCTGCCGCGGCGAGGGAGAGTGGCTTTCGCGGTCGCGGCTTCAGCGTCAGCCAACTCGGAAGACGATGGCTTCCGCAGATGGTTATCACTCATCTCGCGATTAAAACTACCTGAGCCGCTTTTTCTGCGCCGTGTCATGCGAAACAAGAAGGCAGACCGTTGCTCTGACGCAGCGCTTCTCGGGGCTCACTTTTATCGCCATATCGCGTGACGCGTGACATGAACATAGCCATTCGTTTTGGAACCGCCCGCCGCTTTCGCCGACAAATGTCTGGCCCTCATTTCTTCTCGGCGTGCCGAAGAACGAGACTGGGGCGCGATTACGGATCAGTCTCAATCGAAATTGTCTCAAAAAGTATATCATTTGCCGCTCTCCTATTGGTCGGCGGCCATTTTGATTTTTTTCGTCACTGACTGACGTCGTAAATGGCGCAGAAGTGGTGACGTTGGCCATCTAATTATGCGGGCAGATTGAGACGATTTTTTGAGACTGGAAAAAGTAGTATCAACACGTTTGAGACAGAAAATGGCGGCTGTTTACATCGTCGTATACGCGGGTGACCGCGCGAGCAACGGTGTCGGAGGGTGCATGAAGACGACTTTGACGCGCGGGAGAGTTATTTCGAGGAGACTGCGCAGTGTCTGTGCGACGAACTCGCCGTTGAACTGGGAAGTGCGCGGGTGAGTGCGCTGTCAGTGGAGCGGTAGGTGCTGTGCGCGCTGCGCTTCTTCGCCTCCGGTGGGTTTCAAGGCGCCGTTGGAAATGAAGAAAACGTCGGCGCAGCCCAACCGACTGTGAACAAGCCTTTGCGGCGGGCAGCGGAGACCAGTGTCAACGTTGGGTAACAGAAGGGGGGTGTTCGCTTTCCGAGGAGACCCGAGGAGAAGGCGGCGGCGAAGGAGGGCGTCCTTTGCCTAAACGTTCGCCGCGGCAGCATCTCCGGCGTCGTCCGGTGTGTCGATTGGGCACTCATCACTATCAAGGAGTCTGGGGGCAGTGCTGCGAACGAGCCGCAAGCGGTTCTACGCTGCGGACGTAATAGTGAGTATACCTCGGCCACTGTTTTTGACCGCATGAGTTCAAGTGCTACAAGTGCATGAGCTACAAGTGCGGGCCTCGGCAGCGAGAGTGAGTACGGGCTGTGCTTGTTTTTTCTCAGATCTGTGGCGCGAACATGTGCATCCTGGCCGTGGACTCGCGCTGACCCGGATCCTTCCGCGACGCGTTTGTCTGGCGGCATTCCTAGGCGGAGGAAGGCCTGCTGGACGACGGTGATTTTTTTTCTGGGTAAGCAGTAAAATAGCCGTGTCACCCGTCGGGTGAACTCAGTCACATCTATTGAGCTCCAGCACTATGCATTTGGCCGGATCTGCTAAAGCTACAAGAATCAGTCTGGACAGTTACACAAATGCAGACACTTTACAGTATGATACAGTGTATTGCCACCCTTTCCTTTTGTTAAATATAATTGCAGCAGAAGCACAGGACACATATTACATTGTTGAAATGCATAGCCTTTCCTGTTGAAGAAACCAAAGCAAAATGCACCTGACAGTGCTTGTGTTTTGTAGGCAATCATAGCGCATCATTTATATGAATATGGTGGTAAAAGACTGACCTTACAGTAGTGCTCACTTATACATCTAAATCCTTCATGTATGTATGCTCTTGAATGTCATATTCAGCAAAGCCTGGATGTGGGCTACTTGGCGTGAGTCTTCTACTGTATAGCAGAGTGTCCTGTAATGCTGTTGAGATCACTGAGAAAGGACATGCTTAGCCGCATCATTTTTTGTTATGCAGGAGACTATGTCTACCCACTGGAGCCATGGCTGCCTGCACCAGTTGCACGACATTACAGACCTGACTCAGCAGAAGGCCTGTACAACACGCCACATGCTTTCACACAATTTGTGGCTGAGCGCTGTATTGGTGAGCCGAAGAGCTGCTTCCGTTGCTTTCAAGGGCACCGGATGCACCAGTGCCACTGGAAGTGGACAGTGCGCATCATCACCGCACGTGCTGCACTTCACAGCCTCTGTTTGGATGTGCCCATATCAGCAGAGGGTGCAGGCGACACTGCCTCTGACCCAGATAACAACGGGCCACCTCTAAATGGTGGCTGCCTCGTACAGACAGGATCCCTCCTCACCTGCCTCCTGCGAAGAGCATGCGGTGCTGTACTTTTGGCCTCTCTAGGACGACCCGTCTCCAGAGGAAGGCGTACCGAGGGATGGTGCAGCGGCAGTTGCGATGGAAAATCTAGCGTCCAGAGACGACTCACCATGCTGGCATAGAGAGTCATATCAGGCACTCTTCCCCTGTTGCCACTGTCATTTCCTTGTGTCATTGCACAACACACATCTGCAAGTGTGTGAGCAATTGTGTGATGTGGTTGTGCCCTTGGCCAACCTGTGTGCAGCGAGAAGCCAGCAGTGACAAACAAGTGCCCCCCACCGGCTGCCACTTCATTTTCAGTGTGTTTGTCCCTCAGCAGCATGTTGCACAGTCTCTTCCTGAAGACGGAAAAGGTGTTGAAGCAGCTCGCCCAATTTCTGAAAAGCATCATTTTGAACTCTCTTTTGTCAATGCTTATGTTAGCCCACCTGCCCCTTCTCTGCTGTCTCCTTCCAGCTTGGTGGAGTGCCTGTGGTCATTACCTGTGTGACGAACATGCATGAACCAAACGTGTAGTGCTGGAATAAGGCATGAAATATTTGTGATGCTTGTTGGAATCAAAAAGCTGTTTTTTATTGTATCATACATTCAGTAAGCGCGTTTATTTTTTTAGGCACAGCATTTGACACGAGTGTTTCTATTGCAGAAAAGGCAGTGTACATACAAGCATACTTTACTTTGATGTACAATTACCGTATGGCATTTCTGAGTGCAGTTAAGAAAAAAAATCTGAAGAATTGAGTTCAAAGTGCATGTTTTCTTTCATACAGAGGCTACCTGTACAATAAATATGGCATAGTACAGTGTACATGATGCATTTTCCGGACTACAAAACATTTTGGCACATATAAGTAGTGTAAATACCAAAGCTAAGCTTTTAGCGTAATGGTGTGTGGCTAAAAGCTCTGTGCTAAAAGCTGTACCTACTGCAAGGAAACTGCTGTACAACAATGCATAATAAACATTGTAAGGTGCAGTGGCTACAATGACTGCTGAATGACTAGAACATCTTCACTGATAGACAAAGATGTGTGACAGACACATCATCAAGGAGATTGTCTGTGATTAGAGGTTAGTTTACAATCAAAAATCATGCAACACCGTTACTGGAAATGCTCTACAGCTCTAAGAATATACAGGCAGCTCCATTGTGGGAAATTTTGAGCACTGTGTTATTGCCCCATAACTGACACCTAGCTTGGTTTGCGTAACACAGGGCTATGAAGTCTTGTCCATGATGACACGAGACGGTGACAATGCCGAATGGCCGGACAAGCTCCTTGTGCTATCATATAATATGTGTGATAAGTGCAACTGCTTTCAAGCTACTTTTCGCCTAGGTATTTAATGTCCTAGTCATTTTCAACTGGCTGTTCCTTTTCAAACTGGAGTGGCCTGTATACAGGGTGTCTCAGATATGATGGACCATAATTTAAAAAAAAAAACAAGTGGTCTTCCGACCTGAAAGGAAGTGCATGTTAGAAGCTATGCAAAGTATTTAGAGCCCTTCAAACACTGCCCTCACCAAACCCAGTTATACCAACATCACTCCGCCTGCTGAGCAAAATACATCACTGCCCTGTCCTACCTACCTCACTGCCCTGGATCATATGCAAATCAAGCGCTGTGTACCAGCAAACATGAACAAACTTGCTCAACTTTCTGCCCAGTTGCAATTAGCCTCTATACAAGCAAACTACTTCTTTCCAGGTTGACCCTGGATCTACTACATGATCAGTAAATAACGTTAATGGAACAAGCTCGTTCTCTCCTCGGTGACAATAGCAAAGTTATCAAGTGCTTCCTTTCTCTCTAAACAAAGTGGAGCATAAACATCACAATTTCTGCATCTTGCACAGGAAAAAAAAGAAGCTACGGCAACAACTGAACATAAACCGAACGGAGCTACAAAAATACAAACGGAACATCAAGTGCTTAGCCCGATGTGGGCGGCAACACTTGGTTACGAGGCAGAAGAGTGCTGCCACAGAGGCAGGCCGTGTCGGCTCTCATTTCCCGCACCGAGATTGCAAGCTATCAGCAGCTGCACCTGTCTGTCGGCAGTTGCTTCTATGTGATGATTCATGGTTTTCTGGTATTTTCTAAAGAAAATAAACAGAACCACACGTCACTCGGTGATCGATAGGCGCCGACCGAGAACACAGACTAAAGTTGTCTTCGTCGATTTTCGAGTCGAGCGCTGCTTGTAAGTTGATCTCGGCAGGCCCGTAGCATTCACTGCCTTCAATCAGATTTTTCTGCGCACTTAAGACATCCGCAAAGTACCTTGATTTTAGACGACACGCGAAAAAACAGGAACTAGCCATGGAATCAGCTGTTTTCTTGCAGGCCGCCATGTTCACGTTATGCCACTGCCAGCGCGCCCTCATGGCAAGAGAAGTTAACCTGCAGCAAATTTAATTGCAAAACTGAGAATACTTCTAATTTTCTCTCGTGTTGTTGAGATTGCAACACAGTTTACTACCAAAATAAAGTGTTGCTTGTTTTCTTCATTGCGTTTCTGTTCATTTTCAGACTAACATGTTCACGCTATACCGCTGACAGCACACCTTCGCGGCAAAAAAAGTGACTGAACAGCAAACTTAATTGCAAAAATGAAAACACTGCTTTTTTTGCTTGGTGCTGTTGGGTTTGAAATACAGTTACTTAGCAAAATAAAACATTACTCGTTTTTAATCACTGCGTTTTTACTGCAAAACATTAGTCTACGGTCCCTTGTCGTGCGATTAGTGGTTTCGGGGCGGAGCCCACCGCCTCCTTGCTCCGCATTGGCCGATTCGGCGGTCGGCATTTCTCGGTGTCGTCATTTTGACGTCACTGTCTCAATATTGAGACAGTTTTTTGAGACTGATCCGTAATCGCGCCCCTGAAGAAGTGTGGCAATGCCATTCCACTGCTGTGTTCCATTGTGCCGGGCAAAATTAGCCCGATGGCCCTACAAGTGGCTGCGGGCTATTCCTCGCAAGAGATACATATACCATCGCAGTCTTCAAAGGTAAGCACCATTGCTGACAACTACCAGCGCACATGTCGCATGTTTCGTCTATCTCCTGTTGTGAGCTGAACTCACGGTTGCGAACGCAGGTTTTAGTTGAATACGAAAATGAGATGCGAAGGAATATGCTCTAAGAAGCTGAATGGGAACAATATGCAGGAGATATATCTCTCAAATCAGGCATCATCCACACAAACTCTTTGAGTACTGTCGATGCACATACACATTTTGTTTATGGTTTTTGGTGGTTTTAACGTCCCAAAGTGACCCAGGTTATGAGGGACGCCGTAGTGAAGGGCTTCGGAAATTTCGATCACCTGGGGTCCTTTAACGTGCACTGGCATCGCACAGTACACGGGCCTCTAGCATTTCGCCTCCATCGAAATGTGATCACCGCGGGCGGGATCGAACCCGCGTCTTTCGGGTAAGCAGCCGAGCGCCTTAACCACAGAACCACCGCGGTGGCTTCCACACACACATTTGATCACATCTGTGTACATCTGTGTGATCACATCTGTGTGATCACATTTGATCGCGGTCGATACACATTTGAGTGAAGGCATAACTGCAAATGTTTCGCCCTGGCTCCTCGATTTCTGTGGTGAACTTAAACGTCTAACCAGCCACGCGAAAAAAAAGACAAATACTAACTGGGCCGGTCAGGTACTATAACCTTCCACGACACTCATTTCCGCGGTGTACCGATGTCACTGGTCTTTTTTTGCCGATTTTCAAACGACACAAGTTCGAATATTTCAATAGGCGACAGCTTATTTTGTGGATTGCGGTCGCATGTACTAAAAGAACACGCACATCCCCGTTTCTGTGGAAGGACACCAAGTACAACCAGGTAAGTTAGAAACTTTCACACTGCTTCTTTCCTGTATTTCCAAGCCGCCGTTGTTCTCAGTGAAAACGTGCAGATTCCGTGATTACTTTGTGGTTGCATAGACACACCTCATTACTTGTGCCTTCTTCTGGTCTCTTAGAAAGTTATGTCGAACAAACCCGTTCAGTCATCTGCGCCGAAAAACTCCGGATAATACCAACTGCGAATTTATAAGACTCAAGAATCACTTCGTGCTTGTCTGCTCTTTCAAACACAACACAGCAACATGGCACGTGACAGAAAGATCTCCTGCCGCATTCCTTACTGATCTGGAAGGTAAGCCTCAACTCAACAAGCACGTTTCAATCAAAGGCTATGCAGCTAACTCACTCTGTGAGAAGTATTAGGAGCGTCATTAGAAAGCAGGTACAAGCGTTTATAGGGATTATAAGCACTGTTTCAGGGCAAGCACTAATTCAAATTTTAACAACGGAGGGTATTTTCGTTACTGCCACTTTGCATGTCATTCATGGACACTGTGAAGGACGTGCAGAGCGCAAGCAAAAAAAAAATGCCTAAGAGCAACACACTCAAATCAGGTTGTAAACAAACCTCTCATTTCTTAACATTGGCATAAGTCGGGCGACAAACGAAAAAAGCAAGGGAATATGCGTCAGTGTCAGTTATTGGAGTGGCGATCTTTATTCGCATATTTATCACACAGAAAAAATTCGAGTTTCGCATATCTCAACGCAACACAAAGCACGAGTACCTAACAAACGCACGGACGAACACTGCGGAGTGTTGAAGCTCGTCACATACTTGAAAAATACAGTACTCCAGGGCAGTTTCAAAGTCACAAGCACTGTACACAACGTGCATTAACGGGCAATGCACGTAACACCATTCACACCTTGGTAATCGGTCGTTAAACCTGTTTCGAGCAATTCCGTAAAATACGCGGCCGACAGCAGCTCAAGCCGGCGGGAACACACCACTGCAGTAAGGCTGCTTTTTCCTTCATTCTGAAGCACCTGCCTGGAACGTGAAATGCTAGTGTCGTCGCCAAAAAGAAGTAATGCACAGCGACGCATATTTCACTTTCTTTCTGCGCTTTCATAACTACTCATTCACTTACAACACCGCTGGCATTGGTTGGCGTGCAGTAGGCCTAATTCCAGAACGCTCCGTCGCTTGCTGCCATGAAGTGCGCGCCTTCATTTCCGAACAGGTAGCCCTTATAGATGCACTGCGAACTTTTTTCTCGATGACAACAAAAAGTGTTTCGGCAGACAAGGCTTTCCGGCATAAAAAAAAGCACTGAATGAGAGCGTACGTGCACGAAACGACACAACCTGCAGCTACTGCCAAGCTGTATATATGGCCGCTCGTTCCCTAGCCGTGGCTCGATTTTCCCCGACTACTCCATTATCGTCGTAAAAATAGTGAGCAGGCCTTCTCCATCTAGGGGCATTGCCTTATCACAACCTGCATACCGTGGCAAGTGGCAACCTGCACATGGAATTGAGGAACCTGCCCGTCTGTCCGCATTTCGAAAAAGCAACTGGGTGGCAACTGGTTGAGAGATGTCACGCAGCATTGTGAAGCCAGGGTCATGACGTAGTCATGACGTAGTTGTGATGTCAGTACAAATCCCATTGGGCTAGAGGGTGGCGACATCATCCAAACGCAGTGGCAAAGTGATTTCGAAGAAAGAAAAAGCACTTTCGTCGAACATGAACAGAATATAGCCCTTTGTGCAGCGAGCAGGGCGCGCTACCTTTAAAACACTGAGGACGGTCCGTAAAGCGAACAGAAGGACTACAGCGCGGATACAATCTCTAATACCACAGAATTGTGCTCTTAAAGGTAGGCATAAAGTTTTTGCGCTGGGTATTTAGTGCATAAGCGGCTGAAATTGTGATGCGTGAAACAAAGCTTTATGTATTCTACTGAAGAACCAAAAGTTTTCAGACGCAATTCATTCAGAAGGCTACCTCCTTCGAGGAGCTTAAGCACCTAAAGACTCTGCAACAGCATTTTATTCTAAAATTAAGCTAGGGTGAAAGCTAAAATGTCGGGCGTAAAACAACGTGAAATGCTTTTTTTCTCTCTCTTTCTCAAGTTCTGTGCTTTGTTCAGGATGTGGTTTTCCTCTGAGCGTGTATCCGCATGCTTCACGTTGGGGTTTGTCCTGACTTTTTTTTTCGGCGCGGTGGCAGCCTAGTTTTCCTTAAGCGTACCTTTAGGGTTAAACATGTAATATCACTCGGGGATGGGCATACGGCTTCTTAAACCGCGCATCGGAGTGCCCGCCGTTCTTAAAATTATCAGCCTTGTTGAATTCATCTCAGAGGGTAGACGGATGCGTACGTCTAAAGATTTCTCGTTGTCCTGAGGCTGATTGTGGGAGCTCAACTTGACGAAGGTTGGGAAGCCGTATTCCAGGGAGAGCTGCGTGATCCGTGCCACGATGTCAAACCGCGGGTCGATGTTCTCCTTTGACAAGTCGAGGCCGAGCTTGGCGAAGAAACGCTTTAGCGATCCCGCCTGCATATGATGAGGCAGAAACCGGAGCTTCAGCGAGTGTTTTATAAGTAAATGGCATTTAAAAAATTGACAGGCTGGTCGCCGCTGTTTAACGCGAGATTAAGCGACAGCTTTTGAGGTGTTTAAATTTTACGATATGTTGAGGTAGAGAACATGATAGCGACTTCATATATATATATATATATATATATATATATATATATATATATATATATATATATATATATATATATATATATATATATATATATATATATATATATATATATATATATATATATATATATATATATATATATATATATATATATATATATATAAAGTTGAAAACGCTTCATTTAGCCATAGATTTATTTTGAGTCGACGTTTCAAACAGAGCCTGTCCTTTCTCAAGACTCTTTTTGCCTCTAGCAACCAAATACGTTTATCTTTCTATATATATATATATATATATATATATATATATATATATATATATATATATATATATATATATAGTCATCTCGCCGGTTCGGCCCGTCGTCTCGACGGGTCGTCGGCATGTCGGCTCGAACCCGCGACCTCCACCAAAAGATGTTACGGGGATGTTACGGCGGTAAGTCTATATTGGCGGCTGCTCTGAGATGGCCAGCACTCAGCTCAGAACCGAGCGCCCAGCTACCAACTGTCAACGTCGTCGTTGTTCAGCGCACCGCCACTTCTTCGTTCATGATTCGTCCACTTGTAACTATATATATATTTCTAGAGCACATTTCTTAGTTTTCCCACATAGTAGCTTTTCGACAAGCTCTCCTCCACAGTACGTCACTTTAGGTGCGACGCCACCAATGACCTGAACCTCGGGCATTTGGTTTCACAGCAGATACCGCTGATGGATGGTGCTATTTCCTCCGTTCTCACCGCTCTCTTCCTCCTCCTTCCAAGGCAACAACTCTCCAGTCACGCATTCCTATGCTCTAGCATTCCTACACCTGCCACTGTAACCCTCCTCCTCCTCTTTCCAAGGTTACAGCCCCCCTCCGATTGGTTGGTTCCCATGACAAGGCACCCACTGGTTACGCCAACAACGACAGGAATCCCAGCAACGGGCGCTTAACAGTTCTCGCTGTAAAGCGCTAACTTAAGCGACGCAGACTCAATCCCGATAACCATCCCCCGGTTACGGATTCCTCCACTCACGTCATACAGCCATCCTTCAACGATTACCACCATCCGATTGGTTCCCATGACAACGCACCCACTGGTTACGCCGACGACTGAGACATACTACTACAACGCGAAACCCTGGAACGGGCGCTTAACAGCTCTCGCTGTAAAACCTAATTCAATCAACGTTAGTGGGATCTAGGGAAGCGGAAGCCTTGTTCTTAACTGCCCAAGAGAGTAACTTTCCTTTTTAAGCCAGTACGCGTAGCATTCTGTAAACACTACAGATGGGTATTTTACGGGTGCAGTAGTGATGTGCACCCTCTAAGTACTAGGGATGCGTACCCATATATGTACAATCTCTATGGGTACCTAAGGGCATCGAACGCAATGGTTCGCATGTTTATGCAGGTTTATGACACCCACACGGTAACAGTCCTCATGAGTGTTCCCCGACACACCCGCTGAAGAGGGAAAAGCGAGCCAGACACCCAACCCCCAATTTAGATACGTTTAGTTCGCCCTTGTTTATGGTGGACGAGGCATGAAAGCCGCTGAAAACGCATATACTCTCATTACACTCAAGCCTGGCCTTCTATACTGACATTGCTGTCAGAATAACCTTCTCGCATCCGGAAGTTCTTAAAGGCCTGCTTACGTATTCACAATGCATCGCTGCTTCGATCCCAGGAGTCCTTGTAAAGAGAAATACATTCCACCAACAATTTATTTAATTACTAAAAGTCGTAATATTTTTTGCTCTCAACCCACACTATTTTTGGGATTAGGCGGAGGTCTCGAATTTGCTCTGGACAGTCGAACAAGGTGTTTGTAAGATCTGAGGTGGCAAACTCTCGGTGTCCTGCATTTAACTATGAATTCAAAAGCAAAAACAAACGTACGTAATCGTGTTTCCTAAACATTTCATAGTGACCTCCCTCGCCTCTTAATTATGTGTACATGTACGTTTTAAAGTTTTACACGTTTATATTTATGGCAATGCTATGTTCTGTTTCGCTGTGTCGTATTTCAGACTGGCCGAGCAAAACTTTACCTTTATTATGGCCGCCTCCATTCTCTTGGCGCAAATAAAGAATGCTCCCAATTATCTTTATTATAATCATTTTTATTGTCAAACTTTCGTCTCCCTCCCGCTTTGAAGCAGTGCATTTCACTTCGAAACTATACAAAAGCCCCCACCTCGGAGTTCGTGGGGTCTGATCCCAGGCGGACGCACGCCCGGAACAAGCCGGCCGCCTTCTCCGTGGCGCTCTGACCTCCAGGCGGAACCTCTATGGTGGGCAGCATGTCTTTGATTGCTTTGGCTGTGCTAGCTGTTAGCTGAAATACGACAGAAAGTAGTAGCTGTTAGAAGAGGTCGCGTGTGACACCAAGACACGCTTGTGCATGACTCCGCCCTTCAAACAGTGTCTTTAGACAGTCTATGGACTGTCCATAAACTTCTATCTATAAAGACTACAGACCGTCTATAGACAAATCCCACAGAATAGTCTATATGCAATACAAATCCTGCGGACAGTTTGCAGGCTATCTGTAGATTTATGGTCACAGACAATTAGCAGACCTTTTTCCACAGACACTCTATAGACTATGGATCGACAAAAATGTCTATAGGAAGGCAATATAGTCTATAAGAAGTCTGTAGATTGTCTACAGGCAATTTTTATAGCGGCATTCTCCCAATTCGACGTCGTTTCCCCAGCTCTCATGCCACTGCACAGGAATGTTGCAGCTGCTTCCTGGGTACACAAATTGTGGCGTAACGACAAAGAGATGGCGATGGAAACACAGGAATAGAAAAGACTGGCGAAACAAGCCTTGTGGTTTGCGCGCGCTTAAACCGCTATTCTTGGTCGAACGGCATCACTCTTGTGCAATTTAAAGCGCTGTCACGGGGCGCTGCGCCACAAGAAGCTCACGATACCGCCGGTGGCGGTCGCCAGGCTACAGGAGCGATACGCAGCATCATTGGAGCTCGACACTAACAGTTTGTTGGGCGAACTTGTCGCATGATTGGCGTGCATTCATAATGTTGGTTTCGTTTGGTTTATGGAGGTTTAGCGTCCCAAAGCGACTCAGGCTTTGAGAGACGCCGTAGTGAAGGGTTCCTTTGATTTCGACCCCCTGGGGTCCTTTAATGTGCACTGATAGCGCACAGTATGTGAGCCTCCAGAATTTCAAAATGTAACAGGTTTGGTTAGGATAGATAGGCCACCTGCAAACAACTTGTGTTACGATGTTTGTATGTCAAAGCAAGAGAAAAGGAAACGCTTCATTGTTACGAAATGCGATTAATCTCCGCGTGCGTAAGTCAAAAGCAAAAGGTGTACTTTTTTTTCAATGAATTCATCCTCCAGAAGTGTAACGATTAACGCCTTTTTCTGGTTCGGTGTACGTGAACGGAAATTAGGCGTACAAGACACAAGCTCAGTTAACAATTTCAACGCGAAGCACTCGGCTTAGATTAATGCGGTACAAATAATCACACAAAAAAATTATGCAAACAAAAAAGTCAGCCAGCCGGCGTCTCTGGTGGGTCTTGCCGCCTTCCGTCCGGGTCCCATATCTTTGAACGCTATAGTATTCATGACCCACAGTTAGATCAGCATTATTCTGCTTGCGCAGCCCACACCGGAGACAGTGGACCAAGAGAGGGCTCACCTTAGCAAGGGCGCCAGCTTCCCCATCGAATCTGCTGCACACGAAGTTGTAAAAGTCGTTGCACGGAGCGTAACTCCAATTGAGCGAAGCCCTGAGCAACTCTGAAGCGAGCCGACCGCCGTCTGGACTGGGAGTAGCGGGAGCGGGTGGAGTAGGCTTCAGAGTAGGCTCGCAGGTGGTCTTTCTTGTAATGACATCTCGTGGGCTTCTTCGTCCCTTTCCAGTGGACACAGAATCAGCACCGCCCACCCCTTTGCTTCCGAGGACTTCGACGTCAATGCCTTCTCCGGTGCTGTCATCTGCGTCTAAAGTTACGATATCGTCTGTATACGTCGAAGGTATACGCCAACAGTACCTCCTGTAGAATTGTCTTCATCATCATGCAGATGTGATCATAACTAATCAGAACAAGGTACCCTAAGATCCACGGTTTCAGTTCCCAACCTTCGTGAAGGTTATCTAGAAAAACACCTCATGCCGTAGGATGATCATCGCGATTTGCTTGCCGTGTTTAACGTTGCGATGTCGAGGTCGTAGAAAGTTTAGATATCTGACCCTCATGTGTCGTGAATTGCCTGTTGTGAATGAGCATGACATTGACCATAGCATATATATATATTATATTATATATATATATATATATATATATATATATATATATATATATATATATATATATATATATATATATATATATATATATATATATATATATATATATATATATATATATATATATATATCGTGACAAGTACAGTTGAGAGCATAAGGCGATTGTAAAAATACTAATAATAAAACAAAAACGGTGAGACCTATTACAGATTTCAGCAGCCGTTTTTGCCGATAGCACAGCGCCAGCCTGCATTTTTGAAAAACATTACAAGAAATGAAGAGAAGCAAGGTTCAACTGTGCAAGTGATGACAAGTTTCTAAATACACAATTAGGGCGTATGAAGTTTCTTCTAGCAAAAATAACAAACATACCGCTATGTATTGCACTCGGTCCTGTTCATAAAGTTCAGCATTTCAACTCCAGGCGACGCAGCCGGATCACTTGAAGAGTCATGAATTTTTAACACAGCTTAGTGCAATCGTCGGCTCTCGCCAAACTTTCTTTGCCAATTAAAATGATCAATTCCTGCCAAACCTCTCAGTTCAGCCCGTGCTTTTGATATCATAGGAGAAAATCTACAAGAATATGCTATTTTGTATGCTCGTCTTCGGCAGCGGACAATTCTTTTAATGCAGCGGTGAACCGATTAAATGTGATGCTACGATTATAATCTGATAGTGTATGACAGTTTCACAGTTCTGTCATGTGAAGGTCTACACCCCGGCCAGAAGAACGGCTTCGGTTCTTGCAGTAAACCTCATATAGCCATGCACACAAAAAAAGTTCTGCGCCAACACTGCCTCAGTGTTCAACTTAATGGTGTTAGCTACGGGAGCTTCATGTGTCTGCATCAGTGTGCTCAGCAAACGTGAAGAAGACCAAATCCAAACATCCGCGGATGTTGCCTTTCCAGAAACATCCCTTCTAAGACACAAGGAGCACCATCTACCACCTCGTGGGTGTTGAGCTACTATTGCTAGTTACAGCCACCTTCACTAAATCCGGTATATCTCCTCGTTATATCAGTTAATAAATTTTATAAACGTGTGCATCACAACACGACGAATCGTTTGACATCATCCGGAACCCCCTGCGACAAACGGTTCGGCCGTAATGGCCGTCAGGAGTCTTTGGAATGCATGGGTTAGGGGTGGAAAGGTCGTCGGGGCGAATGCAACGCATATTTTGGGCTTAATCTCAATGAGTCATTTTATAGTGTGGCCACGTGGTAACTGTTCTGGTCAATTTGGCCTTCATTGCAGACAGACGCATCCTTGACAAACGTAAATAGTAAGAGCTCACGCTCTTAAAGGCTTTGCACTTTGCCTCTTGACCAATACGAAAATTCTTGGCTGTACTGCTTTGGTGTTCTGGTGATTGCTCTCACAATAGCTTTCTCACCACTTATCACTGTTCCAACGTAGAGAATAGCGGCCACTCCAAAAGCTGCGATGAGAAGCAGGCAATAGATGAAGCCAACGGTCTTCGTCTTGAGGTCAGAGTGCCTGCAATATCAGTGCCGAATCGCTTCAAAGTTCTGAATAAGCCCGCTTCAAAGTTCTGAATAAGTTCGAGTTGGGGTTGTGGGCATCGGTGCGGCAGGGCGCCGTGGACGGTGCAAATCTGTCCGACGTTAGTTGTGTAGAGGAGGAAAGCTTGGACCTGTGCTGCCTGAGGGCAGTCTAGACCGCTATAAGAATCGCGAAAGAACTTGGGCTGCTCTCGCCTACATTATGAACAGTTATGCCGAACGCTTTTGTTCATTGTTAAAGCTGAATAGGGGTAACGAAACATGCTTCTTGGCTGTGCACCAAGGACTGATTCAACGGAGTCTGTAGCGCTGCTCAGAGGGCGCACATCGGCCACTCCACCATCAATACGAATGGTCGGTGCAGCATCGTAAGAGAGCAAGTGGATGGAGGAAGAACGGTGACCTGATGTATTTCGAGTTACTTATGGTTGTGCAGGAAAATTGCATTCTACTCAATGTGTGTCGGTACTCAAACCATGTTCATCTGCTTAGGCCTAATGCTTCTAGAACAGGTCTATTCAGGTCTGTTCACTCGTGAGAAGTGCCGCTAAAATGAACTACAATCGCTGCGGCTCCTTCCAATAAACCCTGCCGGCACTGCAGTGCACTGCAGTGCATCTTTCAGAGGTCGCATCCGTAAGACATTGAAGAGTTTTAGCATAGTGCCTACTGTGTACTGTCATCATTTGTACTCAGCTGCTATTCGTGAGTGCGCATGCGCGGATGGCACCGAGGCGTCAAGTGCATCAGGCAGATGTCCTGATAAGCGGTCGCGGTATATAGTGCACGGTACTCGGAACACATGTAGTCTCCGTTACTGGGCGTACTATGTTTGAAGGGGAACATCGCAGGCCGACCATTTATTGAAACTTGCTCGCGGATTTAAGCTAGCCTGCTTTATCCATAGCTAAGCGTGGAAAGTGAGTGGTACGGCGGGAAAGGCCGCAAGAAAACTTACTCGTATTCGGCGGCTGAAATGTGAAAGAAGTCCAAAGAGGCTTACAAGAGTAATAAGCCAGTTGATACTGTGCTTTTCGGAATGACTTCAGCCAACCTCCCCCTTGCATATGCGCAGTGCCGCTACTCGGCACGACAAAGTTATAACGCCAGCTTGGAAGGCAACGTGAGTAATATGCTTCTTTGCCACCTGGTTTAGGCCTTGCTTCCTTGCAATACTCGCTAGGTCTTTAGCGATGAAGTAAGATGGATGCCACGTGGAACTGAACTGTTACAAGTATTCCTTAGAAGAGAACAGTGTACTTATAGCTTAATAAAGTTAATGTAAAAGTACTTACACAAAATCTCTGAAAACTCGGTGTAGCTGACGCCTGGAAACAGAAGGAAGTGTGCAGAACCACTGACTTCAAGGGAAGATCACATCTACCCTGAAATAGGGTATCTACAAGTAGAGCCGTGGGACGCTGTATCTGCCAGCGCAACCTTGAAACGTAAGCGCAAAATATGAACTCTTGCCTCACTGACGGAAACACGGCATCCATGAAGGCTTACTGCACGATTGGGACACACTAGGCTGCAGCCCAAATAGGCGTGTTCGTGACTTACCTTGCACAGGGGACACGTACAGGGCGACGTCATCGTTAAAGAGCATGGTGCACCGAAAGAGGCCAGCGTGTCCTGGAAGTCAAAAGGAAGCACTGCTGAGAAACTACGATTTCTGGTCATTATTTCTTTTGAGGTGGATAGCTAAATACGTCTAGCATACATAAGATATGTGCTAGTTATAAGAGTAAAGCCTTCAAGTGAAGCGAAAGGACACGCTTTTGCCCTCTCTGCTATGATAGGTGGGCCAAGTGAGTTTTAAACCAGCCAAGGCTAGTGATTCCGAAACCTCAAATGGTCGACCATTTGATGTTTCGGAATCACGAGCGGCAAGATTGCCGGTGATCACCGGCAATCTTGCCGCCCCGCAAAACACCC
Organism: Amblyomma americanum; assembly: GCF_052857255.1. Classification (NCBI taxonomy): domain Eukaryota; kingdom Metazoa; phylum Arthropoda; class Arachnida; order Ixodida; family Ixodidae; genus Amblyomma; species Amblyomma americanum. The sequence goes on along the minus strand of NC_135501.1, from coordinate 168,097,894 downwards.
GAGGTCTCCTTCCTCGAGCCCCCATAGCCCCTGATCATGCGTATTCCTCGCGACTACTCACATAAGCTGATTTAGGTCCAAGATTACTACCGTCTCACACGAAGCACATTTCCACCCCCTCAACACTAACTACCTTAGAGGCCACTATATACCGAAGTTTACACACCAACACACTTCGCACCCTAGCACTTTTACAAAGCTGGTACCCCTCTCTCTACTCCCCTAACTGCCTTTAAGGCGGAGCTCACGCAGAAGCATACAGCAAGGTATGGACCTGCTCCTCTAATCCCCAGTTATCCCCCCTCGCCGATTACTCGTTAATTGCTTAGAAGGCTGCCTTGTGGGAACCTGACCATGTCCGACAGAAGCTTTTGACGAGCCGAGGTATCACTGCAGCCTAGGCCATTGAGCCCCGGGACTAATGAGCCCACCCAACGCGCTTTATTTCAATCATGATGCTTCATATTACGTCTTCTCACCTGATTTCGTGCCGAGAGGCTTCGCGTGGGGGATCGGAGTCTGGCGGAGTACAGGACAGTGGACCTCAGACTCTTCCACGCAGTCTTGAGGCTGTGGGAAAATGACTAGATCCAGAAGACCGGAGTGTCGTCGTTGACAGCCTCGGAAATATATTAGATAACATAAACTACGATGCATTCGCTATGATTTTGGCACTGATCAAGTAATGTGCGAAGGAAGACCGTTGAAGAACACTTCCATTCTTCTTCTTCTTCTCCTCACGAGCAGCTTCTTCTTCACTTGCAGCGCGCGGTCCTCGATCACATCTCGAGACAAGCAGTAATGAAAAAAAAACTATAAAAATCTTTGAGACTACGTATACTCACGGACAGCTTTTTGTGGCTGTGCTGCGGAAGCTATGGGCGCGCGCCCGTAGCGTAAACGCTGAGAGCGTGATAAGAGCGTGCTTGTGAAAGGCTTGCGCCTAGCCCTCGTAGCTTCCATTGCATAGCCAAAAAAGCTGTCCGCGAGTATAGAAAATGTTTTTTGAAGCGTTAGTCTGCATCTGAGGACATTTGAACAGTTTTGAAGCACTATCACACCTAACTAAAACGTCATTGTCAAAAGTTCTCTGCGCACAAAGTCCTTCTTGGCAGGTTGTGTCGTTACTTGGAGCATCTGCATGCCCGGGGGAAAACTTGAGGGACACTTGTCCTTCACCTTATGGGTGTGACGCCCCCTGAGTCCCTTCATGGGGCTGGGGTCCTCTTTGCGTACCACTTCACAGGCACGGATACTGTTCTTTCATCATCACATAACGCTTAACCTTCTCTTAAGAGTGCAGTAGAATAACATAGAGATCCCTCCCGCGCAAGTATACTCTTCTGCCACCTAGGTCCGGCCTACATGTCCATATATGCGGAATTGGGCATTATCTACTTTAAAATCATAGGCCGCGGAGATTCCTCACACCACTCCTGGCGCAGTGGTTCAGCGGTCAAGCGATGCTTCACTTCCTCGTTAGGTGACTGTCTCAAACACAGCCACCGGTGTGGCTTGTGAGACACAGGCTTCTCTCCCCGACCAACAGTGGGCAGGTTGTCATCACGTCACAAGATCACGCGAGCTGGGTGGTAGGTGGCAGACCACCGACTTTTTCGCTTACAGCGCCGACACCGATAACGGCGCCGGATTTCCGCCAGAACGGGATCATTAACGCAAGCGCGTTAATAATCGCAAGGCTAACTAATTAATATAATTAGTTGTGGGCAACGCATCGAGCTATGGAAAGGAACATGATAGGTGTAACTTTAAGACACAGAAGAAGACCAGAGTGCCACTGGGAGCAAGCGCCTCTAACTTACATCCTAGTCGAAATCAAGACGTGCTTTTGCAAGAGGAAGAAATAGGATTGGACAGGGCATTTTATGCGAAGGCAATATAACCGAAGGTCATTAGGGGTAACGAACTGGGTTTCAAGAGAAAGTAAGCGTAGCACGAGACGTAGAAAGTTAGGTGGGCGGAAGAGATTAAGAAGTTTGTAGGGATAAGGGGGCATGGCTGGCACAGGACAGGGTTAATTGGAGAGATATGGGGCAAGCCTTTGCCCTGCAGTGGTTGTTGTCAGGATGATGACGATGATCACAAAGTAAACCGGCAGCTTACAACAGGCTCAGTCTCACCCAGGCTGTAGGTTCCCTTTCAGCAACCATTTGATTTAGTCATTTGAGAAGGACGACACTGACATGGTGGAATTTAAACCACGATAATAAAATGAAAAATTCATACTTTAAGGGGAATAATAGAGTACATTGATAATGATGATACTAGCGGTTAAAACGCACTTTTCAAATAGTTAACAGCGATGCCAAGAGCAGCAGAAATCTATTACGGTCTTTATTAGGCAGCCTACAAAGTTGACATGCGGCGGCAATCTAGTTATTTAAAAAAAAACATTTCTTTTACCTCGGCTTCTTTCGAGGTGCCATCAGTGTTGCACTGTCATCTATGAAGAGGAAAGAGAAGAATTTTTTTTTCCAGTGAGCTTTGTTCCTGCCGTGGTCTTATCCCAAAACGGCGTTCTAAGATTCAGGCGACGTGTACCAGCATTTGCGGCCGCAGGAACAATTGAAGGTGTGTATATTATGCAGTGGGCCGACGTTGACCCATGCCAGCTGAGCCATCTTGTTCATTGCAGGGAATCGCTACCATTCGCTGTCGTTGCTCGACCAGCCTCATCGCCCCCCCCCCCCCCCCCCTACCCGTCCCAGAGTACGGAGCGTTCCAGTCTTCGGCCCTCCGGGCGCTGGTCATTTCATGGCCGTTCCCTTAACGCCGCGCCTTTATTCTGCCTCCCCCTCAGGTAAGCAGACCGCTTGCGAGCGAATGGCGAACGCTGTCATACTTCTCACACAGCTTCCTGATTTGTAACCAATCTTGCGTTATTAGCCTGCCGCTATACGCATAAACTAACATTATTTATTTCACTTTTTCCTATTGTAGCACGCAAAACATGTACAACATTCGCGGAAAATTTTTTTGAAAGTTTGAAAATTGGAAAATACTGTTTTGGAAATATTGAAGGTAATCGTTCATTCTTTTGAAATATTTTCTAAGTGTTTCCATCGATGATATTGAACAGTTAAGACTGTCATAAAACACCAATGGGAAACGCTTTTGGTGATAGCAAAAGCGTTAATAGGAAAAACAAATTCTAGACTGCAGTCGGGTGATTTGCAGATGTATTGATTGTTGCAGTGAAATTTCGCATTGCAAGAAAAAATTGCGTCCATAAAAGGTTTCCGGCTCGAAAATGTTTTTGTCCAGAATTATTGGGCAGCAACGCCTGCGGCTGCGCACGGTGGTGTCGAGAATGTAACCTTTCTCTGCACTTTTTGTGACGAGGACCAGCGTTCGCGGTAACGCGTTACAAGTAACGCCGTTACCGGTAGCGCGTTACTTTTTTCGGTAACTTAGTAACGTACTGGTTACCATTTCGGAACTGTAACGGGTAACGTACTTACATTAACATTTTTCGCTAATGTGAGGTGTCACGTTACTAGTTACTTTTTGTTCCAGTCGTGACCCACTCCACCCCCCTTTTTAGAAAAATAAAGCGCAGAGCACCTAAAGTGATGTAAATTATCAAAGTGTACAGGTGCTCTCGACGGCCCTTGTTGCGGCTCGCACATATACCAGAAAACACCTGCCCTTGACGATGCACCCAACTAAATAAACACATAATAGCCATGAAGCACGAAGCACGCGCACGAACACGCATCCACGCACTTGCCTTCACCTACCTCCCCTTCCGAAACCACTCACACGCACACACACACACACACACACACACACACAACTCTCTAAAGAGTGGAAGCATGCCGAGCTTTTTTAACATCACATTTTTCAGAATTACTGTAAATTTGTCGAGAGTTCAGCGTTGTTTTATTTGTGAAGTTATAATTGAGGATGAAGTGTCAGTTTATGTTTAATGCCGCATTCAGAAAATGGCTTCACCATGTGTCAAAGAGATAGAAGCCCTCACATGTAACTCTACAGGCAACTTTCCGCCACTGTTGGTCAGATGTCTAGGGGAAACCCCCAAGGTGGAGTAGATTTGTAATAAGGGAGTAATTGCTAATTGGCATCCACCCAAGCGCAGCCAAACGGCTGAGAAAGCTGTATAGCTTTCCTTTGTAGCCGTTTGGCTGCGCTTGGGCTGATGCCAATTAGTAATTAGTCCCTTATTACAAGCTTTAGGCCACTACAACAGTTCTCAGCTCCTGCACATTTGTGCAAAGTTTTCTCGTTAAATCAGGATTTCGAGTAAAATCGTTGTTTGGGCTAGAAGTTTTATGTGAAATATGAGGTTTATGAAATTCTTATTGTGAGTTCTTAAAGCGAAGACGCCCTGATTAAAATTTATGGCTATTAAGTAACGGGAAAGTAACGTGCGATACTTTTCTTCGGTAACGGTAACGGTAACGCGTTACCTTTTTTGTAGGTAACGTAGGGCAGTAACGCGTTCCTTTTTTTTAGCGTAACAAGTAACGTATTTAGTTATACTTTTTTGGTAACGCCTACAACACTGCGAAGGACTAGGGGTCCCAAAGTATGCTTTGTCGAGTTTCCGAGTGTTCTTGTAAGGGGTCAATTGAACATCTGACAATTTTCGTGGTAATTCTTAGACACAAAGAGAAAGTAGTGAAATAAGCTGCGTTTTGCATATGTAGTGAATGTGACAACGTTGATTGCGTCGTGTACATGGTGCTGTTTCGAGATTTATATTTCTAGTGTGATTTCGTGTTCCCGGTTGTTAACCTGGCATGCTACTCCAAGTGTTGGCAGCCTTGCTATGTGTGTCACTTAGCGTGTCCAATTTACTGAACTGGAACATAACCATAAAAAAAAAATTTAGTGCAGGCTCACTATACAGACGATTACTTTTTCGGCGCTGATTTTGCTGCGAAAAGCCTAATGGTTCAGTTCAGACTCCTTTCTTAGCTCTGTCACGATGCTAAAAAGTGTTTAATGCTTACGCATTAGTCCGTATAAACTAAATTTTACCTCTCTGACGTTTTCGTTCTTTGAATATGCTGTATTTGATTGTTTTTCTGCCTACACGCTTTGCTTTGTTTCTTTACGGTTTCAGAGGATGCGCTGCAGATCGAATCCGATGTGCCTCTCATCGCTGGCCCCCGCCAACGATATTTTCCAGTAACGCCGATAGCTACGTGTAAGTACGAAAGGCATGTGGACATCTTTTCCTGTAAAGAGTAGTTAGGAGTTCTGTGCACGCACTGTGTAATACCTCTTCCTGTGTAATGCTGTATTAAAAAAAAAGTGATCTGGAGATATAGACTCCTGCTTCGTGTTGACATTTTTGTTGGCTAGCATTTTTAGACATGGAATACACCCGGTTCTTACAGGTCCTTTTTGGTGTTACCATGATCCCTCAACAGTTGTTTTCCCTTGTCACAAATTTAATCCAAGGTTTAATGCGAAGTCAATACGGGTAGAGTCGGTTAAAACTCAAGAACGAAGCGGAGAATTCCCCTCAAAATGAATGGCGCCGGCCTATTCTCATAACGTCACGGTAAATAGGCTTGCACACCTTAGCCACCTGCGATGCCGGGCTATAACGTGCAAACCAAGGTTGACAGCTATGTCAGTCGAATAGGTCCCCGCTTAGGCTAAGGGCCGTTCTCTGAGTGCAAATTTTACACACTATATTACAGGTGACAGCGCCGATTAGGGCCATGGGACGAATGCCCTGCCAGATGACGTCACTGCATTTGGAGAGAGATTGATGTACTAGGAGTGCCGCAAAAAAACAGCTCAGTAAATCTGAACCAGCAATGATTCTGTGGTACAACTTATTGTTTGTTTGAAGTTTGAAGTTTACTTTCATTTCAGTAAGAAATGAGGGACCCGAGACAAAAAGTGAACGTTAATTCACTTGACGGCGCTCGGGCCCCATTACATGGAAAAACTGCGAGGTGTCGGTAGTAACATTTGGTGCACTTACAATTTGGGCAGTACATCCCAGTACATTTACAGACATTGTAGCTCTTACTACGCATTGTTCAGTCTTTTCGTTGTTGAAGGTAAAGACACAATATGAATGATAAACATGATCAGCGAATAACAGCAATTGTACATAGCAACAAACCCGCAAAAAAATCTAAAAGACACAGGAGAAACGCACTTCACGAAAACCAGAAAAATTACATTTGCGAAAGAAAGAATGAATTTACGTTTTCATTGTTAACTTTATTTTGGCGAAAATAGTATAACAGAGTGGGCACAGTAGGTGCAAGCATTTGCTCGCCAAACGTCGTTCGTACGAAAGGTACCGTCCAGTTATGAGCAGAACGCGAAGGATATGTTCGTGTAAGTGTTGTTAGACTGGCGATCGAAAGCATCATAGGCGATCATACTGTCTTCCTTGACGATAGTATGAAAAACGCAAATTTAGCCGAAATTTATTTGCCTTCGTAGCGCGTTTGTGCGTGTTCTAAAACATAAAGAAAAACGATTATGTCCAATTGATATAGAGTTGCATGTGTCTGTTAATGGGGAAGACTATATAGAACGCTATCTATAGCCTCTAATCTACGCAGTGCCGCGGTACGGGGAGCCTTAGCGCCATTGAAAGCGGTCTCCTGTAGTGCTCCGCGGAACTTTCATGCGCAGTTGCGAGTTGTAAGGTATGAAAAGGCTATCGTAGTTCTCCGGCAGTTATAAACGCTAGTGTGATGAAGCTGTTCCTAAGCCTTACAGACCACGAGGCTCTGCGCCAGTTTTGAAATTGTTCCCTTGGATTCTCCGCCTTGAACTGCAGAAACCTGCAGTTGCTCGTTAATCCGTGTTGTATACGAGGACAACAGCAGCCATTGTTTCACGATTGGTTTAAATTTCACATTATAGCAGTTTTAACGTTTTTCCATTCGAAGCCCCACGGTTAGAAAAAGCGGTGTATGGCGTTGTAGTGTTGTGTACACCACCTGCCAGCTGCCACCTGCCGACGACCTGCCACCTGCGCGGTTGGAAGGGGGCTAAGTGGATCCAGGGAAATCACCCTCTCCACTTGTAAGAGAGAGGAGAGAGAGAGGCCGGAGATGGCTACGACGGGAAAAACATTGAAGGTGGCCGCCGTTAACGGAAGAGTTTGTGACTCAGCCGGACAAACTCTTCTGGAAGAGTTTGTGACTCAGCCGGGATAGGATCTGAGGACCCCGTAGAGTATCTGTTACGGGCCCAATTGGACTTATTTTTGGAAATGTGGCGGAGAGTTTGAAGGATGCTTCACTCCCGCCACCGGTTGGCCCGGTATTGCACTGCCTCCGGGATCGGCCTTGTCTTTAGCGCGTCTTTACTATCCTGTCTTTCTATCCCATCTTTTAACTCTTCTACTATCTGCACGTGGTAGCGATTGTGGCTCGGCTTGAGCCAGTGGGCAGGCCTGTGCAGTTTCCTTTTCCTTCTTCCCTGCAACAACAGACGACAGACTAAGCCGGAGGAAAACGCAACCTGAGGGTGCTTGCCAGAGTAACAACCCTGCGGGTGGCTGCTGTGGAAAGTGGAGGGCCAGTCAGCCAATGTCCATCAGCTTTCGCTGATTAATGCGCTAAGCCGGTAATTTTGGCCCTCAAGCAAGGAAAAGACCTAACTCTAACGCGCTGTCATCGCATAAGGATAATTAAGCTTCCCCGTAATTTTTTTCATCGATTACCACCGAGATTCCAGCTAGTAACTGGAAGATTTAAGGCGATAGCCTTTAATGGCGCATACTCGCGGTGACCGTCCGTCCGTTACATCGCCACCTAGGTCGCGTGTCCTTAAGCTTTTTATCTTCCCGCAGTTAAGAGATATCTAAGGGCCTCCAACTATTTGTAAAACTCTTTAGTAAAAAGCTCAACTTAAATAGAACTAGGCTGCAGATTTAAAAAAAATTGATTAATTCAATTCAATTCAATGCATTTATTTCAACTCGAGGTTGAAGGCCCCCAGGCGTAAAAGCTGTTCTACGACAGCTTGAAAGGTGCCTGGGGGCCCATACAAGGCAGCAGTGGTTACAACCTAAATTACAGTGTAAGTACATATCTTCAAACAATCATTCGAACAACTATACAGTACAATTATTAACAAAACAATCGTTGTTAATGAGAATTTCAGGTGATCGGCGTTCGGCCTCAATTCTTCCTGAACATCAGAAAACATAGCGGAATTGACATACAATACAAAGTTAGCATGATTATTGTAGACAGATTGTTTAGTGGGTTACAAAATACTGTCGCAGTTGTTTTTTACTGTAGGTCTCGAAATATACATCCTTCTTTTCATAATCGTTCAGAAGAAATGGAAGTAGGTACTGTAGGGACTGACAGAGATAATCGGTACGGCGGTGTGGTACAAACCATCTGTCACAACTGCGAGTACGACCATCGCTTTTTTGTTTACGTAAACTTGCGGTGTTCTTTAAAAACGTTTGAAGGGCATTATTTGCGTAAAAGAAAGTGTGCAGTAAACAAAATTCTAGATAATGTTTTGCTTTTATTATTTTATACCTCACAAACAATTCTTCTGTCGGATGGTAGTACGATACATTAGCAATATTACGAAGAGTTTTTTTCTGTAGAAGGAAAATTGCGTTAATGTTACTAATCGTTGTTGTTCCCCAAACAAGCGAGCAATAGTTTAAATGTGACGTGAATAATGCGTGGTAAATGTGAACCTTTATTTTTTCCGGGAGATAATGTCGGCATCTGGCAAGTGCTCCCGCAGCCGATGATAGTGATTTGCGCAAGAAATCGATGTGGTGTGTCCATTTCATATCAGACGAGAATGTCACTCCTAAAATCCTATGTTGGTTGACAACTTCAATAGTAGCAGTACCGAGTGTTAAAAGATGGTGCATTATAGCCTGTTTGCCACTCGGTTTAAAAATTATGGCTTTCAATTTTTTTGCGTTGGCTTAACCACCCTACGGCTTAGTTAAAAGATACGGAATGATCTGTCATCGGTTGCAAATCTGTCGAGGCAACGCGGCACGCGGCAATCTCACGCGTACTGGCTTTCCGTTTTTAGCTGCTTTCCTCGTAGCTTCAGATTGCATTCCCTTCTTCAGTGCGCTGACAGTACTGTCCTTTTGCGGCAAAAGGACCGTGGTCTGGGCTTGTGCGTGCGTATATATTGAAGCTTCCACCCTGAAGTGCGTGCGTGCGTATTGAAGCTTCCACCCTGAAGCGCCCTTAGCGGATCAGGCACCTTGCGGACATTCCGCGCCCTCTGGTGGTTGCGCCCCCTGGCAACCGCCATTGAAATACGCGGTACACGTACCGCGGGACAGCAATTGCTGATTTTGCCACATGTGGTGCCAAATTTACGGACCTTAGTTATACCCGAAGGCCAAGACTGGGCTGCGTGTAACGGCTCACGCCGTAATATCTTTTAAATGTGTGAAACAACCTTCGATGTAAATTAAACAGTCACATGATGACCAGTTTTCCAGACGCGCGTGTATATAGCCTTCCACGATGTAAACTGAAGATTGGTATTCACTCCCTCCTTTATCCCTTCTCTTGCGGCGCGGATCAGGTGTCCGCCGATATTTGAGACAGATACTGCGTCATTTCCTTTCCCTAAAAAACACAATTTTTTCTAACCATCTTCCACGTGGCCTCAACCTGTTCTCTTGTCGCCTTTCAGCCGCCAAAGACGAGTAAGTCTTCTTTGATTTCTTCCACCACATCCCCAACAAAACACTTACTTGAAGCCCCGAGCAGGGCCAAAATCACACACGTCCACGCAATGTCGCCGCCTGGAGATGCCTGCCTGCTGTGGTCTTCGCAGAGAACTGTCCCGGGAGCCACTGTGCGTTAAACAAATTCTCCTTAAAATCTACGCAGGGCTGCCTCGCCCCGTAGTTAGTATATTAGCTGATAAGAAGTCACTGCGTGGACTAGATGTGGTCGTTAATAAGAAAGGACACAGGATCATTTAGAGTGTAGGCCCGTTACACTTGCTGCGATTTTCGCCTCCCTACGCTACGACTGGAGGAGGCTCAGTCGCAGAATTCTTGCTATGGGATTCAGCACTGAATCGCAGGGTTCGTAAAGGTGCTTTGCGAATGAACAATGAGGACCTTCGTGAGGTCGTATCACACGTGGCCACGTGGCATTTGCAATCGGAAGCAAATGCAGCGGCAAACACGAGGAGTGGGCAAGAAACCTGCGCGTTGCACCGACCGGTAATATTTACGGTAATATTAATATTTACGCTAATATTTGGCAAGATTGATAAGACAAGCGAAATATCCTTATAGCGAATGATATACAGCATGACCACTTTTTAGTGCACATGTTCCAATTCTAATTAAATTTTTTGTTTCTTTTTTTTCTCTGGGAAGCGGCCATTGAGACAAAAGGCTGCCTTGCCTCATGAAGGCCTCAGCTCCATTGTGCAGACCGAAAGACAGTGACAAAAAATCCATTTTGTAATGTTGATACAGTCAAAATGTAAGTTAGAAAAAAAAGGACGTATTTCTGCAAAGGTTTGGTTTGGTTTATGAGGGTTTAACGTCCCAAAGCGCCTATGGCTATGAGGGACGCCGTAGTGAAGGGCTCCGGAAATTTCGACCACCTGGGGTTCTTTAACGTGCACTGACATAGCACAGTACACGGGCCTCTAAATTTCGCCTCCATCGAAATTCGACCTCCGCGGCCGGGATCAGACCCGCGATTTCTGCAAAGGGTTCACAAAACATATAACTATGTCGCAACGTAATCCCAGTATACAGTCTTCAAACAAAGCAGATATTCATAGCACACGCACAGAAACTGCAAGGAAATCGCTAGTGCCAGTTTAGAAAGACTCAATATGACTACTTATCAAGCATTGTGTAATGTTTTCATTGAACCGATTTGTGCAAGAAATGATGTGAAGAATTGTTTAATGTTTTCGCTGAGCCGGATTGCAAAAGAAATGGAGTGAAGATATACAGCAAATTTTTTTAGAAATGTATTCACCTGGTATCAAATGTCTGTTTCGCTTAATTAGACCGGATTTTATAAACTAATTTCCTTTCCTTTCTGAGGTGTTTTTTTGTGGAGAAACTGTCAGGAATTAAGGCTTATAGTTGTTTCTGTATGCTGAAATAATCGAAGTAGATATGACTTATCTGACTTGAGAACACATTTTTAATGAAAAGAGGCATTGTCGATGAGTTATGTGGCAGGCATAGACATCCTTCAATTGCTTTGAGTACTTCATTTTTAACTTAATCAACTTTCGGTAATTACCGTAGTCGTAGTTCCCCAGACGAGCGTAGCTTTACAGACTCGAATAAAAAGTAGATATGTTGATATCTTTTACCATGCAGGTATAACTATAATAATGGCAGCAATGGCAGTTATAAATAATGGCAGCATATTTTTGGATGGCCAACTTCTCCGTATTGTTGAAAACGCTGAAAACGTTTATGTAAATAACTAGAAAACAGTGCGAAGTAAATGCCGTGAACATTGTAATCGTATAACTTACGTAGGATAACAGAGTGTTGAACGCAGTCAAATGGTTTTCCGAAATTCAAAAACATACCATACGTGTATTTTCTTGTTTCAGTATTATCATTGTTTTCTTTAATTATTAGCACTGCTTCTTCTAACTAACGATTTTTCAAAAATCTAAAGAGGCTGCTTCAAAAATTTTAGATCCTATAGGCTGAGCGCAAATGGATGTACAATTAGTAATTTCGCTTCTGTCGCCACCTTTATATATTAGTCTAGAGACCTAGGCCAGTGTGGTGGCTCAGTGCTTTGGTGCTCGGCTGCTGACCTGAAAGACGCGGGTTCGATCCCGGCCGCGACGGTTGCATTTCGATGGAGGCGAAATGCTAGTGGCCCGTGTACTGTGCGATGTCAGTGCACGTTGAAGAACCCCAGGTGGTCGAAATTATCCGGAGCCCTCCACTACGGCGTCCCTCATAGCCTGAGGCACTTTGGGACGTTAAAAAAACAAAAAAATATTGTAGAGATCTTTAGGTCGTCAGGAAAAACACCGGTTGTGATCATGAGGTTTACTATGTGACTTAAAACTTTGCATACGGATGCTGAGAAGTATATTGGTTATATCATTAGGTGTCGTTGGGGTAAGCGTCAACAAATACTACGTGGTTGTTACGAGGTTTTGGAACATGGCGTGACAGGAGTTTCTCTATACTGCTTACCATTCTGGTCGTTCACATGTCAGGAGGTGTACTGTAAGTACAAGGAGTGTTCATTAAGTTGTCTATTCGAGGATATTTTATCAACACTATAGAGCTGAGCTTGTAGCTCAGTCTACGACATGCCAGCACTTGGAACACACGCATGCACTTACAGCTGAGTGTGATGAAACATCGGAAGTAAACTTAGGGGAATTGAAGGACAGTGTGGGATCGAAATTGAATGATCTGGAGCTTCCTTAATTAGTGATGAAATTCTTCTCAGAACAATAAAATAACAGTAAAGGTTTCACTGGAAGCGTGAATTTGCTGGATGGTGTTGACGCGCCTTCCGACTACCGGGTTACAGTGTTCGGGCAAGTAGTTTAGGCTGGGTAATTAATCACAAATGTTTACAATTAAGATGGACTCAGCCTGCAGCCTGTCGGCGTCTTCAGTGAGAAAAATATTCCAGAAGTTTTTGGAGCAATTTTGAGTGTGATGAACTCAACAAGCCTTCAAATAATCGGTCATTTAAGTTCACTAGTTTGACGCTGCACCCAGCCGAATATGCTGGACCAGCTTCCTTGTCAGTGACATATATTTCACAGTGTCTATTAAATCATTCCTATCTTTCTATTCTACGCTTGCACGTAAAGGTAATTCAAAACGACCTATGCAGAGACAAGGACACCGACCTCAAGGCATCAGCCGTCATCATCTTCTCCCTGATAGCAGTGGGAGTTGTCAGTCTGGCCGGATTCGTCACTTTTGAAGTGACACGCAGCGGTAAGAACGTTTTATGAATGGCATCAAATTTACAGGTGCGAGCCGACCATCCCTCCCGCAACCTCTCAAAAGGAAACACGCGATGTCCACTATACCGTACAGGCCCAATCCTCGAAATTCAAATGGAATTGAAAGTGTATCTCTAGCTGAGGGAAAAGGAGTCGTTGAAATTGCGTATGGGGCCAGGATCTCTTGTCGAGGGAATAATGCAGTGGCTTCGTAGCCCGGGGTTTGCGTTTATTCACGTCAGTAATGCAATGCGTACATCGATGACTACAGGAACTGCGGGAGCCCAGTTCTCAGTGCGATTAATGTAAAGAGCTAAGCGTGTGAGCGGATAAATCCGCGGCGACACTCCCTGCGATGGTTTCGCGCGATGAGCTATAAGGGGTGTGAAATCGCTGCCACTCGTCGCGCCGCCCTGGTTGTGGGTTTGCACAAAATTTGGCCCATAGACTAGCCAATAGTGGGCGGCGTTGTGGGTACATTCGTGTATTAGGATCGATGTTGCGGTCGAAGTTCGTATTGCTAGCGCTGTTTCAGTGAAGAAGGTTCCGAGACTTCATTCCCCACGCATCTAAACAGTTCAACAAAAACGTGGTATGAGCTGTGGACCAGAAAAACGGGCTTTTGGGCAAGTCTCTCGTTCATTAGAAGTCTCAGCACCTGAGAGATCTAGGGCACCACAATGCATTGCTTCAAGGGTCCGTAAAACGCAATGTGTTACCAAAAAAGAACTGTTCTCAACCCTTTATATGCTTCGGGCTCTTTAAGCCTTAAAAGCGTGGTACTAGGGCAGGTGCCCTCTTGTGATAAAGCGAAATGGCTGATCACTGAAGCGGTCGCAACCGGCCAACACTGCTGAAATGCTCTGCTATATACCGCCAAGCCTCGTCGCTTAGGGCTAGTGGGCTAGTGGCATGCAGCGGCAGGCGGCGGCCGTACGCCGCATCGCGTCGCCAGAATCATCGCTTCTTGCGCTTACCGCAAAAACTTACCGCTGATGTCAGTAGCGCTTCGATTGTGTAGCCTTGTTCGTGTACCACCATTCGTTGCAAGAAAACCGCCGCTTTCGTCAAGGTTACTCAAAGGTCGAAGACTGACTTGGAGCCTGGAATTTTCCGACTTTGGTTGAGTAAAACAGCGCCCACAAAAAAACGGAGACTTGTGCTGTTTTAGTGCGCTTGCTTCGCAGACACGTAATCTCCCGTTACGGCGATGACATCGCAGATGCCGACCGTACCAACGACGACGCTGACGTTGAGACCCCCGGGAGAGACGAAGCAAGCCACAACGACGATGCTGACGGCGACGGAAGAAATGGTAATCACCCATTGCCCTCTTGAAGGAATGCGTCCAGAAAACCAAGAGGCAACGCATCGAGGCGAACCCGTACAAGGCCGACTGTCCCCGTGGCTTGCACGCCTCGTTCATTTTGCGCGTGAAGGCATCTGCCCCTCTAGGAAATATGTCATAACGAGGACACTTCCTGTATTGGTGGGGTTCCTTCTGGCAGTGAATCCAAGACTGTGCAGTGCTGAAACACTTCCGAGCGCTGACTTCGACATAGGCTTATTCGGCGGAGCGTAGGAAATCGTGTTGAGAAAACACGCTTAGGGTAAGACAAGCCCAGCTTTCTCGGGCAAAAATTTTGAAAATTGGGAAATTGTAACACTGTTATATAAATATTAAAGGTAATGGTCCATGATTCGTATATGTAGCAAAATCTTTGTTTTAAACTATTTCCATCCATCGCATCGAGCAGTTAAGACTGCCATAGAAAACGAATGGTGAACGCTTTTGACGATAGCAAAAACGTGAATAAAAAAAATATACAAGACTGCAGTCGGGTGCTCTGCGGTAATAGTGATTGTTGTAGTGACATCTTACATCATATGAAAAAATTGCGTTCATAAACGTTTACCGCTTAAAAATACTTTTGTACAGAATTTCTGGGTACGATTTTTTTTTTTTCAATGGAGCCGGGAACTTAATGTCGTGGTGTTTGACCGCGTAAAACGCAATATACGCCAGTACCTCATTGCACTTTTTATTGGCCGGTTCGACATCTATCAGCAGATTCGCATTCATTTAAACCTTAGTTTTCACCCCTAACACTTGTTTAATGAGCTCGGTGAATTCCACCGTGGCATAAGTCAAACTCCCAGATCTCCCTCCTTTAGGAAGAGGATTTCTTGCACATCCACTTGGTGCGGTGGTCCGGCATCATGCTGTTCGCAAAGAAGTGGAAGTTTCTTACTGTGCAATGACTGTCCACTGTATAATATCCTTTTCTGAATATTTTTTTCAAGTTTATTTCAGCTTTTGTCGTACAAAAACCGTGGGTGAAGAAAAACAGCCGGTTCGCAATGACCGCTTGACAAGCTTCGTCACCCGTAGAAGTCGGCAGCATTAGCAGAGACAGTTACACATGAGAGTCATTATACATTGTTAGACATTGTTAGAGAAAGAAGAAAAAAAAGAGAAATGACAGGTAAAAACATTCAACAGAGTAACAAAATACAACCTAGTCAATGAACAGTTCCCTAAGTGCAGAAGAAGTCATTTTTGCTAAATTTCTATAGAGAGGGGTGTTCAAACATTTCGAAAGAATATATTTTAACATCGCACAACCGTAGTTTGTTCTGCATCTGGGTATTGCAAGCATTCCATGGTCTCTAGTTGCATAGGGTGTGGTATATGGTACAAGAGGAACAATGCGGCTCAAAAAAGGGCCGTTTCGTGCCTTGATTTTTTTTTTATAAAACCAGGCAAACCTGTAATCAAATACCTTATTAACCGGAATAATTTTATACCTTTGTCTTATGGGGCGAGTCGGGGCGTCAGAAGAAGCATTTGTACTGATCCGTAGAATTTTTCTCTGTTGTGTAAAAAGTTTTTGTGTATTTGACACAGTAGTATTTCCCCATACCAAGTAACGATAATCTATATATGAGAAGAAAAAAGCGTAATAAAGGTCGAGCTTCGTTTTCGCGGGCAAAATATGTTTATTACGAGCGATGATACCTATGAATTTAGAGAGGGTGATGCATATCTTGCTAATGTGGGTATTCCATGACATTGTGGGATTAAAATCTATGCCAAGTCAGGTGCTTGTTCTAGCTTAGAGAACTTGGTATTATTCGCTGAGGCTTTCGTTTCCCCCTTCTCCGTCCTGTTGGTATATTTGCTGCCCTCTTGGGTTTTTTTCCCCCCAATTTGATTGCGCTTTTCCGCCCTGCTAAGAATCAATAACATTTATTCCCTCTGCGAAGTAACAGGGACTAAGCAGGTACAGGGTGTCCAGCTTTGCATAGTCTGTGGTCAAAGTTCGCCACCTCGAGACTCTGGCGTCTCAAACGCCGGAAGTGCCTTCCACGCAGCTATGGTTCGGGGTGCATGCGCAAGCCAGCAATCTCAAGACAAGTCTACATGAAACCCTAATACAGCAGAAAACAGGATAGAGACAGCTACCGCCGTGTGATATGAGTTGACCGGTAGAGCGCTGCACGGGCCATGCGAAGGTGCTGGGTTCGAATCCTGCCAGCAAGTAAGATATCTTTCTACCAGTCTCTGTGAAATTCTATCCTCATGATTAGCGGACTGAGTTCGGGCTTTGATCATTAAAGGATAAATAATTAATGGGTGATCAATGCAATTCATGTGGAGGACAATGTGTTAGCATTAGATTTCTACAGCACGCTATATATTTATTTAATCGGTTAGTGGCGTGGTGGTTTTGAATAGTTATCTTCATGGGCGTCAGGAAAGGAGGCGGCTGCCCTTCCCCCCCCAGCCCACTACAATGACGGTTAATATTTTTTTTTATGCACAAGCAGAAAAAGTGCACAGCTTGATTACCACACTACGGTCCCTCACATGCGTATGAAATGCCGTTCAGAATTGCAAGCCAACTTTGCACGTTACACACTATGACTATGATTCAGACACTGCTGTTGACGTTGCAGTCATCGTGTTTGGTCCACAGTAGAGTCGGCACATCGTGGGAACCGATTATGCAGTTGCATGTTAACTGAATTCTATCAGTGTCACGCATATATAAGCATAGACAGTGAAGGCCGCTGCGTGAGAGTGGTTTCTTTTTCATGTGTTTACATAAATGCTAAACATTTTTTGGAAATATTTGAGATTTCAAGGCAGATCGTGCATTCATTAAATTGTGTGCATTTACTGTTCACTGAATGATCATACGCGTATTGCGTGAACTCAGTGTACACGAAATCAGTTGCTGGAAACGTAAGCTGTCCCGTTTGAGATAAACTTAACACTTGTAGAGCGTCTAAACACGTTTATATCTCTACTCTACGGAGTGCTCTAACATCTAGACATGTAGTGTATTTTGAGAGGTAATCTCTCTTTAGACTGAAAGTAATGAGATGGATGTGTCAGTAAAAACATGCAAAATAAGTGCTCTTTTTTCCCAACATTGGCCCAGCGCTGCGGCTATTATTCTGCGATTACCAGCCACTTTCTAATACAGAATCATTTATTGGCTCATGAGTGGCGTCACCGGAAGCTGTGGACAGGCACCTTGGACGGAAGTTGTGGGACGAAGCGTGGCCGCGCGAACTTAATAAAAATGCAGTCGTAGCGCCATCATGCGTCACCCACTGAAACCCCCCCTCACAATGTACGTCGCTGCTCCAGCAGATGGCGCGCGCGTAGGCAAGATGACGGAGACGAGATGGCGGACGCGTATGAGGGAAGTAATACCCCTGTCACACGGACACTGTAAAGGTACTTTGAACTAATGCTCCATTACTCTAAGGACGAACGCGCGCTGCCACACGGACGCGCCAAAGGACACCTAGCTCAAAGGAGCTTCGAAACAAGGCAGCTCGAGTTCGTCCTTTGAGGCTTCAAGGGAGTACTCTCTCTCCCAGCGAGTTAACAGCATAAATAAATTGAGAAAAGAAGCGTTCAATTTTCGTTTTATAAATTCACTTCATAAGATTAGTGGTGTTTTAAAATATAAGATCATTTGTTTTGTGGCAGTCTCACTACGCCATACTCTCGTTCCAGATATACGAGCGAGTTGGGCTCAGTGTGGCCAGCACCGTGATGTTATGCTCTATACTTGGAAAATCGTGTCATTATTGCAGTTAAAATTGCGTTGCTTTAACATAATACGGTTATAAAGCTAATTTACTAAAAAACATGTGACATTTATGCATTTACATGTGCAGTAGGTTTGCAATTTAAATAACGCTTTTCGCCGAAGAGGGCGCTAAAAAGTTCTTGCGAAGGTCGTTCCGCGACCGTGTAGCACGGACGAACTCCCTTGAAGTAGTGCTCCTTTGGGAGCGTAAAGGAGCATTAGTTCAAAGTGCCTTTAGAGTGCCCGTGTGACCGGGGTATAAGACACGCAGTAAGAGAAATGGTTTCGCATTAATGCACCTAAGCAGACTT
Source organism: Amblyomma americanum (assembly GCF_052857255.1). Taxonomy (NCBI): domain Eukaryota; kingdom Metazoa; phylum Arthropoda; class Arachnida; order Ixodida; family Ixodidae; genus Amblyomma; species Amblyomma americanum. Next base: position 168,079,512 of record NC_135501.1, on the reverse strand, counting down.
GATAATAATAATTGGTTTTGGGGGGAAAGGAAATGGCACAGTATCTGTCTCATATATCGTTGTACACCTGAACCGCGCCGTAAGGGAAGGGTAAAGGAGGGAGTGAAAGAAGAAAAGAAGAGAGGTGCCGTAGTGGAGGGCTCCGGAATAATTTCGACCACCTGGGGATCTTTAACGTGCACCGACATCGCACAGCACACGGGCGCCTTAGCGTTTTTCCTTCATAAAAACGCAGCCGCCGCGGTCGGGTCCGAACCCGGGAACTCCGGATCAGAGAGCACCTCTAGAAATTTTTGTAGTGGCTTCGAGGTCAGCATCTGCTGCGGGGTAACCGTCGTCCGATTTTATTCTATATCCTATCTATAACCTGACGGTCCCCTCATGTCCTTATCTATGTCCGCCAAACGAATGTGTGGCCGTGTTGTGTGCTATCATTCTCTAAGGCTTGCTCTTCTCTACACCTCCTCAGCGTACACGACAGCGTTGCCGCGGCCCTTTGTACCTGACTGGACGAGGACCCCCAAGACGACGACTGCCAGACGAACCACCACCGCCCGAAAAAAGACCCCTACTCTTAAGCCTACTTCCCGAGAAACAACCACTGCCCAAACGGAGCAGGAGTCTACAGCGCCGCCTTTTTCGCCCGGTGATTTGGTTGCCGCAGAGTTGATCAACGCCTCGCTGAATTGGAGCTACGACCCGTGCGACGACTTCTACGCATTCGTATGCAGCAGATTCGAAGGCGGCATTGATGCCATATTGAAGGTGAGCGGTTTCTCGGCTCGCTGGTTTTGTAGATACAAGAACTCCCGAACCAATGACAAGAAAAAGCTTAGTTCAGAGTGGATCTCACCTGATCGAAAAGAAAAGCCGTAAAAAGGTTCATTTATAGCGTCTGTTACTTAAACAAATAATATCAATTAGGCACTCAGGACTAATGACAAAATATCTTACTTCAACCTATCCTAACGCACGAAAGGAAGAATAAACACAATAACGTGGGAACGATAACTTGTGCGTATTAAGTAAACACCTAGACACGCTCCCTATGTCTTGACCATTTTTGTGCTACTCCTCTCTGAAGAAAGCGAATCGAAACAATTACTAAAACACACTACTTCTGAATACTGAATGCTTTCTGCGATGTTGTTTTTTATAATTTAAAGAAGCAGCGTTCGGCTAATTGGCGCATGAAGCGGCCTTCAGGCGAAACGTCTCTAGGGCAAACATTTACTGCAAAATTGTCGCGGTGAATAATCTAATCATCATCATCATCAACCTGACTACACCCACTGCAGGGCAAAGGCCTCTCCTATGTCTCTCCAATTAACCCTGTCATTTGCCAGCTGCATCCACCCTTTGCCTGCAAACTTCTTAATCTCATCCACCCACCTAATCTTCTGCTGCCCCTTGCTACGCTTACTTTCTTTAGGAATCCACTCCATTACCCTTAAGGACCAGCGGTTATCTTTAGTTCACTATATGCCCTGCTTAAGCTTATTTCTTCCTCTTGATTTCGACTAGGATGTCATCAACACGCGTTTGTTCCCTCACCCACTCTGCCCGCTCACGGTCTCTTAACGTTACTCCTATCATTTTGCTTTCCATGGCTCGCTGCGTTGTCATTAACTTACGCTGAACCCTTATCGTTAGCCTCCACGTTTCTGCCCCGTAGGTGAGTACCGGTAAACTACAGCTGTTGCACACTTTTCTCTTGAGGGATATTGGCAAACTGCCATTCATGACCTGAGAGAACCTGCCATATGCGCTCCACCCCATTCTTATCCTTCTAGCTATTTCCCTCTCATGATCCCGTTCAGCTGTCACTACCTGCCCTAAGCATTCTTCACCACTTCCAGCCCATTGCTGCCAGTTGTGAACTGCTGTTCCCTTGCTAGACTGTTGAACATTACTTTGGTTTTCTGCATGTTAATTTTTAGACCCATCGATCTGCTCTGCCTGTCTAACTCATTGATCATGATTTGCAGTTCATCTCATGAGTGACTCAGCAAGAAAATGTCATCAGCGAATCGCAGGTTATTCAGGTATTCTCCATTAACTCTTATCCCCAACTCTTCCCAATTCATGCCTCGGAATACCTCCTGTAAACAGGCGGAGAATAGCATTGGCGAGCTCGTGTCTCCTTGCCTGACGCCCTTCCTTATTGGCATTTTATTGCTGACTTTATGGAGGAATATTATAGCTGTGCCGTTGCTATGTATATTTTCCAGTATTTTTGCATAAGGCTCTTCTACACCCTGATTACGCAATGCCTGTATGACTGCTGGGGTTTCCAGTGAGTTGAATGCTTTCTCGTAATCAATGAAGGCTATATATAGAGGTTTGTTATATTCTGCGCTCTCTCTTTCACCAGATTGATACTGTGGATATGATCTATTATGGAATATCCTTTATGAAAGCCTGTCTGATCATTTGGTTGAATAAAGTCTAAGGTTGCCCTGACTCTATTAGCGGTTATCTTTGTAAATACCTTTTAGGCAACGGATAGTAAGCTGATCGGTCTTTTTCAAGTCCTTGGCGTCTCCTTTCTTATGAATTAAGATAATGCTTGCATTCTTCCAAGCTTCGGTACGGTCGAGGTCATAAGGCATTGTGTATACAGGGTGGCTAGTTTTTCTAGCACGATCACCCTTCCGAGGTGGCTCAGTGGTTAGGGCGCTCGGCTACTGATCCGGAGTTCCTGGGTTCGAACCCGACGGCGGCGGCCGCGTTTTTATGTAGAAAAAACGCTAAGGCGCCCGTGTGCTGTGCGATGTCAGTGCACGTTAAAGACCACCCAGATGGTCGCAATTATTCCGGAGCCCTCCACTACGGCACCTCTTTCTTCTTTCACTCCCTACTTTATTCGTTCCCTTACGGCGCGGTTCAGGTGTCCGACAATATATGAGACATACTGCGCCATTTCCTTTCCCCAAAAAAACAATTATTAATAATTATTATTATTCTAGCACGAAATCCCCTCCGTTCTTCAACAGATCTGCTGTTACCTGATCCTCTCCAGCTGCTTTTCCTTTTTCCATTTTCCCTAAGGCTTTCTTTACTTCCTCTTTCGTTACTGGCAGGATGACGCATTGCTGTGCGCTACTGTCTCTCTCTTTAACATTCTGATTGCATTGTCTACTGTATAGATTTGTGTAAACTCTTCGGCTACTTTAACTATCTTATCCATATTGCTAATGACATTGCCCCCCCCCCCCCATGTCTCTTAATGCATACATCTGGTTTTTCCCTATGCCTTGTTTCCTCTTCACCGCTTTTAGGCTACCTTCGTTCTTTAGAGCATGCTCGATTCTCTCCATATTTAACTCCCTTATGTCGGCTACCTTAAGCTTATTTATTAACTTGGATGACTCTTCCAGTTCTATTCTGTCGGTAGGGTTAGACGCCCTCATGGGTTGGAGATAGCTGTCAGATTATCGTTAATTGTATGAACATCAAGATCGTCGTCTTCAGTTAAAGCCGAATATCTGTACTGCAGCGATATCCTGAATTCCTGTACTTTCCCTCTTACCGCTAACTAATTAATGGACTGCCTCTTCACTAGCTTCTTCCGTTCCCTCAAGTCCAGCCGCCGCGTTGGCTCAGTGGTCGAATGAATCCCAGGTGGTCGAAATCTGAGAGTTTTAGCACGCCCGTACGGCTGATACAGCCAATATGGTAACGTGTTGCCGTTCCCACCATTGCTGTGCTTGTCTGGCCGATAGTGTCGTATACCGCCGTTGTTACCGCGTAGTTTAGCTGCTTAGGGTGCGAGCTGTTGTAGAAAAATCTTATAATCCATAGCCCTCCAATGCAGCGCGTTACAGCCGATGTGCAGCTCCAGCAAATAAACATCAAATAATTCAACTCGAAAGGATTATGTGCCCCATTAGCACAAAAGCCGCCGTCTGTCACCGTCCATGGCACGAAATTCCTCAGTGACGTCACCATGCCCTCATATGACGTCATCAGTAGAACATAGGAGAGTGACGTTACAGCAAAGAAGAAAAATACAATTTCTTCCAAAGTTGTTAGCCGAGCACGCAACTCATAGGTCACAAAACCGCTTTACATCTTGTCACATTACTTACGACTGTATGCTAATGAGGAGATGTGTCATTAAAAAGGAGAGAAACCTTTAATGAACCTCGCAACAGACGTCACGATGAGGCAATGCTTTCGCATTCAAAGCACGTGACGAGTCTTAAGTGTCCCTCGGGATTTTGTTTAGTGCGTCTATGTTTATCGTCTTATTTCGTCCAATTCTTATTCGCTGCTCTTAAATAAATATGCACCACCAACTGGCCTCAACCCCTTCTTATATAAACAAAAAATTCACTATCTCATGTTGATACTTCTTGTTCTGTCGTCCACTTAACAGCTGACCAATTACACGAAGCGAGGAATCAGCGAAATCCTTTCCACCACTGTCATCCCACCCAGTGGTCAAAGTGCCTCGGAAAAGGCGGCGGGCTTATACCAGGCCTGCGTCCGTCTAGGCTCCGACGAGAGAAATTCTGAGGTATGCATAGCCCTCTCTTTCGGATCGGGAAGAGGGCGGGACATTTGGCTTATCCTTGAAAAAATTAGCTACGATTTAACTACTGCTGAATCTGGTTAGAGAGCGAAAGCTGTGGTGCATCGGGCAGCTAGACGCGGCTTGGCGTCTGTAACGTTGAGTGCATTCCGCACACGGGATAGGCAGCGCGCCCACCCTGCCACTCTGGCAGGTGGCAGTTAAATTAATGGTTCATCGCGAGAGGTTGGTCACCCAATGAACGCTGCGGCCTACTCTACTGCCCTCTCCCGGCGAATCGAAAGGTCAAAGGTCAAGTGGCGCAACACCACGGTGGACCACATGTGGTAAGGCCTATAGCCACACTTCACCTCTGGCTCACTTGAAAGTCAACCGGCAACACATGGCGAAATCGGCTTTGCCTAGCGCAGTGAAGGTTTCGCTTCAAAACTAAACAAATATAAATTTCTAAATGCAAAAGGCAATGTGCTCCGAATAAAATGGCGTGAAGATGGGAGGTCATTTTTGCTTAGTTACTGTGACCATTCGGGAGTATAAAACTGTTTCTAGCTGTAAACCTAGCAATATCATTGGTATACAACATAGGGTAGAATAATTGTTCAAAAAGATATAGTGCACGCGTTATTCGCTAAAACACCCCAATCCCACGGTGATAATGAAATAGATAGCTAATTGAGATTATGTTACCCAGTAACAAGGAAACAGCATCAGCAGAGGAGCTGCATGGGCAATAGAGAGGGCCTGGTTAGTAAGTGTTGCACAGATGAAATGAGGGAACGGTGAGTCCCCATGCAAAAATTACGTAACTGCTGTGACTCTTGAAAAATGCATAATAGAAGGGTAACAGGAAATTTTCGTGGCAATTAAGGGTTCGTGTCAATTAAATTATGAGCGAGCTTTAATGAGACCGCTAATGCCAAACGCAGATTTTTTTTCTTCAGATTAGCGTTGTGTGTAGAGAGCCTTAGAGTGGAATTCAAAATAATGAAGGTGAGGGGGGGGGGGGGGGGACTAATAACGCTGCAGTGGTCAGATGCTGAAATATGACCCCCCAAAAAAATATTGTGGCTCCAATCCATGCTGTGAAGGTGGTTGGACAGCGAAGCTGTAAAACGGCACCCAATTACCCATTGCGACTTCAATTGAAAATTCACACTCTTGGCTCTAAAAAGGGTGAAAACAGAGACAAGTGAAATGTACTTATATTACCCTTTATTACTTCCCAACGGCGTTCACGACTGCTTTATGATCAGTATGATATATACTGAGATTTTCAGTTCTAACTGTAGAGGTGTTCTTTGCTAAGGTTAAATCAGTGCATGAACCATGAATGGCGGCTGGCTGAGTTGCATTGGTGAAACGGTGTTCCCATCGTTCACACGCGCCTTATCATCCATCATGTGGTATTGATGCTTGTTTAGCGTTTTTTCTTAATGAAAACGCCTACTGAACAGTATGCAGAATGCCTGTTTTCAAAGGAGATTTACCATCTATAAACACATTTTTATTTTTTATATTTTTTATTATTACGTGCTTTTTATTTTTTATTTATACTGTTTTATTTTATTTTTCTATTTTTTTAACATTGCGACTGCTTTATGCTTATACATACGTTTATATGGTGTTGGGTACTTCTTTCCACCCGAAGTAGCATTCACTTTTTAGCCTGGCGTATTTTGCTGACGACACCGACGACACGAAAATTTCCTTGGACGGTAGAGGTATACAGCTTCGCTGTCAAAAAGGTTTCACGTGGCGCTCTTGAACCCTCTGATTGGCACGCGTTTCTTGCTGTCTCACGCGCAGCTACCGTGGCTGAAGTCTTTCCTGCAGCGGCTCGACCTCGACCCGTCTAGTACGGAGTTCGACCCGAATTTCGACGTCTCGGATCGGATCGCGCAGCTGTCCCTGGTGTATGGTCTTCCAGCCTTCGTCAAGTTGGGCGTGTTCCAGGAACCTATGCACCCGTCTCAGTACATCTTATACGTACGCAAAGATTTACCACAGCTCGTTGATATCAGTTTCTAAACTCTCCTTGGCTAACGTCAAGAAAAGTAGTGTTTCCTCACCACGTCTGTTTTATTTCAATAATATATATATATATATATATATATATATATATATATATATATATATATATATATATATATATATATATATATATATATATATAATCACCATAAATTGAGAAACATAATAGGATTTAATTCACGACGTTTCGGCTGTAGGACCAGCCTCCAGGCTGGCCGAAACGTCGTGAATTAAATCCTGTTATGTTTTTCAATTTTTGGTGATTTTTGGTGATATATATATATATATATATATATGTGTGTGTGTGTGTGTGTGTGTGTGTGTGTGTGTGTGTGTGTGTGTGTGTGTGTGTGTGTGTGTGTGTGTGTGTGTGTGTGTGTGTGTGTGTGTGTGTGTGTGTGTGTGTGTGTGTGTGTGTGTGTGTGTGTGTGTGTGTGTGTGTGTGTGTGTGTGTGTGTGTGTGTGTGTGTGTGTGTGTGTGTGTGTGTGTGTGTGTGTGTGTGTGTGTGTGTGTGTGTGTGTGTGTGTGTGTGTGTGTGTGTGTGTGTGTGTGTGTGTGTGTGTGTGTAGAGGAGTTCAGATTCCTCTTTAGTGCACCTTTAAGGCATCGGGCCGCGTCGTGGCTCTGAGCTCTCATTGGTGGGCACAGCGATCACGACGGCATGCTCTACGGCTTCGGATTGGCCCCTGTTTTCCGAGCAGTCGTCAAATAAGACTGCGGCCCTTCGTCATACCAAAAGTTCGGAAACTGTTCTATCGCGTTAGAGGACCCGTTCAGCTGAACACCCGGCGTCGTCGTTGTCGTCATCGGCGGCGGCGTGAGCGGTGTTAGCAGGTCGCCTTTCTTGACCAACCCCTAGATCACGTGATCTCGTGCCGTCAACGCAACCTGCCCACCGTAGCAGGTGGCAGTTAAAATTCATTACTAGTCGTGAGTGGTTGCTCGGGAAGAGCAGGTTGCTCACCCAGGTTATGAGACCAAGATTGCTCTTCCCGAGCAACCTGGGTCTCTCAAGCGTCCAGAAATGCATGCATTCCATTGCGCCCAATTCAGCATCCTCGTCTCTCAAGCCACCGGTGGCTTTGTTTGAAACAGCAACCTGCCGGGGCAGTGACACATCGCTTAACTGCTCCACCACTGTGCCGGGAGTGGAATGAGGATTCCCAACGACCAGTGGTTGTAGAGTAGAGAACGATCAATTACGCATATATTGGAATTAACACATTAACGCTATTGCTTCATACTCTTAAGAACGACGCCGCTGCGGTGGCTCTGTGGTAATGGTGCTCGGCTGATTACACGAAAGACGCGGGTTCGATCCCGGCCGCGGCTGTCGAATTTCTATGGAGGCGAAATTCTAGAGGCCCGTGTACTGTGCGATGTCAGTGCACGTTGAAGAACCCCAGGTGGCCGAAATTTCCGGAGCCCTTCACTACGGCGTCCCTCAGAGCCCGAGTCGCTTTGGAACGTTAAACCCCCATAAACCATCTTAAGAACTATATTTGAACAGTTTTGAATTATTTTGTGAACTTGAGTATCTGATTCGTACAGCGAGTAGAATAGGGTGATTTTCGGTTTCATATTTAAAAATTTATACTATTAGCACATCTCTATCTCAGACCAGAGCTGACCTCTGGTAGCGTCCACTTCCTTTCTTCATTATTACAGCGCAAAGACGGCACAGAACAAGAAGGGGACACAACAGCGCGTCGGGAAACTTGTTTTACCATTGCCAAGAGCTCCGGTCTCGATGCTTTTGGCTCGACCGCAAACTTGGGCCCCCGGCCAAGGACTTGCCTGATGTTGTCGGGAAGGGAGATGCCCTCCATGACGTGGATCCGTTGCCCGGTAACTGGAGTCCTCTTAGGAAGAAGTGCACGAAGCGCTGGGAGGGTCTGTTGCCAAAGGAACTCGGTGGTGCGGTCAATGGACCGTGATAAATGGTGCCACTGTGCATTCGAATGTTCTGGCCCAGCATGGAACTGTACCAAAACCTTCAAGCGTTCCTTGTGCGCTCGCACTTGCTGAAGCCATTCAGACCTGAGAATCTTGCAGTCTTCTCCCATGGCTAGCTGAAGGTTGTACGCCGCCAAATAAGGCTGATACATCAGGTGGCAGGATTCTCTTGCGAACGCAAAACCCGAGTGAACGTGCTCGGCAAGTTACCTCGGCAAGTTACCTCGGAGTTAGTTACCTACATTCATTATTACAGCGCAAAGACGGCACAGAACAAGAAGGGGACACAACAGGGGACACACAGCGCTGTTGTGTCCCCTTCTTGTTCTGTGCCCACTCGCCCAAAATGTTGTATTATGGAACTTTATTTCTAGTACAAAGGGCTCTTTTACATGTGTTCCTGATCTCTTTCAAGTGATACCAGTAGTCGCCGCGGCGGCTTGCCGAGCACGTTCACTCGGGTTTTGCGTTCGCAAGAGAATCCTGCCACCTGATGTATCAGCCTTATTTGGCGGCGTACAACCTTCAGCTAGCCATGGGAGGAGACTGCAAGATTCTCAGGTCTGAATGGCTTCAGCAAGTGCGAGCGCACAAGGAGCGCTTGAAGGTTTTGGTACAGTTCCATGCTGGGCCAGAACATTCGAATGCACAGTGGCACCATTTATCACGGTCCATTGACCGCACCACCGAGTTCCTTTGGCAACAGACCCTCCCAGCGCTTCGTGCACTTCTTCCTAAGAGGACTCCAGTTACCGGGCAACGAATCCACGTCATGGAGGGCATCTCCCTTCCCGACAACATCAGGCAAGTCCTTGGCCGGGGGCCCAAGTTTGCGGTCGAGCCAAAAGCATCGAGACCGGAGCTCTTGGCTATGGTAAAACAAGTTTCCCGACGCGCGGAGAAGACCGAAGCAGACCGTTGCATCTCTGAAGGTGTCGACGTTTTAGCAAAGTACAGACAGGCAGGCAGGAAGCTTCCCTTGTTCAAAACAGTTAATTAGCAGCGCTGTTGTGTCCCCTTCTTGTTCTGTGCCGTCTTTGCGCTGTAATAATGAATGTAGGTAACCAACTCGTCCAAAATGTTGTATTATGGTCCACTTCCTGGCTTACCTCAACTTTCTCAAAAGCGATCTTGATAATTACCCCAGCGACATTCGCAATGATCTCTTCTTTAAAGTTACGTGTTTTTGTGTCCTGGTGGAAATCAGCCCGTACGCCTATCCTGCGCTGTCAAAAGCTACAGTAAAAGAGGATCCCACCACGCATCGCAGGTGGAGATCCACAAACTTGACGAAGCATGGATGCAACTCAACTACGTCACTCATCGAAACGACTGGAAGTTGGCGGGATTCTACGCGACCATGCTTCACCTCTACGATCCTAACCTGGAAACTCCGGTGCTCAGCCGACGCATCGTCAAAGCAGAGCACGTCAGTGCGTATATTCATTCTTCCTAAAGGCGGGCTAAATTACTTAAATGCACTCTTAGCCCAAAGCTGTTGTAGTATGACTAACCTTTACTGTGTCATCTTCCGAGTCGGTCTCTGAGCGAGTAGCGGTTGCTCTTTAAGAAATTGGTCGCTGCAGTGACGCAACTATGCCCCAGAGGTCCGGCCCATTCACTACGTTCTTCCCATTTCTTGTTTCCTGTTTCCCATTACCTGGTGTTTGGCTTCTGCTGGGTGAAATACTTGGAAATGGGTTTCTGACCCCCTTGAGTAATTAAAGCACTTTGTACCATGGCGCTCTGGCCAAAGCTGGCTTTGCGCCATTGAAATTGTTCATTATCATCATTTTATGTAGTTTACTAGTATAGTGTGAAGGAGTAATCGTTGCTTTTGAGAGAGTGACGATTATGGCGAAGCAGTTACTCTGCAAAAAACTACCATACTAAATTCGGGTTGTCGTCTGTTAAAGTTTGTGTAAGAGAGTATTGTTTGCTCTTTTAGGGACTGGTGGTTAAGGGAATGCAGTCTGCCTCCAAATCACTAGCATACTGACTGCGGTGTGTGTTCCTTTGCAGTTAGCCTATGAGGAAGTAAAGACAGCTCATTAAGTTCTCGAAGAATTGGTCGGCTCTCTGCAGCTTATGCTCTTCTGCAGTTATCTATAAGGAAATTATCGTTGTTCTCTTTAGGGAATGACTAGCGGTCGCAGCGGATAGTGAACTCACTGTAGACCATGTTTCTTTGTATTTCATTTCCGAAGTACGAATTCTTGATCTCTGAGGGAATGATGCTTGTGACAGGGCAAACAACCTCGAAAGGATTAAACACTGGAATATATTTTACGGTCTCTGAACCCTGCGTTTTTATGCAGGAAAAACGCTAAGGCGCCCGTGTGCTGTGCGATGTCAGTGCACGTTAAAGATCCCCAGGTGGTCGAAATTATTCCAGAGCCCTCCACTACGGCACCTCTTCTTCCTTTCTTCTTTCACTCCTTCCTTTATCCCTTCCCTTACGGCGCGGTTCAGGTGTCCAACGATATATGAGACAGATACTGCGCCATTTCCTTTCCCCCAAAACCAATTATTATTATTAACCCTGGTTGTACACATGTCCAACAATCTCGGACAAAAATTTTGAATATTAAAAAATTGTAAGATGCTGTTATGGGAATATTGAAGGCAATGGTCCAGTCTTCTGATGCGTAACAAAATCTTATAACATGTCTCTATCGATCGCATCGCGAGCAGTTCAGCCTGCCATAGGAAACTAATGGGGAACACTTTTGACGACATCAGAAACGCTAATATCAACAAAAATTTTACTGCCATCGGGTGCTCGACGGATATATCGATTGTTATACTGAAATTTGCGTTCATAAGCTGTTTCCCGCTCAAAAATGCTTTTGTCCAGAATTGTTGGGTAGGAGAGCTTTTGTCGGAGCGAAATAACTTCAACGCAGAATGGAACCAGAGAATGCAATTTTTTCCCTCCCCTCCCCCTGGGCTAGGAATCCGGGCACTGTGGCATGGGTGTGTTCTTACTTCTTAGTCATGGCATTTCCGTAGCATTAGCGTACACTGTGAAATACACAGGACGGCTACTCTGCGAGAGCTGATAGAAGAGTGCGAGTATCTGCCCCTTGTGTCTTCCAATGTTTGCGCTCTAGAAAACCATCATGGACAAACCATCATGGACATCATGATACATACAACGCTAAGGCGCCCGTGTGCTGTGCGATGTCAGTGCACGTTAAAGATCCCCAGGTGGTCGAAATTATTCCGGAGTCTCCACTACGGCACCTCTTTCTTCCTTTCTTCTTTCACTCTCTCCTTTATCCCTTCCCTTACGGCGCGGTTCAGGTGTCCAACGATATATGAGACAGATACTGCGCCATTTCCTTTCCTCCAAAACCAATTATCATTAATATTATCATGATACACAAAAAATGCGTCTGTTTTCTTCAAAATCACCAATGAAGTCTTCGCCATTATACCTATGAGCGTATTGCAAAAAGATGGAGCCGACTCCCGGCCGATATCGCATGCGTCATGAACTATATGCACGTTTTCTAAAAGCATTATCCACTTTATTATATGATAACTTCATCTAAACGTTTAGGGCTTTATTTTTTTACGGAATATTCCCTAAACGCGGCCATCACATTCTTTTACTTTCAGTACTTAATTTAATTTGCTATTCAATGAGAAATATGAGTGTGATAGTACATGGCATGGTGTTTTTTTCTTTTAATGGATCTGCCACACCATATTCTATTCCTTGTTAAATATCCCTCTTAAAGTTGCTGTTTTATTACTTGTAATTTTATGCATTTTTCATTCTTTTGTGTTTATCAATGTTATGTCGCGTCGTTAACGGTTTATGTTGTTACTGAACTTAGTATGGTTGCATTTCGGTTATTAATACTTCTCCTAGAAATTGTGTGTCGACAACTTGGCAGTCTTCTAGCAAGTCTTCTAGCAATTTCTCCCAGTTCTAGCAAATGTTACCACGTATTTGCATTCATTCCCCTCTAAAACTTTTATTTCAAACACACTCCCCTCTACAATGTTTCCGCAATTGAGGGTATTGTAAAAAAATAATTATGAATTATTTCCTACATTGTATTGCGGGCTGCGCATTTGGATATTCTCAGCAATAAGTGTTCCAATATACGGCAGTGAAAATCCAGTATTACCTATTTTTCTGGGTTCTTGCCTGCTCAGATTCTGTTTCATTTATTAGTCCTCGTATTTATATTCTTGTTAATGTTTAGAATTTCCTGTTTTATATTGAAGGATACAAAACCGCACTGTTGACGACAAGTTCCACAAAGGTGTTTCACAGTAATCCTTTTTTATGCTGCAGTGCGGGAAGGTATCGACAGTGCCCGGAAAGCCAACGTCATGAAGATGTGGACAACTGTCAAAAGAGTTGGATTCTTCGTAAAGAACTATTTTACAGCGGGTACGCTGGACTTGCCATTCATATATCGCTTGATAAGAATTTCATGGTGCAGGTCCTTATCTATCCTCGCTAGCATTCCTCCGCTTAAAACTGGTCATACCAAATTTCTCAGGGAAATGTATTCATTCTTCAAGCAATGTTCGAGTGAAGTCATCTGTTTCTCGCATAGGGCGCGGTGTAACACTCATGCTTAGGAGACGGCAGCGCGCCCTTGTGCCCTTGCTGAGTAAAGTGCCGTAGTTCTGGTCGTTTGTTTTAAGCTTTGGAAACACGATGAATTTCAGTTATTGTTCGTTCAGATTAAAACTGCCATTCTGAAGCTACGGGGTTTTGACTGCCCTTTAGGTAATCTTCTGTATGTGCAGTTTAAGAAATATAATTGTACATGATGCAATGGCTAAGGTTGTACGTCTCTTTCAATTTTAGAGGCCGGAGTGGGGAGAGAGAGAGAGATAGAGTGAGTGAGTGAGTGAGTGAGTGAGTGAGTGAGTGAGTGAGTGAGTGAGTGAGTGAGTGAGTGAGTGAGTGAGTGAGTGAGTGAGTGAGTGAGTGTGTGTGTGTGTGTGTGTGTGTGTGTGTGTGTGTGTGTGTGTGTGTGTGTGTGTGTGTGTGTGTGTGTGTGTGTGTGTGTGTGTGTGTGCGCGCGTGCGTGCGTGCGTGTGTGTGTGTGTGTGTGTGTGTGTGTGTGTGTGTGTGTGTGTGTGTGTGTGTGTGTGTGTGTGTGTGTGTGTGTGTGTGTGCGTGCGCGCGCGTGCGTGCGTGCGTGCGTGCGCGCCATAATACATGACATTTCGAAAATCATGCTCGCAAAGAAATTCCTCCGGTTCATGTAGACTAACTAGTCGAAACAGCAAAATTTTGTAGTGCAATGGCGTCAAGGCTAATCCTGTTTCAGACATTCTAAAAACTGATGCGGCCATTTCTAACGACCGTCTACAAGTCTCTAATTGCAGCCAGTTACTTAATTGTGATAGTTAAAAACTTAACTATGGGATATTAGTTAAGCCGGTTATTGGTTAACATCATCCACCTGCTTTCTGTCTATATATACCGTCGTGATGAAAATTTTTAAACCAGCCAAATTGGCACAAACTTAATTAGCGGGGCTATTTTCCCATTAGGCAAGCAATAAAAATAAGTCCTGAGAGACTACTAGGGCCGATAACAAAGCTGCTTCCACTGGGTTTTTCTAAATGTTTCCTTTGTTTGATATCTTAAAGCAGTGACAAATATCTGTGGCGGAAACTTTCTGTGATTTACGTTTTCAGCCGCAGCTGTGGCTCAGTGGTTATGGCGCTCGTCTGCTGACCCGAAAGACGCGGGTTCGATTCCGGCCATGGCGGTCGAATTTCGATGGAGGCGAAGTTCCAAAGGCCCGTGTTCTGTGCGATGTCAGTGCACGTTAATTAACCTCAGGTCGTCGAAATTTCCGAAACCCTTCACTACGGTGTCCCAGAAAGCCTGAGTCGTTTTGGGACCCCATAAACCCTAAATATTTGTGTGTATTCTGACAAGTGGATGCGTGGCATTTTCCGAAAAATGCATACTCGAAATCAGAAGACGTAAAACAGACAAAGTGCACCACTTGAAAAAATGTTGCTTCTTTTGGGAGGCTATGTCCAGGTTGTCGTATGAAGGACTGAGGCATACGACAACGCATTCAGCCCCCAAAAGACTAGTTCCTCTCCCCCCTTTTCTTGATGTCCGCGGCTCAGCGTGTTTTTCTGCCGCCAAATGAGGAGTCGCTCCACGGCCCGTATTCTGGACATCTCCTTTTAGCGGGCACGTCCACTTCGGTCCTCACCGATTGGCTGAGACCCTAAACGTAGAAGTGGCGGCTATGTGACGTGAGCTTCCCGGTCTGTTCTATTACGGTATCTCTGCTCAAAAAGCGCTTGCCATTGCATCGATAAGGATAGCCCCATTGTGATTATTTTTTTTTTCATTTCTGCTACACATGCCTGTCATTTACATTTCGGCAAGCGAAAGTAGAAACAAGCGGCTGTGTTTTATATACAGGCTTTTGGAGCTCCTGGAAAGCTAATGCGATTAAAGGCGACGGCGTCGGCCGCTGTTTTTGAACAACGTAATACGTCTTCTTTACGGGTTTCCCTTATAAAAATGGTCTATAGACAATCTATAGACTTCTTATAGACTATATCGCCTTCCTATAGCTTTTTATCTTTGTCTATTCGTAGTCCGTAGCCTGTCTATAGACAAATGTCTACTAAAAGTGTATGGCCATAAATCTATAGATTGTCTACAGACTGTCTATAGTATTTGTATTGCCTATAGACTGTTCTCTAGGGTTTGTTTAGAGAAGTACTTGCAACTGGGCTTGTTGGTTCGTATTCGTGAAAGACATTGGAGCGCCAAAATAGCAACACGGACGAGTAAGGGTAAGGGAACAGGACGAGCGCTGCACATTCAACAGTATTTATTCAAGGAAGAGCATTTATATAGCCCCTGCCCTTATCCATGCTCTTAATCGCCACTGACAGTCACCTCTCACAGATGTGCATCAAGAAACAGCATTTCACTGTGGCGAAGAACAACTGACCTGTCACTGATGCAAGAATCACCTCGCTTCTTGCTATAGAAGGCTTCCACGAGCTCACGTTCTGTCTTATCTCGGCTTTTCAAGAGCACTTTGCATTCCGATAGTCGAGGCTTGCAGGCTACACGTTGCAGGCTATAGGTGCCAATCTGCCGTTGCAGGCTATAGGTGCCCATCTGCCTGACCACTGCCAAGCCTGCTCGAAGGAGAAGCGTATAGCCTGCAAGCCTCGACTATCGCAATGCAAAGTGCTCTTGAAAAGCCGAGATAAGACCGAACGTGAGCTCGTGGAAGCCTTCTATATCAAGAAGCGAGGTGATTATTGCATCAGTGACACGTCAGTTGTTCTTCGCCACAGTGAAGTGCTGTTTCTTGATGTACATCTGTGAGAGGTGATTGTATGTCAACTGCGATTAAGAGCATGGATAAGGGCAGGGGCTATATAAACGCTCTTCCTCGAATAAATCCTGTTGAAATTGCAGCGCTCGTCCTGTTCCCTTACTCGTCCGTGTTGCCATTTTTGCGCTCCCGTGTCTTTGTTTAGAGAGTCTATAGAGTTTGTAGACAGAAGTCTATGGACGTTCTATTGACTGTTTAAATTTTTGTAAGGGTTATGCGATTCTCATTTGAACACGAGCACTTAGTGGGCCCTTCTATAACACCTTCTCTGAAAAAAAAAACTGACGCTTCCGACCACTCATTTCCTTTCAGCCCAATGGGAGAAGTTGATCACGATTCACTCGCGAAATACGTTCGAGGCTAAGGATCCGGTCCTGCTGGTGGACAACGCGCCGGCAGTCATCGCGCTGATAACGGAGGACGCCCGTCTGGTGCGTGGCGACTCCGGACTCCTGTTGGCTTGGAGCCTCATCCACCGGCTGCTGCCCTTAGCCCATGGTCAGGAGATGAGAAAGACTGCGGCCTCCAAGAGCGAAACACTCGAAGAGTTCTGCTATCGAACAGTCTCTGACGTCATGGCACTGGCCGTCTCGAAGAAATATCTCAACAACCGTGCGTATTACTACGTTTTGTGTTTTGATTCGGCAACATTTGTGGGCTGGGAATCATGCAGGTAACCTAGAGTTTTGGTTTATGGTTTTAGGGGGTTTAACGTCTCAAAGCGACTCAGGTTATGAGGGACGCCGTAGTGAAGGGCTCCGGGAATTTCGACTACCTGGGGTTCTTTAACGTGCACTGACATCGCACAGTGCACGGGCCTCTAGAATTTCGCCTCCATCGAAATCCGACCGCCGCGGCCGGGATCGAACCCGCGTCTTTCGGGCCGGCAGCCGAGCGCCATAACCACGCAGACACCGCGGCAGCCACCGCGGCGGCGTAACCTAGAGTGCACAAAACAGAACGAAAAAGTTCTTTTAGCGTTTTCGAGGTTCATCAACTTGAGATCGAGTGACGACGAGTCACCTCCACACCACACCCCGTTGCCACACAAATTCTTCATATTTTCCGCATGTTAGCTGGAATATATGTATTTCACGCCAGTTGGCATGCAGATTCATGTGTTTGTATTCCATGCGATAAATTCTCGGAGGTGCTCAGGTATTGCTCTTGTACACTCGCATTGTCTGTACAGTGGTGAGCAGCCTTGTCTAGAGCGCGCCGGCGGTGCTCTGCGAAGTCAGCGCCATCTAACGTTAGGCTTTGGGTTTGAAATATGTGTCCCGTGCGCATGCGCGGCCAAAATAAAGCGGTGCCTGCTCGTGGGTTCTCGGCATCCTGTCCTGTCAGTTCTTGCGCTTCACGCCGCCAGGGCGCGATGAGTGATATGTAACAGCGACCGGAAAACCAACGTGTTTCGCGCGAATCGCAAGGGCGCCTAGGTAAGCAAGTGCAAGTGATACCGGGTGACCGCGCGCTTCAAAAGCAAGTGAGAGCGGATGATAGCGCGTTTCAAACGCGCACCAGGCTAAGAGTGAGGGAATGGGGCTTAGTTGGTTGTTTGTTGTCCTTTTTCGTTTTGTCCGTACAAGGTTAGCGTGCTACCACCACGCACCATGCGTTGCAGGTGTATTGTTCGACTGCGTGTCTTTGCGCTGTGTTATCAGCTACAAGGGACACTGCATTTGGCATCCGTACAGATGCAGAAACGCGCGATCATCCGCTATCACTCGCGTTTGCTTTCCCGGGCGTCTCGTTACACTCGTGGAACAAGACGACGCCCTGGCCACCGTCACATCATCACAAATGCAGGCAGCGCGGCCCTGGCGGCGCGAAACGAACTTGCAATGCGGGGGCTGGACAAGGAAGCGATGAGCAGGCATCCCTCTGTTTTTGCCGCGCATGCGCACGGGACGCATAACTCAAACCCAGTGCCTAACGTTAGATGGCGCTGACTTACTCCGCAGAGCACTGTCGGCGCGCTCTAGACAGGGCTGCTCACCAGTGTACATTGGCATATCTGGTAACGTGACAGCGTAGACCATTAATATTTGGTCACTCGAGATCGCATGACCAGTCACGTGAGAGCTTATGACCAGTCACGTGAGACCGTCACCCCGTGGGGTAGTGCTAGGCTCACGACAGTGCGCCCGTTGCGATCGTTTTGGTAACGCAGGTTGCTTCCCGCCGCGGTGGCTCAGTGGTTAGGGCGCTCGACTACTGATCCGGAGTTCCCGAGTTCGAACCCGACCGCGGCGGCTGCGTTTTTATGGAGGAGAAACGCTAAGACGCCCCGTGTGCTGTGCGATTTCAGTGCACGTTAAAGATCCCCAGGTGGTCGAAATTATTCCGGAGCCCTCCACTACGGCACCTCTTCTTCCTTTCTTCTTTCACTCCCTCCTTTATCCCTTCCCTTACAGCGCGGTTCAGGTGTCCAACGATGTATGAGACAGATACTGCGCCATTTCCTTTCCCCAAAAACCAATTATTATTATTATTAACGCAGGTTGCCACTGAGCCTGTCTGCATTAATGCGTACAGAAAATGCAACTGTACTTTTCTGTTTGCCTTTGTAATTAGCAAAAGACAGAGAGGACCACACGTAAGGTTTTGTTAAGTTTAGCGCGTTCTGCAGCAAGGCAGAAATACTTGGAAATTTCAATCTCTAGGATGAGAGTCACGTAAAAATAATCATGATGCCTGTGATGAAAATTACAGTCTGTGCAGGCTTTCCGCTCTCTCTCGATACGAAGTGTCGCCTATTCTTTCGCATGTCGGAGCAGCTGCTTGGAGGCTTCTGGCACAAAATTTCATTTCAATTTTCGCGTGATGTGCAGCGAGCTGAAGAAAACACGAGCTGTGACGTCATGCTATACTGCTAAAATTTAGAGGTCACTAACCTTGCAACTCCCGTCATCTGCCTTTCTGTCTTCGCGTATCTTTACTGCATTTATAAATTTCAAAGTAATTTCAGAAACGCCAGAATGAAAGCCGTCAGAAATAATAATACAAGCACAGTGCTCCTGAATACGCTGTGCTGTCTGAAAGCACGTACAAAAGAGCAGGTTCTCTGCAACGGAGGCGGCTGCAAGAAATGCAAAAAAGGGTGAACGCGTATTGTCCCCCCCCCCCCCCCAATCCGTCCTCAGTATGTGTGTTTCAAAGCATCTTCCCTGCCCTGCTTGAAATTCAAACCGCTACAAATAAGCTCTTGTTCTGTTCGTGGTCTGAGGATTCTTCGCGTTTTTTTAGAAGTTAGAGGTGACCATTACCGCTTGAAATACGTGGACAGTCTATAGACGATTGATTGGAATCTTTCAAGCAGTCCAGCTGAGCGCTTCTCGTCTTTTCACCTGATGTCGCGTGTTCGATTCCACAACGAACGCCCTGTATTTCAGTCGTCCCGCCTGCAATGCTGGTGACTGCCGCTCGACTGGCCAATCGCGTGATCCGGGCCCTTTACCGAAACCTAAGGAAGTCGCTCTGGATTACGGACCCCGTTCGAAGCATGGCCTTGGATAAGGCCGACGTCTTGGGCCTCGTCATGGGCTACCCACAGGAATATGCCAACGAGTCCCTATTTGAAGCTACCTTTGGTGCGCATTACGCAGCCCTGCATCACTACTCGTCCTTTGAACCCTTGTGTACCGTCATTGCTTTGAGTTTCAATGGCCATCGAATCGAGGGTCTTCGAAATTCTCAATCGCCATCGAACTCGAAGGAGTTGTGTCGCTGCTACACGGCAAATCTCAATGGCCATTGAAATGGTTCTCGTGTCTTACGCCAAACTTGTGTGGCGCCACAATCGCTACATTAGATTTAGCCAAATTAACAAAAATAGTTTACAAATGTATACTAAATGCTGAAATACACGCATACGCGCACGTCGTTTAAAACCCTTTTAATTGCACGTACGCGACGGACAGATGCAGACACTGCTGTAGCCACTCTAATACAAGATGAGTCAAAAGCAGACCTGTCCAACTGCGTCAGAGCGCTGCTTCGTCAGGCTTAAGACCTGGGAAATCACCTTTATATCTGAAAAACAAGAGCTATTTGTCTCTTGAAACATTATGCGAGGATTCGCCTCTGTGTGGGCATAAGTGGCGGTCATACCGAACAATTCTGGACAAAAGCATTTTTGAGCGGGAAAGTGCGTAAGCGTATCTTTTTTTCTATGTTGTCAGCTTTCGCTATATCAATCAATATATCCGCAAATCTCCCGTCGGCAGGCTTTCGTTTTTTTTTTCTGTTAACGTTCTTTTTTCTGTCGTAAAAAGCGTTCCCAATTGGTTTTCTGTGCCAGTCTCAGCTGCCGGATGCGAGCGACGGAAACACTATAAAAGAAAGATTTTGCTACATATCGCAAGAATGGACCATTACCTTCAATATTTCCATACCAGTATCTTACATTTTTCCAAACTTCAAAATTTTTGTCCACGAATCTTGGACATGGATGCTTCCGTTGTCTCTTCATCGCATTAAACGTAAAGGGACACTGAGGAGAACTCTATCAATTTTTTATTCTTAGCAAAATCTGATAGTTCGGCATTTCATGGCTTCGTTGCCGCTTGTCCGGGCGCGAAAGATGCATTTATTTCAAAGAAATTTGGATTCGAAGATGAAAAAGTTTTTCCCGCCGCTCTGATTCAAACTCAGGGAACACTTATGATGCCACGGCAACTCTTAAGACGTCTCAGAACGGAGTGACGCGACACGTGACGTAAACGCAGACTCCGTGATTTCTGACGGCTAGCGATGCGGTGCGCAACGTTCCTTTGCCAGCCTCAGAGATTCGTTGCCCCATGAAGTAAGGAAAATTCCTCCAAGGTGGCGCCTCTTGTCCTAGGAAGTCATCACGCTTGTACTTGCGAGATTGGCCTGCGGCGGCGACACCTGTATTTTGGTTCTTGCTATTTTCTACATTACAAGAGCTTTGTTTTCAGTAAGAGTGGCGTTTTTGTGATCAGGAGCTGCTATTTTATCGATACAAGCCAACTTCAATTTCTCCTCAGTGTCCCGTTAACTATGGCCATTTCGGTTGCTATTCTGCGCCGCCACCCTACGCTGCTGTTGCTTCTTGTGCATGTGTAATTCACGTGAAAAACAGAGTCCAGAATGTAGGATTAACTCGAGAACTTTGTTCCTTATAACTGTAAATCCTTACAACTGCAACATGATGCTTACCCATACTTATCTTCCCTGAAAAAATAAGATATTGACAGTAAAGAAATCCCTAACCTGTCGGGGCTTCTTATATGAATTAACGCCTTTGTGCGTTAAATATACGGCTGTATGTCACTAAAATGGCGCAACATTTCCAAAACAGTACACAAACCTTAGCTTTTTAAAAGAAGCAATGTTTTCTCCGAATGATGTGTTTTCGATTTTCTTTGAAGTTTCCACATGTCAGAAATTGCTTATAGATCATGCAGACTTATTTACCCTAGTCAAACGTATTTACGGGAAACTTCCAAGATGGAGTAATTTCAGTGACGGTGTAATTACTCATCATCATCACCTGAGCGCAGGCACATATATATGTCCCTGCGTGTTATTCGCAGGCGTGCTTTGTTTGCATTATGCTAATTTCAAATAGTACATAGGTCCCTGTTTAGTTTAGTAAATGTGCAGAAGGGACAAATCTGCATGTTTGTAATTTTTCCCAAAATTGCATAACTTCTTCGATTCTGCGTCACGCTTCTTAGTCACCTATACAACTACTTTATTTCCATCTCCTTCATTTTACCTGCTCAAGAAAGGCGACCCCGGAAAGACCTTACAATTGGCCAATACATCCGTTAATTACTATTGTGGAGGGAGGAATATGTAACGCGAGAAATAACGTTGCTTGAACGAAAGGTCGCAGTGCGCAGATGCCAAAGAAAACCTTTTAAAATCTGATATGCGAAGCATTGCCTTGTGATAGCTTTGCTTCATGAAATTTCTCAGTTTCAAGCTCTGGAGCCTGTCCTGTGACCAATGCAACTTAGACGACTTAATGACAGAAAGAATGATTTTTGATATATATATTTCTGATATATATATATATATATATATATATATATATATATATATATATATATATAATTCAAAGTTGAAAACGCTTCATTTAGCCATAGATTTATTTTGAGTCGACGTTTCGGACAGAGCCTGTCCTTTCTCAAGACTGAAGTTACAGGGGTCTTCTTCCTCTTCTTAAGGAGTTGGCACTGGCACACATGTACGACACATGAACAAAAGAAACAAACGGTGGCAAAGAATACTAGAAAAGATACAGATAGAAAGGGAAAAAAGGGGGAACAAATAAAAAAGAAAAACGTGTTGTACCCCGCCGCCCACCCCGAAGCCGCGGGGAGCCGACCCCGGACGAGGGAAACAAGAAAAAGGAAAACACGGAGCGGGAGAGGATAATGGCTACCCATCAAGGCAACAGAGCGGCGGCGTGTAAGGTGGATAGGAGCAGACGGTGGCGGGATCGCCCTACACACAAAAGTTAAAGACGCGTGCACTCGCGTGCCCCGTACACAAAGAGTAAACAAATAAACAGAATAAAATGCAGACAGGGTCGGAGCTTCCGTCATCTTGAACCACTTCGGCAGCCAGAGCCAAGGCCGAATCAGCGGCGCCGTGAGCTTAACTAAACACACGTGCACTGTGCATGAAAACACCCAGACACACAGCAGTAAAACATCCGAGCTCATGCCAGTGTCGTGTGGCGGCTAAATGACAATGGCGGGAGCATTTAAGCGAGTAAGGTGTACAGAAACAGACGGTGGCGGAATTGTCCAACATATATAAATTGGAGATGCTTGCACTCGCGTGACCTGGCCAGAAAAAGTAAACAAATAAACAAAATAAAATGCAGACAGGACAGGAGACTTCCGTCATCTGGAACCATTTCCGCAGCCCGAGTCAAGGTAGAATCAGGGCGCCGTGAGCTTAACTACACACACGTGCACTGTGCCTGAAAACACCCACAAAAGAAAAAAAGTGGAAAAACATCCGAGTTCGGCCAAGTGTGGTGTGGGAGGTAAATGTGAATGGCGTGAGCAATTAGGCAAGGGTTCTTCAATTGCACCCCGTCGTCAAGGTAATCGAACTGGGAAGATAGGGGCAGGATGGGGTAGGGAATGAAGAAATTTGTGTGAGCTTGAAAAAGATGTCGCTGGCAAGAAACGACCGAGGTATGTCAAGCTGGCTCTCGTAATGTCAGCAACGGCCCTGCAAGGGGCGGATGGAGGACAATACACCTGGACTTTCATTAATGCCGTGAGGAATTGTTTCAAATTTGTAAATGAAGTACGACTCGCGTTGTTCTCTTTCCCGGGTGTTGTGGAACCCACCCTGTAGGACTGTTAACTTAATTGCATCAAATGGGTGGTTTCGCTCATTAATGTGTTTTGACAAGGGAAGGTTGGGTAATGATAAGATATGCGCGCGGTGGTTATTAAAGCGAATTCGTAGAGGGTTGACGGTCTGTCCAATGTACTGCATACTGCACACACTGCATTCTAGGAGGTATATTACGTTGCAGGAATCACAATCAAAGTTGCCATTAATTTCCCATTTGAAGCCTGAAGCTGTGCTTACTGCACAGCTTGATGTTTGTATGTGTTTGCAGACCTGGCATCTACTTTTTCCACAGGGCCGGCACCCCAAAACCGGCTGGTATTTGTTTTTGAGTGTACAAGAATATTTTTAATGTTTTTTGGTCGTCTGTAGATCACGTGAGGGGGAGCAGTGAAAATTTTCGTGAGGCGCTCGCTTTGTTCGAGGATGTTGAAATGTTTTCTGAGGATTTTGTTTACGTTAGGCGGGTTACTGGTGAATGTAAGTACGAGATTGGCCCGGTGGTCTGTTTCGTCGTTGTAGCGACATCCCTCCAGTATTTGCTCTCGGTTGAGTTTAGATGCCTTTTCAATGGCATCGTCGACAATGGCGGGGGGGTATCGTTGCTTAATGAGGACTTCTCGCATGCGTTTGGAATTTTTTACGAAGTCCTCGTCTTGGGAACATATTCTTTTAAATCGATGTGCCTGAGAGTATGGGATGCTTGTTTTAGAGTGACGAGGATGGCAGCTTTGGAAGTGTAGGTATTGTTGGCGGTCCGTCGGTTTTCTATATACACCGGTGGTAAGTGAGCCTTTGTTTACCGAAATCTCAACATCTAGAAAGTTAATTTTGGTGTTGGAGTACGTGTAAGTGAAAGATATGTTGGGGTGGACGAGGTTGAAGTTTTCAATAAAACGTACGAGTTCTTCCTCTGTGTCAGTCCATATTAAAAAGATGTCATCCAAGTAGCGTTTGTATAGGGTGGGCTTAATGGGGCAATCTTTCAGAAATTTGGATTCAATACTATGCATGAAGATATTGGCGTAGGTTGGTGCCATCCTTGTACCCATGGCTGTGCCATTAATTTGCAAATAGTGTTCATTGTTAAATTCGAAGTTGTTATATTCGAGTACGATTTTTGCCAGTATTTCTAAAACACGTGGGGTAGGGGTTTCCTCCTTTCTGTTTTGTTCATACGCTTCGATCTGAGATTTAATGCCATCGGAATGAGGAATGTTTGTGTAGAGAGAGACTACATCTAGTGTTGCCAGGAAGGCTCCTTCCGGGAGTTTGAGACCTGCTATTGCGCGAAGGAAATGGTTTGTGTCGCGTATGTATGATGCGTGTGTTGTTGGAATATGTCTAATTAGTGTGTCAATGTAACCGGAAATTGGTTCTGTAATCCTGCCAATGCCAGATACTATAGGGCGGCCAGGATTATTCTTTTTGTGGATTTTCGGTAACATGTAGAATCGGCCCGGCGACGGGTGTGGTGCGGTGAGGGCTTTAGATAACCGTAGGGATATGTCCCCATTCTTCGCAAGTTGACCCAGGGTCTCCGCTACAAAATGTTGGTATTGCGCAGTTGGGTCTGCTTCAAGACGTTCATAGAAACTAATGTTAGAGAGTTGTCTCAAGCCTTCTTCAATGTATTTTTCGCTGTCCATGACAACTATACCACCTCCCTTATCCGCTGGTTTTATGATTATGTCTGTCCTTCTGCTCAGAGCCTTCAATGCATCCCGTTCGTTTTTAGACAAGTTCTGCCTCCCTGGAGTTTGGTTCTTGTAGGCGTAAATAATGTCTTTCTGGACGGCGTTAATGTACATGTCCAAGTGTTTGTCCCTTCCTATACTAGGAGTCCAGTGGTGGTTAGTAACGACGAGTTCTCTGCTATCCGCGGTAACCCGCGCCCGATCGAAGAAGTATTCCCGGAGTCGCAACATTCGTGCAAAGTTGTCCAAATCTTTTAACACCGAGAATTCGCTGTATTTACCGGTGGTAGGGCAGAATGTAAGGCCTCGAGAAAGGACGGATATTTCCTCTGTCGTTAAGGCCCTGGTTGATAGATTAATAATATTGTGCTGGAAAGCAAAGTCGGCGCTTGGAACCGCAAGATTATTATTAGTAGATGCTGTCATTTCAGATCGTTCTACGCGTGTTTCTTGAACTGTTGACGTTTGTGTCGTTCTACTGGATTTGTTGTTGGAGTTTATTATAATAGTGGGGTTAATATTTGTAGCTGCCTCCGTTCTTGATTCTTTTTCGCTTGTTATTGATTTTGACCACACGTGTTCTGGAACCCCGTCTCGAATAAATTTTTTGTGTTTGGTCTTGCGTACCTCAGTCGCTCTCTTTTCTTCAAAGAACATAAGCTCTGTGGCCTCCAGCGCGGTAAGGGTAATTTGTTGATGAGCACGACTCTCTTCCATTCTCAGAGCCACCAACGCCTTCTCAAAGTGGCCAATGGTAACTACAAGCAAATTTAAAGAGGCAGATTGTAGTATACGATTCCAATTAGCCTTCTCCTCTTCACACAGGTCACCCATTGATGGTGTTAGCGACACTTGTAAACCTTTTGGTACGATTTTTGATTCAAGATAGGCCTTTAGGCTATGAATATGTAGTTCATGCCTAATTCGTTTATCCACAATTTTTCTTAATTTTAAAAATTTAGAGTTATTTGAGGAAGGCTGTCGGTAGGATGAGTGAGAGAGAGTCGGCGTACTCACGCGGCCTGAATGTCACTGTTGACGAACCCGTTGTGCCGAACCGCAGCGCTTTCGAAGATCGTAGCGTGATAGAGGGGTGCTGGGAAGCTCTTCTTTCCGGCTGGATATCGTATCAACCTGGCCCTCCACCGTGGAAGCCAGTTGACGCTGCGATGCACTAGAATGGCCTGATGCTCCGCCTGGGCTTGCTGGAGTACTGGCGCCGCTCGCTCCGGATTTCGGTGTTGTGCTGGGAGTGGTGGGGGTATGCACATGGTTGGCCTTAGATGGTGGTTGTTGTCGGTGGGTTCCAGCGGATAAGCTTGTTGCTGAGGTGGATCTCTCGGCGGTGCTGTCTCGTGTGGTGTCCCTGGGCGACTTCGGGATAGCAGGGACAACCTTACTCTCCAATTTGCGAAGATGTGGTTGCCGCGTTGGTGTTGGCAGTAGAGCCCTGCGTTGGGTCACGGTTGATCTTGCACCGGCCATCTCGGAGAAGAGCCCTGAGTTTTCTTGCGGTTTTTTGGGGCGGCACCCTTGTAGGACCCCTGTTTTACCCTCCTCTTCCTGTCGCTGCGTCTCCGCGATGGTCGGGAACCGTTGGTCTCCGGCTTGCATGTATTCTTCCTGGTGGCTCTTGAGAACCTCTGAGTAGGTGCGAGGCACCTGGGTGTGACACTGCGCGGGGAACCGGCTGAAATCGTCTCCTGCCGACCGGTGGTCTTACCATTCTATCAGGAAATTTCGCTGGTAGTCAAGGAGCAGGTTATAAATATGCCATGACAAGATGGAAACTCCACCAAAACTTGGATGAACTCCATCTGCTGCGAGGACACTGGATGGTGGATAGGAAAAACGCTTTCGTTTCTCGTCGACAAAGTTCAGAAAGCTGGTAGTTGAACCTCTCAGCCCGGCGATTGAATTTATCAACGAATCGCCAGTTACTGGACCGTCGCCGGCGGTTAGGGGCGCGGGGTAGTACCAGCGTTGCATATATTACTTGAATTTTGGATCGCTCAGTGCGGATGATGTTGAAGGCTTCTGCGTACCTTTCGATCGTGGTCTGGATGTCGTCGCTGCTGAGATCATTTGTTCCCAAATGCAGAATCACACCGATCACACTTGAAGGAACGAAGTCCAGTAGATTCTTGAGGTCGCTGATCTTGGCTCCAGGTTGGGTAATGAAGGCCGGGGAGCACCGACTCGCGGCGTCAAAGTGGTTGAAGAGGTGCTTAGTCTGTGAATCTCCAATTACTGCCCATATACTGCCCATTACTGCCCATATATATATATATATATATATATATATATATATATATATATATATATATATATATATATATATATATATATATATATATATATATATATATATATATATATATATATATATATATAATGTACATTAAGTAAGAGGATGAAGCCCGGTAGCGGCACCGGCAACTACTCTTCAGAAATTTGAAGAAACCGCGTGCACAGACGATATGAAGCTGAAGTAACTCGGCCTCAAAGTAATATGTACACACAATAATGAACCATACACAATACAGGAACATAACGCCACAATAACTAAGCACACTAGAGTGTTACAATAAGCAAGGAGGGCATATGGAAGGACACACGGACGTTGGAAAGACTTAATCGCATAAATATGAATATCAACCTTAATATTGCTTTCGCGGCTGTCATCGAAATCGTAACCTAATTAAGTAAAGTGAACGCTAATTAAGGGTTCTGGAGACACTCAAGAAACATCGGCAGAGAGCTAGTAGCTGTAACATTTAGTGGCGTCTATTGCGTGTTATTTTCTGGTAATCTTTAATATGATTAGACAAAGGAAATGAGCTTCACAAACGAATGCCTTCGCCTCCTTAAGTTTTGAGCGAATTCTCCAGTATGTGGAAGCAGGTTTAAATCAAGGAATTTCTGTCACAAAATGTCATTAAAACACTTGCAAGGGTACCATCGCCCAAACTAGTACAGGACAGGGCGAACTGGATATCAGTAGGAGATGATTTTGTCTTGCCGTGAGGAAACCAGGCGGGCGACTGCTTCTATCTACGGCAGCGCGTTATACAAGTGAATTCTTTATAAGGCGAAAGCCTTTAATGGCTCATACTCCCCTCTCGAGATCCTGTGCGTCCGTCACATCGCCAAACGGAAGTCACGACAACGGAAGTGACGTCATACCGTCCGTCCATCCGTTACGCTCTTCAATTCGATAAGAAAAAAATCTTTGTGGTGCACAATTGGATTCGATCCACCATCCTTCTGTTCCGCAGCCAAGCATGCTAACGACTACGCTACTGCCTGCCAATGCATGCGTAGTTCTCCTTGTCAGGGATGCTGGAGAGTGTTTGCGGAAATGCGTGGAACCAGACGGATGCCTCCCAAACGCCCTCCAGTGTCTCCAGCATTTAAGATTCATAAACAACTGTATACTTAATTAACATTTTAACCACACATCAGTGACACAAGGAGGAACACAGCGCTAAAGGTTTTCGCCTCACCGCACTTTAAGTCAACAAAGTGCCCCCCTGAGTTTTCTTTTCTTTGGTGTTCATGCAGCTGGCTATCCGGATGTTGGCCGAAATTTCTTGCATCCGTATCTGAACTCGCTCCGCATCCTGACGCATCGTGCCATCAGGGGGAAACCGACCGGGAACTTCAAGGCTGGTGCTGTCAACGCTTACTTCAATTCCCAGCACAACAATATCATCGTCCTTGCCGGAATACTGCAGCCGCCAGTCTACACCAGGGACGCTCCGAATGCGTTCAACTACGGAAGTCTCGGCCAGGTACGCGTCGGTCATTGTGTCTGCAGCCTGACGTTAAGAACAACACTGCGGAAACTGTAGAATAGGTCTCAAGCAATACCGCAGTTCTGTGATAGGTGTGAAAAAAATGAAGGAGTCCTGGTGAAATAAATTGTTCAGGCATTAATTAAATTCCATGGTCACGGCATGGGTTATGCCCCTGCCACATGCGCCATCATAATTTATGCAGCATCAATGCTGTCGCCTTGGTGTCCGTAATTGAAAACAGAAGCTCCACATCTTCTGCCGCCATCTGGCGGCGCGGACAGCCGTAGAAATACGAGTATATTGTTCTCGCACCCTATTTGCTTGCTTATTTTCCTGCTACGCAATGGAGAAAAGCCAGATACCGTATTTACTCCTGTATTGAAGGCGCTTGCACAGTGAAGCCCCCCCCCCCTCCCCCTAGTATGGCTGTGAAAAAAAGTGCAATTTATTTTCTGTCGCATAAGTAAAGCACCCCATTCTTTTAACGCACAGGCAGCTGATGATGATAGTGAAGGCTAGCTGGCGCCCTCTTTCGGGTGTCAAAAAAACAACGCCGTCTGTGAAATATCGACGTTTCTATACCTTTATCTATGGGGAACTTGCGCTGAAGTTTCCGGTGCCGATTGCAGCGCCATAACACACTGCCTAGCGAGAAGAGCAAGCAGTTTTGGGTAGTACTCTTAGTATTTTTCCGCGCCACCTTCAGGCGCTTATTGGCGTGAGCCTTTGCGCTCTGTCGAAGGCGCACGTGCCGTGCGTCAGCTATCTGGGCTACGCCGAGAGAAGTTAGGCAATGAATGCTGTCAGCCAAACGCGGGTATCTAATCGCGCAGAATGCGTTCTCGCGTTTGCAGCGGCCCAAGCGGCTGACAACAGCAGTTTTGAGTCACCGAATGGAACAATTGCAGTGCCACCTTGGCACCACAGGTTCCTCATGGGACGAATTAAGAGCCAATAAGATCATTTTGCGAGGAATCTGAAAACAGTAGATAACCAGGTTGGTCACGAAGGGTTTCTCCCTTCGATCTACCGTGTCAATGATTGATTGTTGCCAACTTTTACAGTTAAGCTTCGGCTTAGTGGTGAGCTGTGCTAGCGTGAACTCTAGCTGTGCTCTCTTTGAACCGCTTTACGGTCCAGAACGCGAGTTATACACGCGGATTAAAGTTCTTGACCGTGCTCCAACACGCAAACCGTGTTCAAGACAGGGACGGCTCTAGGTAATTTGTAGTGAGGTGGCGAGAGGAAGGGAGGGAGAGAATTAATTTTTAGGTTTAGGTATAATGCCCCCTTGGCATTGCTGCTTGTAAATATAAAACAAATTATTAAAGCCTTTCGCCAGGAGCATCAAACTCTCGCTACATCCACCAGAGGGTATGGAAAGCGGGCTTCTTACACGGGCTCCAAATTACCAGAAAACGTGTTCCTTGTCAGCGCTTAAACTCTGCACTCGGCTACTTTTAAGCGCAGCTCTCAGGCTCCCGTTCCTGCGTTCTGAGTCGTCGGCGTAAGACGCGCCACCTGACAGGTGGAGTGTTGGCAGGTAGTAGCAGAGCGAAGCGCCATCTAGCCACGGCGAGAGCGGATAAAAGGACAACCGGAAGGTGGACGCAACGGGAAAATCCCAGGGGCTGGCTAGCAACGTAACAAGTCACCTGCCATGCCACCTGGTGGCTGGTGGCGTGTGAAGAGGTGCTGTCAAATTTCCCATTACCGACTATCGTAATAGCCTGTTAATTTTTGTCAACCAACAAGTTTCTGAGGTGGCAGCCGTCACCCCAGGCCTCCAATTTGTGTTGTCACTGGCTGAAAAGTGCCTTTTGTTTTATTCATAAGATGAGTAGGGCCTGCAGAAGTATTAAGGCGAAAGCCTTTAATGGCTCACACTGTCGTCCGTCCGTTTGCAGAGGGTGTCACACGTTTAACTCGGAAACTAAAAAGATAGCAGAAAAATAATGGTTGCTTCAGACAGAGGCGGAAAAAATGAACCTAGAAGCCAAGTTTGATGACTCTATAGTAATAAGTTAATAAATTATAGGCAAAAGCGTCGAAATTGCATCATAATATCGCGGGTGTCGATATGGCCGCGGGAACGGTGTGACGTCACATCCACCGGAAGTCGTCACGGCATAGTGAAAGTTGTCACAGAATGGTCGGCTTTCGCCTCTCAACACTTTAGTTGCTAAAGCGTCTCGTAGTTTTTTTGTTCCACCAGACTGCTTTTAGTCCCGTTTCTACCTTTTCAAAATTTTTGTGAACCTATTAACTTGAAAATCAATGCATCCCAGCCTCCAAACTTTCAGCTTTTTTTTTTCTGAAAGGGGAGGGGGGAGGAATGAGAGTGCGTTCACTTTTCGCCTAAATTCGGTAATCGTACCTGAATTGAACACCAGCGCTTTTATGAAACACGCGAAACATGAGGTAAGCGGCTCTGGCATTTTGAACCCAAGGCGTACCACTCGGCGTGCGTCTGGTGCAAAGATACTCAGAATTTTCTGTGACTAAACGAGTGATAATTGTCAGTAATTTATTATTGATGCAATAGCAGTTGTCGTCACAGCGAAACCGCGCCGATGTCGAAATTTGCTGATTGGTTGAGGGAGGCCAAGTGATCCTGTTATGACATCACAACGTGCCCACCAGTTTGTGAACAATCTAGTTTCTGGACAGAAACGCAGACAAAATAGAAATCAAAAATAAAAAGTAATTTATGCAAATGTCGCCACCTTGAAGACATAGCAGATACCTCCGACTCTAACAGGCCGAAGATGGTGGTTGATGTACCGAAAATTCCAATGCAACTGACACAAACGTGCACAGAAGTTCCAGCACAGGCTGTGCTAAATGCCAAATTTTTTCCAGAATGGTTTCTTCTCCCAGTTTATCCCCGCCGCGGTGGCTCAGTGGTCAGGGCGCTCGACTACTGATCCAGAGTTCCCGGGTCCGAACCCGTGACTAAACGAGTGATAATTGTCAGTAATTTATTATTGATGCAATAGCAGTTGTCGTCACAGCGAAACCGCGCCGATGTCGAAATTTGCTGATTGGTTGAGGGAGGCCAAGTGATCCTGTTATGACATCACAACGTGCCCACCAGTTTGTGAACAATCTAGTTTCTGGACAGAAACGCAGACAAAATAGAAATCAAAAATAAAAAGTAATTTATGCAAATGTCGCCACCTTGAAGACATAGCAGATACCTCCGACTCTAACAGGCCGAAGATGGTGGTTGATGTACCGAAAATTCCAATGCAACTGACACAAACGTGCACAGAAGTTCCAGCACAGGCTGTGCTAAATGCCAAATTTTTTCCAGAATGGTTTCTTCTCCCAGTTTATCCCCGCCGCGGTGGCTCAGTGGTCAGGGCGCTCGACTACTGATCCAGAGTTCCCGGGTCCGAACCCGTGACTAAACGAGTGATAATTGTCAGTAATTTATTATTGATGCAATAGCAGTTGTCGTCACAGCGAAACCGCGCCGATGTCGAAATTTGCTGATTGGTTCAGGGAGGCCAAGTGATCCTGTTATGACATCACAACGTGCCCACCAGTTTGTGAACAATCTAGTTTCTGGACAGAAACGCAGACAAAATAGAAATCAAAAATAAAAAGTAATTTATGCAAATGTCGCCACCTTGAAGACATAGCAGATACCTCCGACTCTAACAGGCCGAAGATGGTGGTTGATGTACCGAAAATTCCAATGCAACTGACACAAACGTGCACAGAAGTTCCAGCACAGGCTGTGCTAAATGCCAAATTTTTTCCAGAATGGTTTCTTCTCCCAGTTTATCCCCGCCGCGGTGGCTCAGTGGTCAGGGCGCTCGACTACTGATCCAGAGTTCCCGGGTCCGAACCCGACCGCGGCGGCTGCGTTTTTATGGAGGAAAAGAGCTAAGGCGCTCGTGTGCTGTGCGATCTCAGTGCACGTTAAAGAACCCCAGGTGGTCGAAATTATTCCGGAGCCCTTCACTACGGCACCTTTTTCTTCCTTTCTTCTTTCACTCCCTCCTTTATCCCTTCCCTTACGGCACGGTTCGGGTGTCCAACGATATATGAGACTGATACTGCGCCATTTCCTTTCCCCAAAAAACCAAATATTATTATTATTCCACTTTAGAGACACTTTTTTGCTTGTTTCTAACAGTTCTATAGCGGTTCCTCCCGCATTGTAGATTGAGATGGAGTGCAGTGTATTTTGCCCTTATGCACAATGTTCGCAGATTGTCGGTCACGAAATAATGCACGGCTTCGACGTCAGGGGCATCGCTGTTGACTACCAAGAACGTCCGGTCTACTACATGGCTACGGAAACGATGCAAACTTATACAAAGAAGGTGCTCTGCCTTCGTGCCTCCTATCAGAAGGTACGTAATGGCAAAGCGCTATGTGCGCCGTTTACCAGCGTGAAATCAGCCTCGCATGTTTACGGGCACTCCTGAAGTGCCGAATATTCATTTAATAATTTAGACACACCGTCGATGCATTGGCACGTTTTTTACAGTAAGGGATGTCATATGCGCAAAATGCTACATCCCACAATAAAACGAGAAAAAAAATGCCGGTGGTGTAGCTCGGGTTAAACCTGGAGTGACGCGATAGCTACAGCTGGCCGAGTGGAACTTGCTGAGTTGAATTGCAAAGTCAGTCTTTCGCCGCTTCGTTTCTCTGGGTGTTCCTTCTTCGTCCCACTTAACACGGCGCATGCGCACAGCTGTTGCAGCTCGGTTTCGCCGGTGCGCCGCGCCCCCGGCAGCAGCGGCTGCTCCGCTTAGCAGCTGCTCCGCATCACGTGACCAGCCACGGCGCCGCGCCGCCAGCAGCTGCTCCGCACCACGTGACCAACCACGTGACAGCGTGGCGACGCAACCACGGGGTGGCGGCGCCGCCACGCTGAAGGCTCGAAATGCTACCGTATAATGTATAGCTATCGCTACAAAATGTTTCTCAGCGATGTCAGTCAGTTGTTACGGTAATAAAATTAATTTGGTTGCAGCAAAAGTAGCAAAATAAAACCTTTCCAATATTCGTGTGTAATACCACTGAAAATATTTCGACGAAAAAACAACCCTGCGAGAATAATCATGTGTTATTTTCCAGCAAATGCAGGCAAATAACAATGAAGAACCCGACCGCGGCGGCAGCGTTTCGATGGAGGCGAAACACTAAAGCGCCCGTGTGCTGTGCGATGTCAGTGCACGTTAAAGATGCTCAGGTGGTCGAAATTATTCCGGAGCCCTCCACTACGACACCTCTTTCTTCCTTTCTTTCACTCCCTCCTTTATTCCTTCCTTTACGGTGCGGTTCAGGTGTCCGCCATATATGAGACAGATACTGCGCCATTTCCTTTTCCCAAAAACCATTTATTATTAAGAACATAGAATGCATATTAGTGCATTACATTAAGGATAGATATTTCCCGCAATATACTGATTTCCTTTTCCCTTCTCAGTCCGGCCGCAGTATACCGATATGCTCTCGGAGACGCACTATTATGAACTTCTTGCAAGCAATCGTCGTCTCATTTCAGAAGACGATCGAATTCATAAATGTGTGAAATTAATTGGCGGCTGCGTTTTTATGGAGGAAAAACGCTAAGGCGCCCGTGTGCTGTGCGATGTCAGTGCACGTTAAAGATCCCCAGGTGGTCGAAATTATTCCGGGGCCCTCCACTACGGCACCTATTCTTCCTTTCTTTCACTCCCTCCTTTATCCCTTCCCTTACGGCGCGGTTCAGGTGTCCAAAGATATATGACACAGATACTGCGTCATTTCCTTTCCCCAAAAACCAATTATTACTAAGTGGCTCGATTTTTGTTGAATACCCACGGTATAAAGGACTGATGCAAGTAAGGGTTAAAGGTCAGTCTCAAAGTTCAGATCTAGACGCGAAAAAGCGAGGAAAAGAAAGAGAGAAGGGTCTGTCAGGCTGACGATGTAGGCAACAATAGTGCAACTGCAGACAGCCGTTAACCTAATCTTGTTGAACTACAATTACATAGGTGCCCTCACATATTTCATATGAAACCAGCCCAGCTTCTGGCGTTCTACTTAAACGGTGTAAACTAACTCTCTTGGTTCGAGATGTGGATCGATTCGGTCCCAACATGCAATCTAGCCATAGTCGTTACCTCAATGCATCAAGTGGCTGCTTCGTGAGCCAGTGTTAAATCATTCCAACAACGCGCGAGAGTAAATTCTTGCCTAAACTGCGAAAAGTGCATTCCCACTCTATTTCGGTGCATAAGATTTGTCGAAGCACGAGTGGCTAGCTTCTGATACGCCTGCATGCAGCATGCTAGCACCCTCTCAATGAAACGAACGTTGCATGCGATGACCACAGGGGCTTTTCGCTGCAGGCTGAGCTAAGCATCTGCAGAATATTTCAACGGCCCTCCATAAAGGTCGGTAGCTGCTCGTCGCCAAGGAATCGGCAAGATAGAACCATGCCAGCCGTCCCGCAGCATGCACTTCTGATTGGAAGGCAGCTGAAACTCAGCTCCCAGTATGGCTCCTGCCTTATATACCTATAGGCATAATAATAATAATAATAATAATAATAATAATAATAATAATAATAATAATAATAATAATAATAATAATAATAATAATTAATAATTGGTTTTGGGGGAAAGGAAATGGCGCAGTATCTGTCTCATATATCTTTGGACACCTGAACCGCGCCGTAAGCGAAGGGATAAAGGAAGAAGGAGTGAAAGAAGCAGAATAGGTACCGTAGTGGAGGGCTCCGGAATAATTTCGGCCACCTGGGGATCTTTGCACTGTGCACTGACATCGCACAGCACACAGGCGTCTTAGCGTTTTGCCTCCATAAAAACGCAGCCACCGGGGTCGGGTTCGATTCTTTGCCATTAGCGTTTTTGCTTTCGTCAAAAATGTTCCCTGTACGCGATTGATGGAAAAACTTTAAAAGAAACATTTGGTTACGCACTGGAAGAATGGACGATTACCTTGAATATGTCTATAAGTGTATCTTACGATATTCCAGTATTCAAAATTCTGTCCAAGAATGTCGGACATGGGCGCGAAAGAGAAGGCTTTTTCAGGGCTTCACAGCAACTCTTGAACTGAGGCAAATAGTTTTGATGTGTATTTTGTTAAGAGTGTTTCCATTGAAGGATCTGGGTACCTGGTGTGTAATTGCTCATTATTGTTGAGCAAAGTAATGCCGCTATAAGTGAACGCCTGTCTCCACAGATCACAACACAAGAAATTTTTAGTCGACAGCGAAGATCATGAGAAGATGATGAGAAGGCAGCAAAACTTTTTTTTTGCCAGCATGGTGGTACTCAGGTGGATTCTGAACAGACTCTCCCTGAAATGCAAACATTTGTTAACCTACTCATGCCCAATAATTCTGGATAAAAGCATTTTTAACGGGAAAATGTTTATAAATGCAATTTTTTCTTATATTGTAAGATTTCACTATAACAATCAATATATCCGCAGATCTCCCGTCGGCAGGCTTAATTCTTTTTTTTTGCTATTAATGTTGTTGCTATCCTCAAATGTTCGTTTTCTATGGCAGTCTTAACTACTCGATGCGAGCGATGGAAACACTTTAAAAGAGAGATTTTGTTACACATTGAAAGAAGGAACCATCACCTTCAATATTTACATGACAGTATCTCACACTTTTCCAATAATCAAAATTTTTGTCCGAGAATGTTGGGCATGGGAACGAACATCGTTTATATTAACGATCTTCTCAAGGTTCTGTACACACAAAAAATATAAAAGTTAAACAGGGACACTCGTCCGCGCTGTGAGCACTCCTTCCCATAGAAACTCAGCGCAACTAGTCAACATGAGCGTATGCACTCTTTTGCTGAGCTCTCCGCAAACTCCCGCACTGAGCGCCTAATATACCCGCCACCCCACCCATCCCTCACTACCCGAGAACAGTCAATCTGGCGTCGCCTGCAGACGCGAACGCTGCCTACACCAACCAATCTTTCTAAATTTATGCCGGTACCCACCTATGCATTTTGCACTACCACCCCAAGGCCACCCTTACCCACATCCTCCTATCATGTCCGGCGTCCCCTCCCCCCGCCGGGCCGGTGCCTCTGGGAGGGCTCGGAGACCTCACAACGTTCAGCGGACGTGGCCAGGCAGATCACCGTCAGCCAGGCCGCATATGTCATGGACCAACACCACATGAACGTTTAGACCGTGAGTGGGGTCGCGCGGAGATTCGGGAGGCCTGCGGGCCTCGAATTCTCTCACTGAATAAAGTTTTTCCATCCATCCATCCATCAGCTGGTAATACTCGGAAATTTAGAAAGCGCTTTCTGTGATCAACATAGGACGGCTTTGCAGAGCGGCATCAGGTGAACAGTACGCATGAATGATTGGCATTCGTAGTATGAATATGGCTTGGAACGTTCAGTATTATCGCTGTCAATGCTATCATAATGTCTAATCCGCATGCAGGCTGAATCGGATGCGCGGGCAAGAACACTGGACGATGATATAGACTCGGAAGGCTTCGCAGACTTCGCGGGCATATTCCTGGCTTACGACGCCTACCGCCATCTTCCGGAAAAACGGCGCACAAGGACTGTGCCATACGTCGGGCTCACCGCCGAGCAGACTTTTTTTGTGGCACACTGCATAAAGTGGTGTCACTCGGACAAAGAAAATAAGATGCGAACAAACAACAACCGGTACTGGCACAGCCGGTCCCGTTGCATAGTGCCTTTACAAAACATGCCCGAGTTTGCAGAGGCGTTCGCCTGCAGGTATGGTGACATGATGAACCCCAAGAATAGGTGCGACTTTTGGTAACTCCGTAGTTCGGGCGTAGTAGGAACGCCAGTGGTCACGCAATGTTCACACTGTAAGATCCCCTCTTATTTGCAAGATGATGTTTTTGTAGTATTTACCGTAAACTGACCTCACCGCACTCACCCTTTTGTACATTTGAGTATCAGCCTCATTTTCTTACGCCGAAGACC
Organism: Amblyomma americanum; assembly: GCF_052857255.1. Classification (NCBI taxonomy): domain Eukaryota; kingdom Metazoa; phylum Arthropoda; class Arachnida; order Ixodida; family Ixodidae; genus Amblyomma; species Amblyomma americanum. The sequence goes on along the minus strand of NC_135501.1, from coordinate 168,041,792 downwards.
TTGCGAACTTCTAGTGCTTTTTAATACTTATACATGTACTTGTGTACATTCTTGTTCTTACACCATATACATGTGTTCATTAGCTATACTGTGTAAGTGTTCAATGTTAAATTGTTTGGATGCGTTGCATAACATCCCTTCTGTTGCATAGGTGCGATATTTTGTTCTTGTACTTAAGAGAATTGAGAACACGCGAATGGGTCAATAAGTATTATAAATTGCTATGTTCACTCAGAACATTTTTCAGAGTTAAGTCAACTTAGGCAGCGGGTTTTCCTTAGATTGACTGTCAGCCAGCGGAATTCTGTCAATGCCACGAATTGTGAACTTAAGCAGCTACAATAGTAGGTCTAGATGTCGCAAGCAATTCCGACCTCTGATCGAAGATATCCCACGCGATGACCTCGCAGACATAGATGCCTGAGGCGGCGAAGCACCAGCACTACTACACCAATGGGTCCTGAAGAAGATGCGCCGTCCACTGCGCTTCTCTCAGGCCGCAGGCGACCTTGAGGTGACGTCGAGCCAAACCCGAGAGCTAACATCCGGGTACCGATTTTCCGTCATCCGGGAGCCGAAAGAGATCATCCAGGCACCGAACGAGATGTAACGAGACGAGCTCTCAGCACTCGTACAGGACAGGCATACAAACGCTAGACACGGCCACCTGGATGGGCGCGCGCGTCGGGGTTGCGCGCGCGTGATCGAGGCGGCCGTACGCTAGAACAACGGCTTCCGCGTCGTCCCCAGAGATGGCGCCACTGTCGCACACACTCGCGCACGTAGAAGGCTGCGGACGGGGTTCGATGCATCGGTCAGTTCATCAATAATAATAATAATAATAATAATAATAATAATAATAATAATAATAATAATAATAAAGATAAAAAACGCGTAAGCATCGGGCCCGTTCACAGCCGAGCCGCTGGGGAAGAGATCACAGAGGCTGCGTTCCAATACTCCCAAGTAGACGGCTACTTAGACGTCTAGCCGGACAGCCGCCATCTTGGGACGCGTTCCATTTCTCGGCGAAGCAGTCTCATAAGACTGCTTCGCCGAAGTCCACATCGTTGCAGGCTAACTTGCTGTCTAAAGATGGCGGAGCTGATGTACGCGGATGAGCGAGTCGGGCTCTTGCGGGCGTCGGACTGTACACGGAGTATAGGAAAGGAAAAACGTGAGTCATTACATTATGTTATTTGGTACGCAAACTAGTGGCTAATTAATCTTCGTAGACGTGCGATTCCTAGCAGTGAATCACGCAGGAGAAAATCGTGCAGTTGAGAGTTTTGCTACAGCAGCGGACGCTGTAGGCCTGTTTACGTGATCCGGCATCTGACGATGCCGGATCTTAATTAGCACCTTGATTTTAGAGAATACTCGTCGCTGTCGTTGGTTTCCTCGACGGGCGTTAAGACGGCTGGCGTGACGGTTAACAAATGTGTTCTCCTGTTGCTGTATTAGTTGCATCAACTCTTTCGCGTGCATTCTTTTTTATCTTTACACACTCAGAACAAATACACCGGCATGTTGCGAATTGATTTTAGTCTTTGCAGGATTAAAGATCGCTGCTGTATTTAGGTCTCTCGCTGTCTCCGAGTGCCACGTACGGCAGACAGCAGGTTTAATGTCACGTATGTGTTTTCCTGTTGCAGTGTATATTAGCCGTATCGCATTTCGCGCATATTGATTACAGTCTTTCGTATTCTTTCTTATGTTTACAGGACCGTCTGGACGAGCACGTTCGAGGAGCATGTACAGTTGAGCATCAATAATAAAAGAATAATCGCATATCTCTTTAGCGTCGTCTTCGGAGAGCGGCCCCGCCTGCTACAAGTAGACTGACCGATAGGCACATCCACCAGTCCGGTTTACGCGCGAAGTCATTGCAGAAGAAATGTGTAAACTTGTTGAAAACACGTTTTTAATTATCGTTATTGCTCAGTTTGTGAAAAATAGTAGTACAACTGTTCATAAGCTTTAGTTACATTATTATGCCGCGAGGCGGCGTGAGCAGTAGACAAGTTCCAATACATGGACATGTAGACTGCTTCCTAGACGTCACACTAGACGTCTTGTTAGACGTCTAGAGTATTGGAACGCAGCTAGAGTCCGACATGGCGGGTTCTCGGGAAAACGGAAGGGCCGGGATGGCGGCGGCTTAGCGCGGTAGAAGGAGGGACCTCTACCAGAAAGACGCGTGGAAACGACACTGCCAAGTTCCCTTGACCTTAGCGTTGAGAAGGCCGGATTCGATGGCAGATCGTGGACGACACTGGCCGAAAAGGAAATTCGGTAGTTTGGCGGGCCAATCGCGGTTGGCGTCACTATGGCTTTGGTAGGTTGTAAATAATTTGACGCTCTGTTTTTCTTTCACATATGTTTTGGGAGAGAGTAATAGTCCGAGCAAAGTTGAACGGGGCGTTGCATGCAGCAAGAGACCAATCATGTTGGCGCTAGCTGCAATTGGATGTGGTTGCTTAAAATTTGTTGTTGGGCCAGTTGGTACTTCATGCTTACATTCACAGCGCAAAGACGAACACGAACACGAGGGGAGACACCACAAAGCGGCTCTGGCTACCCATGCACACTCTTGTTATCGGTTGCCGAGAACATGCTCAAAGAAAGCAGGGAAGTAGTACCAGACATCGGCGGGGCTGACACAGATTGGAGAAAAAATGTGGCGGTACTACCTTACATGCACACCATCGCCCGCCAGCTCAAGCAAATAGGGAAAAGCGCAGGTGTGCATGTGGTGTTTTCCGCACCAGAGAAGCTGTCGAGACTGTGCAAGAGGGTAAATTCCACCGTTACTGGGAGCAATTCCTGCACTGTTAGGTACAGGCAACCATTTGTAGAGTGCGCGAAAGACGTAGTATACTCTATACTTTTGCCCTGTGGCCGAGCCTACATTGGCCAAACTGGCAGATGTCTCAACGAGAGGCTCATGGAACACAGCAATAGTGTCATCCGGGCATCCCGTCATCTAGGCATACACTGCCGTGATTGCCAACAGCGTAAGAAACGTGGTCCCTTTTTGAAAAGAACAACAATCCTTCATAAGTATGTCAGCAAAACTGCTAGGGAGATAGTTGAGGCAGGGGAGATTGCAGAAAAAGGAGATTACTGTGTCAGCACCGTTAAGGGATAAGGAGCGTCGTGTCTTAGGAATTTCTAACTAGGGTATTATGTTTTTGTTCTTGTTTGCGCTCTGACTTTTAGGTTTTAGCTTTATGTTTTCTTTCCTGTACCTATGATGATGTGCTTCCCTTGCGGTTTGGCGCTGCTACCAGTCCCACATGACTTTCCTTTTCGTTGCTGCGCATGCCCGCTGTATGCTATATGTATTCGCTGCGAACAGCAATAAACGTTATTGAAGTCGGCGCTTTGTGGTGTCTCCCCTCGTGTCCGTGCTCATCTTTGCGCAGTGAATGTAAGAACTGGATTGTGATTCGAACATGGGCTGGACACCAAGGCTTTAAAACTGAGCCCGGGAGTCAGTCCGGTTGTTCAGACTATGGCTTGAGGCGTCCGTGGCTGCGCTATGGCTTGAGGTGGCTAGCTATGCCTAGCCATCCATGTTTCATTTTTGCCGTACCTTGCTGTAAACATATATCGTAAGTTCTGTATTTAAACTTCAGTTATTCTCTTTGTTTCCTGATAAAGAGTCGCTATCCATAATTCGTCGTCCTTCATCACCATCTCGGACGGGGCACACCTCCGATGCAAATTGCTACGTCTTCGAATCAGAAACAAAAAGGAGAAACTGGAATAATCACGGACCCCGCCGCGGTGGCTCCGTGGTTAGGGCGCTCGACTACTGATCCGGAGTTCCCGGGCTCGAACCCGACCGCGGGCGGCTGCGTTTTTATGGAGGAAAAAACGCTAAGGCGCCCGTGTGCTGTGCGATGTCAGTGCACGTTAAAGATCCCCAGGTGGTCGAAATTATTCCGGAGCCCTCCACTACGGTACCTCTTTCTTCCTTTCTTCTTTCACTTCCTCCCTTATCCCTTCCCATACGCGTGGTTCAGGTGTCCAACGATATATGAGACAGATACTGCGCCATTTCCTTTCCCCAAAAAACCAATTATTATTATTGGAAAATTCACGGGGGTATTCTCCAATCCGACGGGGAAGTCGAAGGCGCGTTGATACCTGAGCTGGACATGCAAGTCCGCGCCGCTGGCGGTGGTGCTGGCTTACAAAACGGCGAACCCCATCGCCAAAGTGTTCGAAACAGAGAGGCTAAACCAAGTACCTAAATGTGCTCTAGAAGAGAGGCGAAGCCAATGAGCTAAAAGTGAGCGAAAATAAAAAAGCAAAGACAAGTAGCTATTTGTGTCAAGTTGGCTTGTCGTTTGCATAAAATATCTGTAATAGGCTAGAGCAACAGAGCAACAACATCCCCGTTGCATGCATGTACAACACTACGTAAACAAGAAAGGACGTCCCAAGCGGAGTAATCTGTCCTGTGACAGATTACTCCCGCATGGGCGTATATCTTGTTTAGAGTGTACCTGCCAGAAACGGCGCTGTTGTTGTTGTTGTTAGCCTATCAAAAGATGGCACATACCCACACTGGGGGATCGGCCAAGAAACGGGTGGCTATTAACTCCAACCAGCTTTCGCTGAATAATGCGCTAAGCCGGTAAGCTTAGCTCTAGTACTTTTCTTAAGGCGAAAGCCTTTAATTGCTCATACTGTCGTCCGTTCGCAGAGGGTGTCACACGTTTAACTCGGGAGTTAAAAAGATAGCAGAAAAAGAATGGTTGCTTCAGATAAAGGAGGAAAAAATGAACCTAGAATCCAGGTGTGATGACTGTAGAGTGATTAATTAATTATAGGCAAAAATGTCGAAATTGCGTTGAAATAGCGCGGACGTCCACATAGCCACAAAAACAATGTGACGTCACATCCACCGAAAGTTGTCAAGGTGTAGTGAAAATTGTCCCATAATGGCCGGAAAAGCGTCGGATTTTTGTCAGATAGAAAAGTGTGTAATTAAACGTATTTAATACTTAGGTTCCCGAAAGATGTATAATTTAGATATCGATATAACCATAAAAACGATGTGACGTCACATTCACCGGAAATCGTCAAGGCATAGTGAAGATTGTCACAGAATTGCCGGGAAAAAGTCGGATTTGTGTCAAATTAGATTTTAAAAAAATGTGTAATTAAGCGTAAATAATACTTACAAGCCTCGAAAAATGTATAATATGGGTATAGCTATAGCCGCGGGAGCGATGTGACGTCACATCCACCGGCAGTCGTCACGGCTTAAATAAAATTGTCGTAGAACGGTCGACTTTCATCTCTCAAAGCTTTAGTTTCCAAAGTGTCTCGTAATTTTTTTGCTTTTCTCTTTCTACTTTTTCTTCGCACTGACATCACAACTGTGAGATTGTGGAAGAAAAAAACGACGCCTCAATTCGCGCGGGTGCTCCGCGAGCTATTTGGAAGCGCGCACTACCCGAGCTGCTGTTGGCCGACCCTCAGCCGAAGGACTTCGTCTCTGCGATGCTGAAACAGGCGAGTTCCCCGTCTTTTGTCGCCATATCTTCGTATTACTGCCCAGTCGATAGAGCTGGCCGGCGGGATGGATCAGTTGATAAGGCGCTCGACTGAATAGTCAGGAACGCTAATTAAGTCTGTTCAATCCCTGAAGGAGGTAGCCGCGTTTCGATGGAGGCCAAACGCGAGACTCCCGTGTTCTGGTTTATGGTTTGGTTTATGGGGGTTTAACGTCCCATAGCGACTCAGGCTATGAGAGACGCCGTAGTGAAGGGCTACGGAAATTTCGACCACCTGGGGTTCTTTAACGTGCACTGACATCGCACAGCACACTGGCCTCTAGAATTTCGCCTCCATCGAAGTTCAACTGCCTCGGCCGGGCTCGAACACGCGTCTTTCGGGCCAGCAGCCTAGCGCCATAACCACTCAGCCACCGCGGCGGCTACTCCCGTGTACTGTAAGGTAAAGAACCTCAGGTGGATGTAAATTAATGTGGAGCCCTCCACAAGGGTGATTTCTTCTTTTTTCTTTTCTTTCTTCACCCACTCCCTCCTTCATCTCTTCACTCACGGCGCCATTGAGGTGTCCAGCAGGATGCAAGAGTGAGACAGTTACTGCTCCTTTACTCATAACCAATTTTTAAACTGTCCAATTCGTCGCGATATCATCGCACTCTGGGAATAGCGCGTCACTGGTTTCATGTGACAGTGATGCGGTTCTTGGCGGAAGGCTTAAAATAGTCGTGTCACCCTTCGATAATAATAATTGGTTTTGGGGGAAAGGAAATGGCGTAGTATCTGTCTCGTATATCGTTGGACACCTGAACCGCGTTGTATGGGAAGGGATAAGGGAGGAAGTGAAAGAAGAAAGGAAGAAAGAGGTGCCACGGCGGCTGCGTTTTTATGGAGGAAAAACGCTAAGGCGCCCGTGTGCTGTGCGATGTCAGCGCACGTTATAGATCCCCAGGTGGTCGAAATTGTTCCGGAGCCCTCCCACTACGGCACCTCTCTCTTCCTTTCTTCTTTCACTCCCTCCCTTATCCCTTCCCTTACGGCGCGGTTCAGGTGTCCAAAGATATATGAGACAGATACTGTGCCATTTCCTTTCCCCAAAAACCAATTATTATTATTATTAGGTGCCGTAGTGGAGGGCTCCAGAATAATTTAGACCACCTGGGGATCTTTAACGTGCACTGACATCGCACAGCACACGGGCGCCTTAGCGTTTTGCCTCCATAAAAACGCAGCCGCCGCGGTCGGGTTCGAACCCGGGAACTCCGAATCAGTAGTCGAGCGCTCTAACCACTGAGCCACCGCGGCGGGTCTGTCACACTTCAAAAAACCGTTCGTCGGCGTCCTTGGCTGTGAGCGAAAAATGGCGCATCTCGGTGGACAACTGAGCCGCGCCGTAAGAGAAGGGATATTAACGCGATAGCGTTAAAGATTGATTGTTTGATTGATTGTTTAATTGATTGATGTATGAATGGGTGGATTGATGGATTCATTGATTGATCGATCGATCAATTTATTTATCATTGATTGATTGACCGTTCGATCTATTGGTCGATTGATATATTGATCGACCGATTAATTGCTTGATTTATTAATTGATCGGTCGATCGATTGGCTGGTGGTTTGATTAATGGATTGATTGATGTATTTATTAATTAATTGATCGATTGATTGGTCGACTGATTAATTGATTGATCAATCGATTGGTTGGTTTATTGCTTGTTTGATTGGTCGGTTGATTGACTGGTTGTTTGATTGATTAATTGATCGATTTTCCCTTCCCTTACGGCGCGATCCAAGTGTCCAGCGAGAAATGGGAGTCAGGCGTCATATCCTTTCCTTAGAAGCAATTCCTCATTTCATTTTCCTTCCCTTACGGCCCGGTTCGGGTGTCCGCCGAGATATGCGAGACAGGTGTCCTTCCTTTAAATTGTCCAACGGGCCACGCGTCGCGCCATACGGTCGATGGCGTTCCGTGTACTCCTCGGCAACGCTGCGACACGTTGTCGCGTCTCACTCTTAAAGACGAAGCTTAAGCATCCTCCATTTTTTTAAACTTCTTTTCAGAAAGAGAGGCGCAGCAATGTACCGCTTTCAAGGGCACCTCAAACGCGCCCTTAGAAACGGATGAAGGAGGGAGTGAAAGATGGAAGAGAAAGAGCTAGAGTAGTGAGCTGAAGAAAATGATTTCGAAGGTTAACAGTATTCACCCAACCGTAACGCCCACACCGTTATACTAGAAGCTGTCACTCCGCGTACATGGCTTACAGTCCGCTGCAAGAAGTTTCGAGCTGGAGTACTGATATTTATGTCATTTACGCTCAGTTCGCGTGAGTAAGGTTCAAGATCGTGCTCAGATTAAAATTACGCAGCCAACAGGCACCGTAATGCTCAAGAAAGTGTTCCACAAGGCCAGTTTAAGCTTCATTGATGGACAGAAGTATGTCCCATTGACATCTATCTAGCCATGTTCTGCGATAGCCGCAGTCACGCTAGCTCAGCAAACTTGCTTATTTTGCTTCTCTATCTGAACCTCGTCCACTGCGAGCATCGTCTGCGACTCCTGCTGTTAACTTTGTAAACTTGACATAACATATTTGACCTTTCACCGCTAATGAGTTCATAACTCTTTATACGTACGCTTATTATTTCTTCCCCAGTTTTGAAGTGGAAGCCTGTCCTACGCTTGAATCCCCACACTGAAGCGAAGCACAAGTCCCCTCCGCTAAACGTGCCATGGCGACTGCAAAGCCATCCGTTTCAGAAAAATGGACGCCATTCACCCTGCCCTGCACCAAAAGTGAAGCAGCACCAGAGTGCCAGCTGGTTCGACACGTCGCCCAGTATAATGAGATTCTCTGGTACATAGGCCTTGAGATAAAAGAGGAAAATGGCCTGGGTGAATTGGGCATTGCTGTTGCCCCCGGAACACGCCTCATGCGCCTCTGGGAAGACCCACGGACTCACTGCGAAAGCCTCGCCATGGTTCTGCTGGGCAACGTCCTCGCCCATCATCGCTGCATTGTGGCTGTAGAGCTGACTTTCTTTGTAGCGAGGAACCCTTTCCTCCTCAGCATTCTTCAAGACAAGTACAGCGTCAGGAAGCTGACCATCTCAGATGTAGCGCACTGTGAAACGAAAGTTCTTGAAGCCCTGGAGAAACTTGTCTGCCCCTTGGACCAAAATGACGCAGACACGTGGGAAAAAGACTTCTGCTTCTCCTTCAGGATGCCGCTGCTTGTATTTCCTCAGCAGCGGGGCAGCATCAGCCTTACTGCACTGGATGTCGCCGATGCGGACATGAGCGCCGGCTGCGCATGGCGGTTCATACACATACTCTTGCAGAATAACACCATCAGTGACTTGACCGTCGGCGCCTGCGTGTTCACTTATGGCTTCGTCTGCCTCCGGCCTGGCTTCGTCGTCTACCTGGAGAAACACCGCTCGCCGCTCAAGAAGCTGACAATGCGAACCCCAATGGCCAGCAGGCGCGCACTGGAGTCTCTGGTCAAGGCCATTGCACTGAGGACGACCCTGGAAGAGTTGGTCATCGATATAGGTTCCTACGATGCCGAAGAAAGAGCCCTCTTAGCCAAAGTAGTCGCCCTGAATCGCACTCTGTGTACGCTAAGTGTTGCGTGGAGGAGAAAATGCTTCGTGTCGTCCGTCCTCTACGGCTTCGATCCTCTCGCCGGAGACGCAGCCACAAGGGTCGAGCCATGGCTTTTAGCACTGCCAGAAAACACCGCACTCTCGGCGCTTACCGTAGACCTCTTGGGTTTCACAGAAGAGGAGTGCTGCGCGTTCTTTCGCGCTCTGGCTCTCAACAAAACCCTTAAAAGCGTCTGCATAGGCTGCCTTCCCGCATGCGCTGACCTCAGGCAGATATGCCAAATCATTCGTGATTCCCGCTTGGCGAAGGCCATTCGCATTGAAGATCACCACGTGAGCATCAATAGCCTTCCCATGCTTCCCGAATGCCCCGAGGTGACGTCCCTCACGGTCTACTCTTTGCACCTTAACAGTTCGGAGATTTTGCGCAGAACCTTCGAAATCCTCGCCTCCTGCAGTCACGTCACTTCACTTCGCGTGTACGTGCACTACTGCTTCCTTGATAAGATCCAAGCTGCCATGGCGGCCTATATAATGGAAGCACGCACACTGAAAGACATAAAAGTGGGCGTCTACGTCTATGTTCGTGAGCTTGGAGACCAGCGGCAGCATGACCCTGACACTGAAAAGCTTCTGGTGAACGCGCTGGCATCCAACCTCAGCCTTACCAGAATCTCAGTTACAGGGCTGCCTCTGAACGAAAACAACTGTGAGTTCCTTGCTAACGCCTTTGTCAACAGTCAACACCTATCCGAGCTGTCGTTCGCGGTGCTCAGCCGCAATAGCAACAATGCCTTCTTGCAGACGCTGGTGTCAGGCATCGAAAGCAATCGCAGCCTGCTCCGCGTTGATCTGCCAAGTTTCAAAGGCCGTGACACAGAGCTCGTGGCCATCCGGAACATCACGAGGCGCAACGCCAGCCTCGTCAACAGAGCAGCCCGCTTCGTGATGGGCGACCACGATCCTTACAACGCACGTGCGGTCGAGCTGGTCTCGGGACATGAAAGGGTCCTCAGCATCATTCAAGAAAATGCTGGCGTCGAAGCCAGTGAAGCGGCGACGATGGTCAGGCGCGCCTTGGGGCTTCGATGCTTGACGGGCCTCAATGAATACATGAAACTGGTTGGCGTGGTCAAGTGCCGTGTGGAGTGCATTGATAGCCGTGGCGACTCGGTGCAACTCGACGAGCTGAGTTATGACTGCTGGATTCACATCCGAAGGTTCCTAACTGTGGCTGACGTTGTGGGAACTGACGGCTCGGAGCGGCTGTGATCTGTTGTGTGCGCATTAGTCTGCAACGTTGTTATTTGTCTGTACTGTTTAAAATCAGGACTTGCCCACCACAAGGAAGCGCATGAAAGGGATTTTGGTGAAAGAACCCAAGCCTCTTAAAGGAAACTGTGTGGCAAAGGCTTATATTGGCAGCACGTTTCATTTCTTCTATTTCATGTATGAAATAAAGGCCGTGCGTGCTTATGAGCAAATGGTTCACATTCATCTTATCAGAGTTGGTTAACATTCATGTTGAAAGGTAGAGGCTGAGTTGAACGGATGCAAGGCACAAGAAATATGCAGGTCGCGCGCTAAATGAACAACTTTTAGTCGAGTTTAAAAATAGCTGACAGGAAAAAACACAAACCCCGAACAACCATCATAATAGGCATATTAGGTGTGCGTTAAGCTATCCGTGGTCGTGACAATTTTCTGGTCATTTGCTCTGAACCCTGTCGGTCCGTACTGCTGCACAGGAGTTACACTCTTCAACGAATTGCTGTCGTGGTTTACTCGTCTGATGATTTCATGAGCTTCGAGATGTTAGCCTGTTTCTAACTTATTAAAAGTTGTTCAGCTGCGAGCAAGCGTGCGTCCTGCTTCTGTCATGTGACTGGCGTATCTTTCGAGCTGTTTCACTCCTCAATATGTACTATCGGTGCTAGAACTTTGCGGGACGCGAGTTCTTGGAAAAACCTCTCTAGTAGCTCCACCAGGCTATCCCGTCGCCTGATATTGTTACCAGACAGAGGAGCATTTAGGCCTTTAATACTGTCACGTAGTGGTGACGGCAGTCGAAGGAGCGATGAAGACGGACAAAAGGTCTTCTAAAAGAAAACTTTATTGGGGCTGACTTGCGTCCACAATGGACTGAATCACTCGGCGCCGGCGAAGCGACAAGAGTGCTCGGCGGTCGTCGAACAGAATCCCCGCCGCTGTCGGCCGTGCTCAATTTGAAGCTGATAGCGAAGTTTCGAGATAAAGCATGCAAAGTTACTAGAACATTCCGGAACAACGTAGGATCAGCTCTGCCTGGCTGCGATCACTGGAGATAAATCTAGTTGCATCTTGCGTCGCAAACAAAGCGATAAAGTGGTGTAGCGGCAGATTTCAAGAACGAACAAACACTGCAAATATTCGCGGCAATACCAATTCATAAAATATCAGGCGACTGGTTAGAGAAGTAGGTCTGCAATAAACGTTTTTCAGAGAAATGGCGTGCCGCAAACTTATGTCTCAGATATTACGTGCATGACTATTCAGCTATACATGAACAAGAAAACAAACATTTACCGCTGTAGCAATGCATGCGCGTTTCCTGTGGCCATAACCTCCTGCTTCTTTCATGGCCCGCCACTGTGGCTTGGTGGCAATGACATTCGTCTGATCATCGCGAGTTCGCGGAGGTTCACCAGCCAAAGGTCTTCCGGCTTTGAGCTGGACAGCGCCGGTAAAAGCCAATGTGTTCCTGCAATGAGGGCCTATACCCAACAAACCTGGATTTATTTTAAATGTTTTTTGCGCACACACGCACATATTCACGAAGGTTCTTCACATTGTTGTTGTTGTTGTTGGCCTCAAACAATGCTGGCACATACCCACTGCGGGGGAGTGGCCAAGACACAGGCGGTTAATTGCTGAAAACAGGAACATTTTCACAGGAAAACAGAGTAATAGTATGTAGGCTGATAGATTGGAAGACGCAAGGACAGGGGTCCTGTTAACTAGGACATCGAAGGCTGCATTGGCTTAATGTGCATAATAGTATACAATGCCTGTAATGTAGAATCAGCAATGAATAAAGTAAAATCGCAGTACACTGTACTGATGGGTGACTTCAATGCGAAGGTGGGCAATAAGCAGGCTGACGACCACGCGGTAGGTGACTATGGGATAGGCTCTAGAAATAGCAGGGGAGAGTTATTAGTCGAATTCGCGGATAGAAATAATTTACGGATCATGAATACCTTCTTCTGCAAACGAGAAAACAGGAAGTGGACCTGGAAGAGCCCCAATGGTGAAACTAAAAATGAAATCGACTTCATACTATACGCTAAACCTGGCATTATTCAGGATGTGGACGTCATCGGAAAGGTGCGCTGTAGCGACCACAGAATGGTAAGGTCTAGAATTAGCTTAGACTTGAAGAGGGAACGGAAGAAGCTAGTGAAGAAGAAGACCATTAACGAGTTAGCCGTAAGAGGGAAAGCACAGGAGTTTAGGATAGAGCTGCAAAACAGATATTCAGCAGGGTGTTCACCACTACACAAACAACATTTTTCTTGCTGTTCGGGGCATTCCTCTCTTCCATGACCTTCCCCACATGCACAGCAGCGTAAGGCCGATTTGCCGGCTTTGCCGCTGTGACCAAATCTCCAGCAGTTTTGACACTGAAAGGTCCGAGAGTTAAAGGCATCTGCACGAAATACCAATGGCCACACCTTAATCTCTGACGGGCAGAATATTCCTGCAAATGGGGCAGTGACAGACTCTGTAGGAATTTTTACTCCGTCGACCATTCTGCTGCATCGATGGACAGCAATCACTCCTGCAGACGAGAGGGTCTCAAGCGTTTCCACAGGGCTCAATCGAGGTTGAACCCCTCGGACTAAGCCCTTGGAACACGCTTGATGAGGCGGAATGAATGCGCTCACCGGGTGGTTGGCGAAGGACGTACACTTCAGCAGATCTTCAATACAGTCCTTATCCGGTGACCTGCACAAAATACCACCCGTGCCGAACTGCCGGATATCAGTAATGTGCATGAGGTGCTTCGATGTGGATTGAAGAGCCGCCTGTACTGCCTCCGGGTTGTTCAGTCGGATAGAGCCTGCATCGGAAGGCACTAAAGCGACTGGAATGCTGGGAACGCCACTGAGGAAAAAGAGATCAATTGGGAGCTGGCATTCAGGAAGAGAGGCCGACCAAGGGGAAAACCCCCGGCCGGGAGAAGAAGTAGACATTAAGCGCTCGTCCCCCGCCCGATCACCCCAGAACAGGAGCAAACAGGCACAGACAAAAAGAAGAATTTAGGAAGCTAGCGCAACACCGCCAGGTACTTAGCCACTGCCCCGAAGCCTGGGTTGCTGGGCCACGTTACGCTTGACTGCGCGCGAGCTAGCTATGCGCTCTCCTTGAAAACTGCCTTGAAAACTTCCGCTTCCACGCATTCTACAGCGCGTGGCGCAATTGTGCTCGCACCGTGGAATGCACATCACAGCTAAACCGGCGAATTGTTCGAGCTCAAATTTACCACAGAAATGGCATTTTGTTGGCATAATTGTTTTTAGCCACATTTTTTTCGGGGTGCTTGCCTGCATCAAATAGTAAAAGTCGGATATTCGCATCGTCTTCGGCAGCGAAAATGAAACAGGTCGCTTTCTCAGCTATTGCATTGGCGGCGCCATCTCGTTTGTCGTCGGTGAATATTCGGCAAATAATAATAATAATAATAATAATAATAATAATAATAATAATAATAATAATAATAATAATAATAATAATAATAATAATAATAATAATAATGATGATGATGATGATAATAATAATAATAATAATGATAATAATAATAATAATAATAATAATAATAATAATAATAATAATAATAATAATAATAATAATAATAATAATATTTTTATTGCACAAAAGAATTCAAAGTACAAGAAACGGGCCTGGCCACCAATGGCTTGAAGGACTTGGCCCGGCAAAATCAGCGGACGAGTGTGCAATATTCACTTCGACGCATAACAGGGTGAATGCAAGGGTATTAACAGTTAAGAGGCTAAACACAAACAAGGAGCAAATCACGAGACAAGAATCAATACACATAAGATAAGATGAACATATTTCAGAGGGGATGACCAATACTTTTTAGAAGTATTGAAACAACCGCGTTACGATGAACAAATAATCTTTTTCAATGCCTTTTTTGACTGAATCGAGAATGCCTCATTTGGCAAATCGTTCAGAATTTTCGGCACGTAAACACAGCGTCTAGCTTCACCATATCTTGTTGAGGATCGCGGCACTACATAGCGAACACTATTACGAAGGCCTCGGGGGGCTGTATAGCACGTTTTAAAATCACTGAACCAAAAATGCCGTAGCACCACAGTTTGTACAAACAAAGACCAGAAGCAAGGCAAGCCAAGCGCCGAGAAGATGTTATGATTTTTGAGTGACGGATTATTGTAGGCTAGATTTCTCAGTATGTTCGTTAACAAAGAATCCACGCGGTTTTGCCATCGGGTAGGGCAAAAAGCAAAGACGGTAATCCCATATCGAAGGGTGCTGTAGACCAAAGCATGTGCTTTCATTTTTTTTACTGGAAACGGTACGAGAGACTTGATGTTGAAAAACAACCATGCAGCGCTCCCGAGCTTATCGCAAACATGTGATAGCTGAGTGTGCCACGACATATCACTGTCCAAGAATACTCCCAGGTATTTTACCGAGTTCACGTAGGTAGTTGGCACGCATCGACAGGAATGGCAGTTGTGACTGTGTAGAAAAGCTGGCACGTTTATAGCGGTTAATTATAAAGGGGATACAAAGCAAACGAGTTGGGTTTTTGAGGTGTTAACCTTTAAATGGTTATCAGCGAACCAAGTCGTTGTTTTGTGTATATTAAATTGGAGATTCGAGACAGCCATGCTGTAAGAAATATGTTTTGAGAGCAGAACAGTGTCGTCAGCGTATTGAAATATTAAACCTTTTGAAACAACCCTAGATAAATCATTAATAAATATATTGAAAAGTAGAGGTGATAATATAGAACCCTGAGGAACTTCGGCCTTCAGTGGAAGTTTACCACTTGCGTTTTTAATTTCGTCTAAGACAACTACTTGTGATCGTTCGGCGAGATAGCTTTTAAGGACATCGTAAAGTAGCCCTCTAAAACCGCCGGAATATAATTTTTGTAAAAGAATCCCGTGATGAACTGTCTCGAAAGCTTTTGATATGTCCAGGAATAAAGCAAGGCTAAACAAATTTTGGTCAAAAGCCGAAAACAGTTCATCAGAGAACTCTTCTAGAAGGGTTATCGTACCACGACCGGACACAAAACCAAACTGTCGAGTCGACAGAATTGAAAATTTCTCAACGAAAGACGACATGGATTTCAAAAGGAATTTTTCAAGAATATGAGACAGTATGGGTAGGATTGAAATAGGCCGATAGTTTTTGATGTCATCCCTTTTTCCTCCTTTATAAAAGGGCTTAACAATCGCAGTTTTAAGCTCCTTGGGGATAAGCGCGGTATCAAGAAAACCGTTTAACATGAAGAGCAGGATATTGGATAATGCTAATATTGGATATTATTGGATAATAATAATAATAATAATAATAATAATAATAATAATAATAATAATAATAATAATAAAGAGAGGGACTGGAAAGATTTATTGAGTCAAAATGTGCTAATTGAGAGGAAAGAAAAGTTTTTAACCCTTAGCATGGCAGTCGGTGAGATTCTAGCAAGAAATATAGAACAGCAGCCCAAGTGCTCTACATAGCGAGCCCACAAACGCAGCCCCTGTACGCACGAGCGGTGGCTTTCCCGCACAGATTGGAACGTGATGGCGGACCTTCGCGCAACTCTGCTCCCTGCGGGAGCATATACAGGAACACTAGGTTTCGCCGGCGCGCCGCGCCGCCGGCAGCAGCAGCTGATCCGCACCACGTGGTTGGTCACGTGACCAACCACGTGGCGGTGACGGCGCCGCCATGGTCACGTGCCACCGCCACACTGGTCAATAGGCTCGAAGTGCTACCGTAATGTAGCTGTCGCTACAAAAAGCTGGCAGGATAGTCCGTGCTAAGCCTGCATTACCCTGTTGCTTGCAATGCAGTAGGCCATTCCTTTGTGCGCTAAGAGCAACGGCGGAATGCGTCAAGAGAATATTTCAGACTAAATCATTCCTTAAGCCATGCCTGCTGAGTGCGTTTAGTTTGTTTTAGCTTAGTTTATAGGGATTTAACGTTCCAAACCGGCTCAGGCTATGCGGGACGCCGTAGTGAAGGGCTCCGAAAATTTCGACCACCTGGGATTGCACAGTACACAGGCCTCTAGAATTTCGTCTCCATCAAAATTCGACCGCTTCGGCCGAGATCGATTCCGTGTCTTTAGGATCAGCAGCCAAGCGCCATTACCACTGAGCCACTGCGGCGGCACGCGTTGAGTAAAATATACTAGCTTATGAACAGCGAACTCACTCCCCAAGACACAGGAACAAAGGAATAAAAGCCCGCCTCCCTCCCTTTCCTGCATAGCCTTCGCTGCAAATAATCATAATTGGTTTTGGGGGAAAGGAAATGGCGCAGTATCTGTCTCATATATCTTTGGACACCTGAACTGCGCCTTAAGGGAAGGGATAAAGGAGGGACTGAAAGAAGAAAGAGGTGCCGTAGTGGAGGGCTCCGGAATAGTTTCGACCACCTGGGGATCTTTAACGTGCACTGACATCGCACAGCACACGGGCGCCTCCGCGTTTTTCCTCCAGAAAAACGCAGCCGCCGCGGTCGGGTTCGAACCCGGGAACTCCGGATCAGTAGCCGAGCGCCCTAACCACTGAGACACCGAGGTGGGTTAGGCTGCAAAGCCGCAGGAAGCTGTATGGGAGTAGACAATTTCCACACAAGAATGTAAATCGCTGGAGTGGAAACTGAAAGGCAGTAACTTCCTACCTTTCCTATTATTCCTGACTGTGGGTCGCTAACTCTCGTCTTGTACGAGGGGAAAGTATTGAGGTTGTAATAAATGGCTCTGACGATGCACTTCCCAGTAAGCACGGTACAGGCAATCTGTAAATAGACCCATTACCCATATCCGGGGGTGCTCCAGCAACAATGCTATTTTGTTCATTCCGAGAAATCGCATTAGAAGACGAGACGGCCAGCTACAGGCAACTAATGAAAGCTGTGAAGACGCTGAGGGCACACCTCTCATTACGCCCAAAGCATCCCTCTGTGAGTAGGACAGATGAGCTGCGAGGTTTGTTTTTATTTTATTTGAGGAGAGGGGGCTTGTCTCAAGTTAAGCCCTTACTTAAAGGGGAACGAGGATGCCAATTTCCTATTTATTACTTAAATCCCGCTCGATCAAGCCACGGGCTTTCAGACTGCCAGCAACCATACGAAAGCGTCGTCCTCCCTCATTCCAGAAACCCTGCTCTATACCCTATAACGTTTTCCCGTTTAGTAGTTTAACAGAAAAACTGCGGCTGCAAATACCAGGAAAGACAAGGTTAGAAAGGCTACAAGTATGAAGGACTGCACGTTTAGCTGGTGGAGATGACTGCGTACTGAACGAAAGCATCTTCGACGGAAGTCCGTCTTGTTAGGTTCTTGAGATGGTTGAGAGAAAACTGACGCCAACCAATATTTTAATTTTTACCCAACGTTTCGGGACCAACTCGGTCCCTTCTTCAGGGGTGACTAAAGTGTGCCAGCAGCAGCAGCGGGTTACTGCATTCACTCTCCCTTTGTTAGCACATGGCACAGTCCACTAACGTACGCGGAGGGGAGTGTGCCTGGAGTCCTATTCATCGCCGCCTTTGTGAGCCGGATGTGACGTGACTTACATGTCGCCTCTTGAACAGGTTTGGCTCCACGGCCCCAGACGTTCACCTTTTCGAAAGCTATTCGGTGGTCGGCGGGCTCGCAGTGTTCGGCGAGGGAGTTGGATTCGGAATTCATTAGCAGGATGTCATTTTTGTGTTGCCTTATTCTTTGGTGGAGGTTCCCTAAATAAATTCCCTCGACGAGTTCCTGTCACGACCAGCTCTTCAGGTTCGCACATGTGCTCTATTGTGTCATTTCAACAATTTTCCTCTCGTACAGATAAAGGGACGTATCCACCCCCTCCCCCACCCCCCACCCCCCATATTTTCGAACAAGAATGCGAGATTGCCGTCTGCGAACGAGGGTTTCCGGTTGGAAAATTGTAGAGGGACTCTATGCAAGCTGACAATTTGAGATCAAGGAATTCCAGGGAAGTGTTAAGGGGGACGTGGTGACGTGGTGCTTCGTTGCGATTCGAATCACTAGCCGTGTTTACATAAATGCGACAGAAGCGGGCTTCAGCCCATTTTATAGGGAAAATAAAAAAAACATCCGCAGAGTAGAGAACGAGCCACGTCTTTCCCTCTCAAAACCTGCTCTCTCCCTCGCAAAGTGGACTCAAGTCGTCTTCTGTCGCATTAATGTAAACGTAGCTAGTGATTTCGTCCGTCGTGTGGGTCGGTGTTATAAGGACGCCGTAGTGGAGGGCTCCGGATAATTTCAACCGCCTAGGTTATTTAAGATCGATTCGCATGACGGACCGTTGGCCGGCGAACCAGACGTCACGTGACGTCCCAGTTCCGGTCCATTTCTTCACCCCTGGCCAACAATGTCGGCAAACTAGCATGGCGAATAACCGTGGGCATGCCTAATCCGCCTAACGCCAGTTGCAAAGGCGAACACGATGCAGAGTATAGCGGAGATAAGCGGATTAGGCATGCATGGCCATGGTCTTTTCCTCCTACGCGGGCGAGGCGAGAGCTTCGCTGAGAGGGGACGAGCGTCACGTGACGTCTTGTCCGCGGTTGAATGGTCCGTCGTGTGAATCGCGGCCGCTGTATTTCGATAGAGCCGAAGTAGAAAAACATTTGTACGCTAGGCGATGTCAACGCAGATTAAGGGACACTCAAAGGAAATTAAAGTTTGCTTGTATCGGTACAAAACAGGGCGATGTCAGTGCACGTTAAAGAACCCCAGGCGGTCGAAATTTCCGAAGCCCTTCACTACGGCGTCTCTCATAGCCTGAGTCGCTTTGGGACGTTAAACCCCCATAACCATAGCATACCGGCTCCTAACCACAAGAAGACCACTCTTACTGAAAACAAAGGCCTTGTAAGGACGAACTGAGATACAGGCATTGCGGCCACACTGCAGGCCAATCACCTAAGTAGAAGCGCAATGACGAAATAGCTGAAAACGGCACGAATCTCTGAGGCTGGAAAGGTGCGTGAAGGTTACGCATTTGGTCGGTATTGAAGTACATAAATTTTGTCCTGAAATCCATAGTGCACTTTTATCACGCGATGAAGACGGAAAAAAGACAATCCAAATGTTGGAAACCAAAGAAAACATATATATATATATATATATATATATATATATATATATATATATATATATATATATATATATATATATATATATATATATATACTTGGCGGCGCAACAGGCGGCCAGCTTAGTTTTAGTGCTTCGCGGCCGCACGCTTTGCGTGCCCACGTGGTTTCGTTTTTGACAAGCCTCGATTTACAAGTGCGGAGCAGCAGAACACCTCCAAGCGCCCCTCTGAGTGCTCCTCGGACGAAGTTCATGAAGCGCCATGCACCGGCGCCAAGGAAAACACCTGTGGATCCGCAGGCAATATTAGCTGTCGATAGCTAATACTGCACGCGCTTCCACTTCAACAAACCCGTCGTTCGGCGTGTGCGCTTCGTCAACGTACCAAGACGCTGGGCTGCATAACCGGCGCTACGAGGACTATTATTACAGAATTTAAACATGTTCGTACGTTCCATTATACTCACCAGTCGTGACGGTGGCTGGACGTTGACAGCGTCAGCAGCTGCGTTTGGCTTGCTGCTGGCTATCGTCGGCACTCGGACTATCCTGCCAGACCCGCGGCTTCAGCCTTCAAGAGCATCGCAAGCTGTGTGGCGTTGAGGTCGCTGTAGTGCAGGCTACAGTTCTTTGCGAGAACTTGATTGTTCGAGTCAGGAACGGGATCGATCGTAACCTTGGTGCAAACATGGTCAACCATAATTGCGCTTTTAGACTGGCGTGGGAGAATACAGGGACGACACAAACACTGGTGGGCAAACTATCAACTGACGTTTATTGCGGTGTGCACACATATGTAAGCTTAACACGTCAAAACATAAGAAACACATTTGAACCAGCAACTTTGCTATCGCATCGTCAAGTGTCAGAAAGACTTTGTCCCAGCAGATCGGTTTATGTTTGGTATCTCTTGTCCAAGAATTGCTTTTCCTGTTTGGTAAGCAAAACTGATGGGTCACTAACACACGTCCCTTCTTTTCCTCATTCCAAGCAGTAGGCTTCCCACAGCTCCCTGGTTGTGTTATCTCTGGATTTCAGCAGAACTGTAGTCTGTTGGAAGTGGGGTTTGCAGCTATCGCGTCTGGCGCAATGTGGCGCCAGATTTCCAGGTCAGTTAATCTGCCGGCAGTTGCGGTTATGCTCTCGGAGTCTTTCATTTAAACATCTGCCCGTCTGGCCCACATATGCTCGGCCGCAAGATAGCGGTATCTTGTAAACCACTCCTAAGGAGGAATGTGCGCGAAGGTAAATGAAGAAACCGGTCCTGGTGAAGAGGAGTCTTGTGGCGTCAGGCACACAAACAGGTTCGTCGAGTGCGCGTGCGTGATGGTTACTCAAAGGAATGCGCACAATAAAGATGCCAGTTGTTAGTCCAGCCTTGTCCTGTGTAGTTCTCCTCTTGTCCCTCGTCTTTTTTTTTCGGCTGGTAAAATTTATTCTTCGATGGAGCGAGTTGCTCTTTCCGGGTAGACGGACGCGAGAGAATGCAGCCGGTGCTGCGGTGCGTTGCGAAGCGTATTCCCGAGAAAGGCGCCACAAAACGTGTTCCTCTTGTCGACAGCAACGTTGGTACTTGGTAGAACCGGAAATGCATTTCGAGCCCCAACTGGCTTTTGTTTGCTTTTTGTTATCGTCTCCACTTTCCTGCCGTCCTTGTACATTCCCTCCTGGAGCGTCCAGACACAAAGCACTTCCTGCTGTGCATGCAAGACACTAGCGCACCATGGCCATATTCGCAATTCCGCATATGGTACAGCCTTTGTCCAGTTTAGAGCCCAGGTGGGTTTGGTTCTGAGTAACACCGTGTGACTCGTAATGCATTCCCGGAGTTCCAAATCTCCTGAAGGTAGCATTTCTACCCCCTCCAATGGGGAAACGCAGGACTTCCACGAATGCTACAGGAGCCCAGGTGGGTTTGGTTTTGAGTAACACCGTGTGGCTCGTAATGCATTCCCAGAGTTTAAAATCTCCTGAAGGTAAGATTTCTACCCCCTCCAATAAGGTAACGAAGGATTTCCACGAATGCTACAGGAGCCCCACAACGAGGCTTAAGAGCCAACCCGCCCGCGGGTTCTAAACTTTTGACCAAGGCTGTACGTGTACTCGCGATCACGAAGCCCGGCCGGCCCGTCCGCGACAAATATACCCGGGCCCGACCCGAGCCTGGGTCAGAGGGCTTCCGAGGGGCCCGAGTTGAGCCCGCAGGCCGGGTACGGGCTTTCAGGCCAGCCCGAGCCCGTGCACCGCTCTAGTTTAGTTGATGAAAACTCAACGTTGTTTTGTGACAAGGTCGAAGCACTGGTTGATAAATACGTCCCCTCAAATTTATATAAATGACAAGACGCACCCACGGTTTAATAGGCACCTCAAATCACTAAAGAATAAAAATGACGCGCACACGCCCCCCCCCCCCCCCCCCCCCCCCCCCCAAGCAAAAAATGCTCGTCCGCCTTGTTCACGTGTCGAATACAAAGTTGTTTTTCTGAACAACTGCGTCTTTGCCGTATGCAGCCAGCCTTTCATTCACTGGTTAAATTGGCAAAGAAAGTTCGAGCTATGAGGAGGACGGCTGCGAAGTTGTGCGCGCTGTTCGTAAACATGACGTCTGCCGAGTAATTAGCTACCTGCACGCATTAACTGGACACTGCTTCTCTTTCCTCCCCAAGGATAGAGCCACCTGTCGCGGGGTGTGAGGCCGGAGGAACAAGTTTTGCTGCGCACGCTGTTCTGATTGGCTCAGATCACCGCAGCTCAGATGGCTAATCCCGCCTATTTAGTTGTTTTTATTAGTCCATTCTATTCTTAGCACATAAACAACAACACTACCAGTAAAAAAATTGGAGAGGTCACTTAAGCTCCGCCCTCAGGGTTTGATGCGATGGCGTAGTGGGTTATATGCTTTTCATTTTGAGCAGTTTGACTCCTTTGAAGGCATTTTTCTTTTTTTCAATCGTTACAATTATTTATTTGAACAATTAAGCACTATTTTGTCTTAACTACCATAATCAAGTATTAATTTGGCTTTTCATTCTGAGCATTTTTACACCTTTGAACCCCCTTTTCCCACTTTTTTCATATCTTTAATTAATCGCTTGATTACAATTATTTCATTAGCTCGTCATCGCCTATCACACACGAATCAGTCATCAATCAATAGAACCAGAAGTTACCTTGATGAGATTTTTTTATGCAGTCCTCGACTATAGGTCGTCCGTTCGAATCCCTGCCGCGAGTTGCGCTGACCTAACTAGTAGTAAGTTTATGCTACACGAAACGCTTCATCGTATGACACCATCCGGAACATTCTGCGGCAAACGGTTGGCATGATATGATTTTTTTTACACAGCCCTTGATTATTTCCGACTACGCCGACGGCTTTTCGACCAACGTGCTGTATACGCTGTCGCGTAACACAAGTTTTATGAAGATTACATAAGGTTCAGGAACTATGGGCACATCGGAATGGTGCTTTCATATTGTGAAGGTGGATGAAAAACATTTCAATGCAGATGGGGATTTTTCGTACGAAAGCGGCGCCTGATTTTCGATCGATGTGAGGATCGATAACGTTTGCCAGAACATTCCTCGACTTGATTTTATTTGTGAAGAGAAGCAATGTTCTAGATATTTATCCTTAGAGACCCTCTATACTTTCAAAAACACCATCCAAAACTACCTTAGTGAGAAAAACAGTGAGAACAGTGCTCAAATATTTGATGGACTCTTTGTTGTCTTCCTAGGCCCTGACTGAACGACAGAGCTCTCTCTATACCTACCTTTTTCCAGTCTTTCTAGCAGCCCCCACTCCCGCCTACAGATGTGCCCGGTGAAAACGAATGCGACGCGGAGCAGCCATTACAAATCCACGTTTGGGCTTACTTCAGGGAATAGTTAAGAGCAGTGCTGGCTTTGTCTAGTCAGAGCAAGTGTGCGTCACCAATCTGTGCGCTTAAACCTCTTAATCCACAACTCAAGCTAGACCGCCATTCTTCAGGGTACGCCCTACGAAAATGGTTGCGAGTTTGGGGGGGGGATGTGCTCATGGGCAGGGACGTTACTGGAAAATGAACTATTGCTCCGCCTGAGTCATGGATAATTATTAGCCCCCCCCCCCCCCCCCCCTTTGTATCGGGGTGCTGACAAGTTTCCAGAAGAGGGTTGTAGCGCCGAAAAAGACAACACATAGCAAGCGAGACGGGACAGGCGCCTGTCCCGTCTCGCTTGCTATGTGTTGTCTTTTTCGGCGCTACAACCCTCTTCTGGAAACATGCACCAACTAGGCCCCCCAACAAGTATTACCCAGTGCTGACAAGTGTCACGCAGCCATCATTACTGCTGAAGGCGCTGCCTACCTTCTACGAAATGCGCCGTCGGCCATAAAATATCGCCCATTGGCTGGAGAAAAGTGACGTCACCAGACCGGAAGTGGCGTCGCCTCCGGTAAAGGCATCAACAGCTTCTGATGGTGTCACATTGCCAACACATAATGGGATTAGGTGTCCCTGTAATTCTTTTTTTTTTCACTTCCACTGTGTGGGGTAACTGAGGTTATGTGGGTGAACAGCACACAGTTTCACCAGGAAGATTTTGTCAAGTAACTAATGAATTATATCCCTCATTCCCGTAGTGAAAGCAGATATTAGACGTTTTTAGCATACCGGAGACGTATACCGGTTTACCGGACCCCTCTCGCGCATGCACAGCGGCATTGTTGGGTCGGGGGGGAGGGGTCATTGCGCATGCGCAGAAGAGGTCCGGTAAACCGGTATACGTCTCCGGTACGCTAAAAAGGTATATTCTCTAGCATGCGAACTAACGTGTGGATTTTTTGCCAGCAAATATACTTCACTACATGGCAGCGCAGTTCCTTTTGCGGACAAAGTTGGGTGCAGCTCTGGAGATATCTATTTTAAGCCTTAAGCCCTGCATGCTTCTCTACTTCCAGACGACAATTACCCACTCCAGACAGCACGGGCACAAAGGTTTGTCTTTCTACCTTCCCTACCTATACCTGGCTGCAGATTCCCAGAAAGCTGAGCACGGCTGCCTTCGTCGCGAAGCAGTGGCTTCTGAGAACTGTGCTTAATCACACAGTCGCGACGGCAGCACAATGCAGGAGCGTGAAGGAAACTCGCGGCATTTCTCAGACTTCAGAACTCTCCAGCGCTGCAGCTAATTTTCTTCCCCCCAAAACCGGTCCGGCGGCTATGGTGAAGGAGTTCCCTTGTGCAGTGAAGCTGGCTTCCAGATTCCTTCTACTTTTTCGACATTGCCATCAGCATGACGTTTAATCGCAATAAATCAGAACTTGCGGCGCCAATTTCCAAGCTGAATTAATTTATGCAAATTTATCCGCACATGAGGTCTGGCATTATATGGGCGGCAAACTTTTGGAATTTTTCCAAAACGACGGGCAAGTCATGGCCTGATCGTGATTACCAAGCGGACGCCTTACGCTGAAATTTGGTTTATGGGGGTTTAACGTCCCAAAGCGACTCAGGCTATGAGAGACGCCATAGTGAAGGGCTCCGGAAATTTCGACCACCTGGGGTTCTTTAACGTGCACTGACATCGCACAGTACATCGGCCTCTAGAATTTCGCCTCCATCGAAATTCGACCGCCGCGGCCGGGATCGAACCCGCGTCTTTCGGGCCAGCAGCAGAGCGCCATAACCACTCAGCCTCCGCGCCGGCTTTTACGCTTAAGTGATACCTCTATCAGACTGCAATCTCGCCATCATCACCAACATCATCAGCGCGGCTGCGTCTCTTGCAAAGCGTGCAATTTCCCCTCCCCGTGATATCCGTGTCTGTGTCACCCATGGTCATCTTATCGCAGCAACTTCCGCCCAAGCCCAAAAATATCATCGCCTCACAGCTGCACTGACCCATCGCTACGTTAGTCATTCATGCGAACTCATTCAGCTGTCCTTACAGGCTATCGGTTTTCTGTTCGGCATATATCCCGTCAAGAGTACTTTTTCTTCATTGCTGTCAAGATATAAACCCGTGTTTAAACACCAATCGATACTTCTATTTGTCTCTTTATGGCAATTGGTTTATGGTTTGGTTTATGGGGGTTTAACGTCCCAAAGCGACTCGGGCTATGAGAGACGCCGTATCGAAGGGCTCCGGAAATTTCGACCAGCTGGGGTTCTTCAACGTGCACTGACATCGTATACAGTACACGGGCCTCTAGAATTTCGCCTCCATCGAAATGCGAGACCGCCGCGGCCGGGATCGAACCCGCGTCTTTCGGGCCAGCAGCCGAGCGCCATAACCAGTCAGCCAGCGTGGCGGCACTTCATGACAATTACTGTTTTCTAGTATTCCTCTAAAGGCTTTCATAACAAAAAAACGTAAAATTTTGTGCTAGCGAACAAGCTTACTGCATATGGATGGGGATAATTTGAATAAGATCTCGTTTTGTGCCGCCATTTTCTATGAACCTCCTGGGCAGCTGTCGGAATTCCCCCAGAAGCACGATCTCCCAATACGGAAGTTCCCGGGTTCGAACCCGACCGCGGCGGCTGCGTTTTTATGGAGGAAAAACGCTAAGGCGCCCGTGTGCTGTGCGATGTCAGTGCACGTTAAAGATCCCCAGGTGGTCGAAATTATACCGGAGCCCTCCACTACGGCACCTCTCTTTCTTCTTTCACTCCCTCCTTTATCCCTTCCCTTACGGCGCGGTTCAGGTGTCCAACGATATATGAGACAGATACTGCGCCATTTCCTTTCCCCAAAAACCAATTATTATTATTATTAATAATAATACGGAAGCGGCGGCTTCGTGTCATCTGTCTTAGTTGAATGGTGTAACGCAATGTCACAAAGGTGGAGTAGAATTCAAACAATGAAACAATTAGCATCGGGATCCCCCTGAGCGTGGCCACATGCTTACAAAAGAAAAAAGCTCCACAACTTTCTCAAATCATCGTATAGCTTAAAAAGAAAAAACAAAAACGGGTTAGGAATCTCTAGAAGCCCCTCAATGGATGCCCTCGAGCCAACTGCTTGGAGTGAATTTATTGCCGCCGTGATTAATCCGCTTAAGCCGCGGTTAATCCCCCTTCATTTGCCACTCCACTTAATCCACTTTCAGTTGCCAGAATCTGCCGACATCAAAGGCTCGAGGGCCTTCCGTCTGTCGCTTCAATATTGAGTTGTATCCGACAACAATAATATCTATGGACATATCATTATGTGCCGCTGCGCGAGTGACACATGCGGGTTTTAAGATAAAAGATGTTGATGATGCTCTCCAGCACGAAAACCATGGTGAACAGTGCGTTTTTTTTTCTTTTATCTAGAGCGCGAGCCATACCGTATAGAGTACTTATTCCATCAGTCTACTTTTTGTCACGTTTTTACCACTTCAAATTTTTTTCCAGAATATTTTACCCCACTTGAACAACGCTGTCCCCAAATTCTCAAACAATTTTAAGGGGAAAGAAGTGCGTTCATTACATGAGTAAATACTGTGTTAAAGCCTATAGGATTATTTATTACCTCCCCCCCCATCCTCTCTTCCTGTCCCCTCACCTCTTTCATTTCATTTCTCCATTATGCCTGCTATCCTTTATTTCCGCTGCCCCAGCTCAGGTGCTTCAGTATTGATGGCAGATGCCGGGGCTAGTAAGAATTTTTTCCTTCCTTTTTATTATTATTTTAATAAAACCACTTACTACTACTCTGGGATTCTTTAACGTGCACTGACATCGAACAGTACTCGGGTGTTTTTTGCCATCATATTTATTTCGTTTAGCGCAAATGACAGGACAGAAAAAAAATTAAAAAAAACAGCTGCCGCGGCCGGGAGTCGAGCCCGCGACATTAGGAACCTCGGTGGGCGCCAAAGCATTAAAAGTGGATTTTGATGACAGACATGAACGTTAGAAACATTCAGAATCCGTCCAATTTTTTCGAAATATACATATCGTCCACACTGATTCCGGATATGAGCACACACACACACACACACACACAAAAACAAGACGCAGCATGTCTTCAAACTGATCAGCGTTGACGGCCGAATCAGTATTGAACCCATTTCCGTGTTATCACTGCCACAATACGAACGCAAACACGTCAACCACAGATGTAGACCCCCTCTTTTATGCGTGACGCATTCTCAGAAAGTTGAAATTGATAAAATAAAGAAGGGGGCTGGCAGACTTTCTCCTCATGCATGATTATCTTCAGACGCTTCCTCCTAGTTCCATTTCTTTTTTTTTTCTTTATCGCTCCATAAAGACCTGCTGCACACCACTCCCCTTTCCTCTGCTTCTATCGTGCTGATTTCCGAGAACCATTTCTAGCGCGTATCGGAAATGGAATGTTCTTTTCAGACCACACCGGTAATCTACCAGCAGAGAAGACCTCGCGAGAAACTTGAGGCTCCAGTTGTGTTCCGCGTATTCTGTCCAGCAAAAAAAAAAAAAAGCCACTTCAGGTGCTCCACGTAACCCCCCCACCCGCTCCTTTCCGCCTAACAGCACATGGGCCCATACTGCTGTCGAAAAGCTCCCGGCTGAAAAGAGTCTCCTCAACAGTAGGCCACCTCCTCCCCCTCGCAGTAAAAGAAAAAGAAATGACTCAGCAACGCCGCTTCTCGATAAGTTAAGCCCCAAGACGAATGCTGCCGGGGAAGGGGGGGGGCAGGAGGATGGACGAAAGGCAACCGGCCCCCAAAGCTCTTCCCCCATTTCAGTGAAAAGGCATGTCATTCACTGTCTCCTCGGGGGCGACCTTGAAAGCACCGCCCCCACCCCCCTCTCTTTTCGTTCCGTCACAGACGTGTAGAGAGCGAGAGCAAGTGACACTTATCACAAAGGGATCCTCCTTTCCCCACAAGAATAAAAAGGAATGTGCTGGCTACCACGTGGTACGCGCCTGCATGCCTCTCGTCTAGCAGTGGGCGACCCGGCCAGACCAGACACACGTCGTTGAGACTGCGGACAACAAGACGGGGACAAGCTCTGCTGCCTGGTAAGGTCGAAATCCTCGACGAACATTTTTTTTTCTTTTTGAGCGAGTGCAATGCTTAATGCAGCAAAGGAAATGCTAACTGGCGCGTAGCTTGCATTTGCCTGGCATAATGTAAAATTTGTACAGAACTTCATCGATGCGTAGACATCTTAAACGCCACGTGCATGGTGCCGTTGTCCACCTTTCCGCACCCCAAGAAAAAAGAAAAAGTTACAAAAAGACAGAACCGTTGCAAGCAGAGATTTTAGCCTACCCTGATTTCGACGATCTTGTTTCGGTAACGCGTAAAAGTCTACATGTTCGGAAATGCGTTAATGTAAAGTACAAAAAGAACAGAGAAGTGTTAGCTATGCATTCTGATTAGTGGAACACGAGGTCGGCGGAAATGTTCTCATCCCTCTATATGAAATATTTGGTTGTCATGCAGTTATAGCATGGCAAGCGCTGTCCCGATTTATAATATGCCCACGCACACTGTCAGATCCGAAGGGCGCCCGGGCAAAGAAAAACGCATCGCCATGTTCATGTGTTGCGCTTGTGTCGTTAGGCCTAGCATC
Organism: Amblyomma americanum; assembly: GCF_052857255.1. NCBI lineage: Eukaryota > Metazoa > Arthropoda > Arachnida > Ixodida > Ixodidae > Amblyomma > Amblyomma americanum. Next base: position 168,012,721 of record NC_135501.1, on the reverse strand, counting down.
TAAAAGCCCGTTTCGGACAGGAGTTCTTAGTTAAAATAGCGAATTGTGGCTGTTCTAGAGCGAATTAACGTAGCCACTGGGAAAAGGTTTCAAAGACTGGTTAGTGTAGCGATGTAGCGCTTGCGTGACAGCGATTATTTGTCTAGGAGCAGACCGTATTTTCGTGCTGCAGTTCCCTATGTTCAAGAGCACATGTGTGTGCCCTATGAGTACACCGCTTTCTCAGCAAAGGAATGAACCAAGACGACTGCGCACTCTAAGTATTGCATCTTGCCAGGGACGTTTAAGCCTGGACACCATGTGCGCGAAAGAGCGAGCGACGCGACAAGGCGGCAGGCGACGCGAACCCGCGACGTGCGCAGCGGACTCCGTGCTTTGCGCACTCAAGCTTAGAAACGCCCGTAACCTGTTCTCTCTTAAAATTTTGTGAGTGTGCCTCGTAGTCAGGACCAAAGGAATATTTCCTCTACGGCAGTGGAGATAACCAACGGCGTGCTTGCGGAGACGGAAGTCGCATCACGGGGGAGGTGTGCTTTCGTTCGGTGCCTGTGCACTCCGGCTTAGTAAAAACACTCCCATAAACTGTCACCGCAGTTTGATTGTAAGTGAGCAAACTATAATTTACCAGTGAGAATGCGCGCGCGAGTGTTTCTGCACAGTTGGAGCGCAGCGGCATGGTGGATCGAGCGCCGGTACCCGCGGCTTGACACGCATCTCTCCCTGCAGTACGCCCGCTCACGTAGCCCGCTCCAAATGCTGTTAGCCCTCCGCACCCAACAAGTAGATTGTTTTAATTATTTAAATCATGCGGGTCTGCCTCTCAGCTACAAAACCAAATATTTTCTCGACGGTGGCGATGACCAAGACGACGGGCTGGTTTCATGAGATGTACCCGTGAGAAACCGTGGACAAACCGGAAACGGCTTTGTGGGGCTCTGGTTGGCCAGTCGCGTTGGGGACTTATATATATATAATTGGTTTTTTTTGGGGGAAAGGAAATGGCACAGTATCTGTCTCATACATCGTTGGACACCTGAACCGCGCCGTAAGGGAAGGGATAAAGGAGGGAGTGAAAGAAGAAAGGAAGAAGAGGTGCCGTAGTGGAGGGCTCCGGAATAATTTCGACCACCTGGGGATCTTTAACGTGACTGACATCGCACAGCACACGGGCGCCTTAGCGTTTTTCCTCCATAAAAACACAGCCGCCGCGGTCGGGTTCGAATCCGGGAACTCCGGATCAGTAGTCGAGCGCCCTAACCACTGAGCCACCGCGGCGGGGCGGGACTTCCGGGCAACGAGCGAAATTTTCTGTGGGTGCAGATCCGAGCGGCACATGCATTCTGCTTCGCGCGGCGGCGTCGCTTGCCGCCGTCGCGTTCGCGTGAGTTTTCGCGTACATGGAGTCCAGGCTTTAGTGCGTCGAGAGAGGCCTGGTTGACGTGTTAAGCCTGGACTCCATGGGAAGGGGGGGGGGGGGGGAGGCTTTACAGAATTGGGAGGAGAGTGGGGTGGAGAGGATAACAGCTGCCTTCAGTCACCCAGCGCCCCGCCCACACCTCCCAAGAAGAAACATTTCACATAGGAAATCACGTAAATCCCTTGCTTTTTTTTTTCTTCCCAAAATACGTGGTTTAAACGAGACTGACCTTGACTACATAGCTGCAGGATGTCTATCGAGGGCGACCGTGGTTAGACGCTCTCCGCCCACTATTGTGCTTTCAGATCTCTCTTCATTTTCTTGGGTAGAGTAGGAATTGATCATTTGCAGAAATCTGTAAGTCAGCTTATCCCCAATCCTTATTTTCGAAACAAAGAGCCTCAAACCCACATTCTTCGTGGAAGTGAAAAGATGTCCATGGGCGCTGGGCTGTGCTCGTAGTACAGGAAAGAGAAGCTCACCCGCGTTCTCCGCACAGCCCAGAAAACCGGTTTTCCCGGGTGTCGTGAAAAGAAGGGAGAAAGGCAGGGTTAACCGGAAGAGAAACCGGTTTGCTATCCTGCACTGTGGGAAATGGCTGAGGGAGAGTGGGTTGTTCTTTGTGAAGGAAAGTTGAAGCGATGGTGCTGGGAAGACACTAGTATGAGGCAGCGGGCCACTCCTGTAGGCAAGGGAACAAAGGCGCATTCTTTTATATTTCCTGCCTAGCCTCTACTGCAGTGCTGCAGAGTGTAACGATAGTTGAGAAATACTAACATCACCACTAGTTTATTTTCAACCCAGCTTTTCGGGACAAACTCGTTGCCTTCTTCAGAGTTGACTGAAATGCGAACCAGCAGGAGCGGCCTTCGCTTTCCCTTTGTTAAACACGGCGAAGTCCATTAACATACGCGGAGGGGAGCGTTCCTGGAGTCCTGTAAGCCGGATGTTCCATCACCCAATGCAGCGCCGCATGAGGAATTAGGCTTCATGGCCAAGACGCTAACCTCTTCGAAAAGCGATTCTGTGATCGGCGTGTTTGCAGGGCACGTAACCAGGATTTTTTTTTTTCGGGAATACCTTCAAGGGGAAGGGGGTTGGCTCTATCAGACTACCAGTACACGAGGTGATCTCTGCTTGAAGAGCTATTAAAGTCCATTGCTTTTGTCATTAAACTCTGCGTTAACCAATCGGGCGCCTTATTATTCGTTCGGCACAGCAAAAAAAATTGGCGGTGGTTCAGCTCTCGTTAAATCTGGAGCTCTGGTTAATCCGATAGCTACAGCTGGCCAAGTGGAACTTGGTCACGTGACGAACCACGTAATCAACCTCGGCGCCGCGCAGCCGGCAGCTGCTCCGCATCATGTGACAGCGTGGCGGCGCTTTCACATGGTGGTAGCGCCGCCACACTGAAGGCTCGGAATGCTACCGTAATGTAGCTATCCCTACAAAAAAAAACGTGGATACTCTTTCCGCGATGTGTAGCAAGAGACTCAACTGGCTCTCCAGAACGGTCTTCATGCCGCGTTCATCGCCGCCTAAAGAGAAATCTTTCAGTTCTCATCCCACTCGGCTTTGATCGCGCGGGCGTGCAATTCGTTGAATCGAATCGTTTTTTTCCCTGCGCGGTACTCGATCACCTCATCCAATTTATATGGGAAGCGCTGTCGCGCTTACTTACGGCGGACATAAACGCAGCTCTTCTCGAATTGTCAGCCATGACCTCCCAACACGAATTCTGCCGCCTCCTCGTGGAGGTTCGTTATCGTATCGTTATCGTACTTTATAAACCATCCGTTTAAATAACCGGTCCAGACCACTGACTCCTTGTTCATTATTTTTTTCAGCAGCTGCTAAAAACAAAAGCCACCATGAGGACCATCGTTCTCCTTGCCACGCTGGCCGCGGCCTTCATTGCTGCCGACGCCAGTTCCAAGCTGCTTCCCGCCGTCCGCGCTGGCCTCTCGCTGGGATCCAGCCTGCTGCGTCACGTGGCCGAGGTCAAGGACCGGCTGCGTGAGGACGTCGAACGCCATCTGCTACGGCAAATCGAACAGCCGTGGCTCCACCACAACATGCATGCCTTCAAGGTGCCCCGCTGGAGGCCGGTCACCTCGCCTCCCTTGCGACCCTGGGACCTCCATCATTCGTACCACGGTTCCTTGAGCTACCAGGCGAGCGCCTCTGGGAGCCTCCCACTGCTGCATATGCCTTACTTCCCGAGGCCGAAACCCAGAGTCATCCTGGTACCCTGCCGCAGCCCGAGGACGCACATCACTCACATCCTACTGCCCTGCGTAAGGATCATCGGAGACTTCCAGCAGCCCAGCGGATTAGTCCTGGGCGTAACTCCGCAGTTCAGTCTCACCGGTAACGTCACCCCAAGCGAGCTCTTTACACGACGGCAATCGACCACCACGCCACCCAGCGATGACGTCACTGCGACCGGTGAGACGACGACCTACACGTCCAGCGAGTTTGCGGGTGACGTCGTCACAGGCGGGGTTACGTTCGTTCCAAGCACGCGTGCAGCTGACGTCACGGAAGCAACGACCCCACCAGAGGGTAATGTCACAACCGAGGCTAACTGGCAGTGGACGGAAGAGTCCGTCACGGTGACGCCGACAGAATCTGAGGATGACGCCACCACCGAGGCGAGTACCCAGGTGACGGAAGAATTCGAATCAACAGAGCCCGAGGACAGGCGAGCGAACACGGTTCCCGAGGATGCTGGACGTCCCGCCACCACCACTGCTGGCGACAAGACCACGGGACAGCCCGAGTCTACCACAACCTATGACATGTACTACGACGCTATGCCGACCGACTCCGACGACTTCAATGACATCCTCAAGGACGCCCAGGCCAACTTCGGAAAGCTGGTTGATCAGTAATTTCAGCGCTACGCTCATGGTTTCACTGTGCAATAAACAAAGCTAGTTATTAGTTGGAAAGAGGATATTGTATGTAAATAAAGACACATCAAAAGACCCCTTAATTTGTGGTTTTTATTCATATCAGCCTCTACACAGCGCCTGCGCATTGTACATCACTTTTCTTGCTCGGCAGTTTCTTTCCCGTCGGGAAATTCAACTTTGCAGGTCGGAAGCATATCTTTAAAGTGTTTGAGGACCGCTTCACGGTCACGAACTTCTGGCAAATCGAAGAGCTTCAAATAACCCAGCTTCCTAAAAAAAAAGAGAAGGAAACAAAACACTAAATGAGTCGTGTTTTTGTTAAGGCGGTGGCTAAAGGTACGTCGGACATACCAGCTGCATTTTTTTACTTTTAGACAATAACTTTTAGAGTAGGTTTTAATTGGTTTAAATTAGGCTGATGAGGAAATAATTATCAGCAAGTCTTTTACATTAGTGGTATCCCACAGCTGCAGCGCTTTCGAGGGACCGAGGAGGAAAATGACCCTCCCCCCAATTTCCGCAGTCCCTGCTTGGGGATTTGTTCACTTACGGCGAGCTACTGTCCTCCGTTCGAAGTTGAGCGCCGTCGCAAAGCTTATCTCGGGACTTCGATATGCCTAGTCGCCGCCATGCGCCTACAGTGGTGTCCGCCATACCCCCTTCACCATAGTATCGTTATTGGCACATCGTATTGTTAAAGGAACAAAGGATAGGCTCTCAACTTACGTCAGCTCTGCAAGTGACTTCACTCCAACGTCGGTAACGTTTCCACAGCTGACGACTTGCACTTTTTCCAAGCTGTCCTTGCGAAGTTGTAACATCCCCAATGCTTTATCAGCTATGTAGTGGCAGCGGATCAAGTTGATCGCTTTCAGGTGGGTCAGGTCCTCTGCGAGGTAACGCGAGACCGTCGTTTTGAGCACGGATGAGCGCTTCGATTTAAATTCGTGGAACGTGGTACTCAACTCAGGTAAGGAAAGCCGACTTCCATAATCGAAGAATCTGTCGCGTCGATTTCTTCTATTCTGTAAACGCCTGAGCCGGTAGCGGGCAAAGTGTTGTAGTCTGAGTGGAACTTGGCTGCTCCACTCCATCTCACGGCGGCCCCACATCGTATGAGCCATTCCGCCGCCGCCCTGTCCGGCCCGATCTCCTTGACGCGGTTACTGTCGTATCTGAAAGTAAGCGAATGGAGAGTTTTAGCATACTATTACAGCAGCATGTGCTGCTGCTAAAACATTACGCTAAAACCAAGCCGGTAGCCGCTAATATTGCATGCTAAAACTACAACGGCGCAGAAGAGGTCAACGGCGCAACAACGGCAAAACCGCATGAACGCGCGTGCCTACCTGTTAAACACGGCGTTCAGCCATTGCCAGAAGAATCGTTTCTGAGAATGCGTAGCCTGTCTTGCAAGCCATTGCGTGTTTGCGACGCGCACAAACCTATTTGTCACAGCGGCCATGTTGAGGGCAGCCAGTTCGTCTGCTAGCTCCTGATGCTGATCGCTATATTGACGGTCAGACGTGCCCTTTAGCTTGACGTTAAAAACCAAAATAAAATATGTTACTCTAACGATTTTTCAACAAAAAAAATTACATGATTACATTAACTACGAAAGAGCTATTTTTTGTCCTGTAGCTTCTATCACTGGTGCGTTTGCAAATTGAAAATCGAAACTAGGTACAGGATGGCCAGTCGCTTGGGGGCGTAAGAAGCTTCTTTTTTTTTCCTTCGGCAGCGGTTTTTTCACCCATGTGGTGCGTGTGGTTCGCCAAGAGCTGAGAACACCGTGCCGCCCGATTGTTATTACGTTAATTGTTGCCGGTTTGTTATACGTTTGAGATAAGCCAACAGGTCCGTACTGTGTCACTTAGCCAGCAGAGGATCCGACGTGCAGCGATTCACGGCTCGATCAGACATCGATCGTTCGAACGAACACCGCTCCCTCTCAAGCCACCCTTCGACAAGCATGGTATAGTTTTGTTAGCGGACAAGAGGCGTCAAAACAGTGCGTGTGCCAGCCATGGCGGCTCGCCGTGACGCGCTTCGAAAACAGGCTCGCGAGGGCTTATGCTACGGCGTGTGGGTGACGCTGGGGACGGCCCTCGGCTTGGGACTGCTGCAGTCTTCGGTCAGATACACCGGCGACAAGTCCGTACCTATGCTGGTGGCTCTTGCCTCGGCGCTGGAGTTGGCGGGATGTGCATGGCTTCGTCTCTTTGGGAGCTCATCGCAAAACTACAGCCACCGTGGGAAGCTCGGTGGACCCCTAATAGCGAGCATAACCAGCGTCGTGCTGAGCATCCTGTTCTTCCACATTTTGGCCGTGCTCTTCGGCGCTCCGTTATTTGAGTAAGTGGTAAGGACTGCGAAAGTGCGTGTAATCAGGACGCAGAGTAGGTGGCAGGGTGTGAACGCGCACTGATCATTAGAGAGTTTTAGCATGGCGTTACCGTTACCATGGACTGACAGTGCATGCGCAGGTGGGCCATCTGTGCGTGCCCATCTAATAATAATAATAGTTTTTTTGGGGGGGAAAGGAAATGACGCAGTATCTGTCTCATATATCGTTGGACACCTGAACCGCGCCGTAAGGGAAGGAATAAAGGAAGGAGTGAAAGAAGAAAGAAAGAAAGAGGTGCCGTAGTGGAGGGCTCCGGAATAATTTCGACCACCTGGAGATCTTTAACGTGCACTGACATCGCACAGCACACGGGCGCCTTAGCGTTTTGCCTCCATAAAAACGCAGCCGCCGCAATCGGGTTCGAACCCGAGAACTCCGGATCAGTAGCCGAGCACTCTAACCACTGAGCCACCGCGGCGGGTCCGTGCCCATCTACGTATGCATTTCAAGTACATCCCATTGGGCACTGGAACTTCCCCTGGAAGTTCCCATTGGAATGTACTGACAGCGTATGCGTAGATGGGCAATCTGTGCATGCTCTGGTTTCGGATCGCTGTAGCTGTGTTCTGAAGTGCACTCGATCAGCCTCGCCGGTACTTAATGCTGCCTTACTATCTTGTACCTTGGGAAAAGGTCGTGACTGCGCTAACATATGCTTGAAAGTCAGTGGTACAGCTCTGTGTTCAAGAAATGCTTTCAATTATAAAAAGCTTGAACCTTAACAACAGATTTCACTCTTGAACATTTGTACAAAATAACTCGTAACTTCATGTGTCAGTTTACTATTGACATATCATTTGGATACCTGCCGACTTGACGTGCAGACGTGCAGGCACTAGTAAACGAAGCACACGCTCCTGTATTAAGTGCAATCATGCCTGTCGGGGCAGAAATAAAAAAAAAAACATTCCTTGTTCTCTAGGAACTGCGCCAGCAATCACTACTAGCCTTGACATGCATGGCACCCACTTTTTATTAGGCAATGCATAAATGGGCTCAGAATGTCGCAATGGGCTTCGTTTACTTCACTCCATCCTTGTAGATTACAGTTGCGCTGGTGCATATTCTTTTGTCCCTTTCAATTATTTATGATGTGTGCCTGTACCACTCCCATTTGACACTAATAGTTTAGGTTAGACAGTGTGTGTATAAGACATTACAAAACTACCGCACACAAAAAGAATGCCAGCACTCAGTGCGAACTAAGTGTATTGTCATTTTTGTTTTTTTTTCCTGTTCCCCAGGGATAGTCACCAGACACTCTGGTTTGGCGTGCACATGACTGTGGTGACAGTTCTGCCACTGATACTTGCGGGAGGCCACACCAGCCTAGGGGCCCTCCAGAGGACCATTGTGGACCAAAAGTAAGGCACGTTTTTGTTAACATTTCATAATATGGCTGTCGTTGTCAACAGCTGATTGGCATTCGTAACCTAGAGGTCTTCAAATACTTGCATGGCGTATGGTCTGTTTGCAGCTCCAGTGTAATGTAGTGAATTTTCTCCATTCTCGAATCTGGTCGGCGTACTATGTGGTAACCTGCCAAATGGTAAATATTGCAGGTTCTGCAGGTCCAGAAAAAGTTTTGGGATATATGGTCACCTCAGCATCATTTTTTTTTTTACCATTAGTATCAATTCAGGCATAAATATTAGCTGCTGGAGAGAAAATACAGGTGGGTGGGGTAAAATAGCATTTTCAGACAGTGGTCTCCATGCCTTTGCTATGAAAATCAGCTGTGCTAAGTCTCACTGAGCTCCCTGAAAATCAGTCTTCTGGCTTATTTTGCTTATTTTGTTTCACATGTCCTTTTTCCCTCTTTCATGGGACACTGATAGCACTGTCAGGGAGAAGTCTCCAAAATTCCTGAATGACAGTCTAGGTGCATAGGTGCAGTGGGTACCTACAATCACCCTATTTCATTAGCACACACTAGAGAGGCCAAGTCCAACTTTCACTTCCACAACTGTGCTCTCAGCTACTGTCTGATCACAAATCCGATTATTGCCACTCACGTCATGGAGACTTTTGTTCCCAGCAGTACACTGCGCAATCACAAAACATTTTATTGTAACAGTCATCTTCGTCACAACTGTAGGGCTTTCACTTCCGACAATACTGTCCCCACCTTTTGTCATCTCTCTCCTAGCTTGTGCAGACTCCAACCCACCTCTCATAATAGGTATATCCCCTCACAAGCATCAAAAGCACCATAGCCTCAGGCCCCTTGCCATTCAACACACCTTGTCCACCACATCCCCATTCCTGTCTTCTGTACTGATCCTGGCCACTCTCGGCAAGGAAGTCATTGTGATGGCAGGCTCAGTGTTGCACCTGCTCCACACTGTCACTCAACAAGAAGTCTCAATTGTTGCTGACCTGGAGACTTGGCCAACTGAGTGAACAGTGCTGTCGAAGTGTCTGTTCTGCCACGTGGCCCTCAGTGTTCATCATCATCATTACTCTGACTGTGCCCAGTACAGTGCAAAGGCCTTTCCCACATCTCTCCAATTGTACCTGTCCTGTGCCAGCTTTCTACCGCCCCCTGCTACACTCTGTGTTCTTACTGGCTCCCAAATTACCCTTTATCACTTTCTTTATAATCGTTATCACAAAATTACTACCTCCCTCTGCCCCACCCCGTTCACCTCATCTGAGCACTGTTATACCACTTGCACTCCTTGTCATGCAGCTGTGCATGATAACGATCGTGCTCCTGCACCAGTCTGAAAACTTCCCTGCTGAGCCACTGGGAATTAGCTTCCAGCCCCCAGACACCCACTCCTGTGTCCTCCTCTGCACATCTCGTTCAGCTGCACCTTTCTGGCCCACACAAACTTTCACCCCTCTCACTCCTTACCAGTACCAGCCTCCATTCAGTGTTTCTGACGTATCCCAGGCACCCCTCAATATTTGCAGCCCCAGTATTTTGGCAACTTTGCCAACAACCCATCCTGTTTTGCCCACCATTATTAAACAGTTTTTTACTCAAGGATGAGCCGCTCATTTTATGCAAACTTATAATTATCTGTGTAGTACTGAGATCATTAAGCAATTTATAAACTGGTGTTTTGGACCTCAGCATACATTAGCCGTAATTTCGGCACCTTGTGTTTCATGCAGTGTGGCTTTAGTTACCACTGCACCGCTATACCCCAACTTCAACTGCTCTTACTTAGTGTCTGCATTTTGGAAACTACCCGACAGTCTTTCACACTCTGTGAGCGTGCCCCTTTTCTCTATACCTTCCCCGGTACCCAACACTATCCCAGCCTCTCGGGAGAAGTGGCTAACCAACTCTGCCACTAACAGCCAACAATGGCCAGGGACCTGTTTAGTGAAATGCACAAATGGCAGACATGTTATTATTAGTGCACAACTGTGTGCATGGCTGTCTTAGAGAAAGAAAAAATTGCCAAATGAACGTCAGCGTTGGCTTCCTTTGAGAAGTGACATTTGCCTGCAGAAGGTGCGAATGGAAGTAAGTACCTCATTATGGACGTTACAGAGGTGAAACAAAGCCATCACAGCGGCGCATTGGTTTTGGTGCTCGACTTCCGACCTGAAAGATGCAGGTTCGATCCTGGCCACAGCGCTTGCATTTCAATGGAGGCGAATGCTGAGAGGCCCATGTACTGCGTGATGTCAGTGCACGTTAAAGAACCCCAGGTGGTTGAAATTATCCGGAGCTGAAATTATCTAGGTGGTTGAAATTATCATGATTTTTTGTTCCGTCATAAAATTATTTCAGGAGACGCAAGCAGCCAAAAGAGTCACTGTGCGCACATGGAAGAAAATTGGTTCAGTTGTTTTGTACAGTTTTTATTCACCCAAAATAGGTATGCTGCATATCTGCAACAACATGCAAATAAAGAACACATTACAAAAATGAATGCGGTGCTTGGTGAGCATGAAATACAAATAATGAGCGTTGAATCAAACACAACAAAAGCGCCATTTTACCGTGTGGTACTAGAGAAAACAATTGCTCTTGTTTGTCGAGCAGATGTGAGTACTACACTTCGTGCAGTAGCGCATACAGATTGCTGTGCATTTTGGAAACTTGCAGTGCTGCCTCTTCTGGCTCCAAAGGACCCAGTGAGCAACCTGAAAACATAAATGCAATTATTAGCATTGAAACAAGGCACGATGTTTCAGAAATTATACCTTATCGAGCCTGACATCCTGTGTTGAAGTCGAAGGCGTTGGGCCCCCACAATATCACTTGCACGAAAAAATTCAGGCTTTCTACAAAAAAACATACTCTAGGAGTTAAACTTCCTCTCAGGATCATTGTCACTACCAGAAAGGTCGCTGGCTTTGTTTTCCGAAGGAATTGCCTGGCCGTAGAAGCTTTTAGGACCCACTGTCTGTTCTGACAAGAAAAGACTCCATGTGCACGTTGTTGCATATGTGCAACATAGCAACTTTCAGTTGTCAGAAGCTAACCGCTTCAAAATAAGAAAGTTTCATGGCTTCTACACATTGACTGATAATATCAAAGCCCAAAAAAGTTTCATGCAGTTTATCCAGTTCAGAAACTCAATAAAATTGCAAAAACTTACCGGTGTTGCTGCAAGTGAGCTCGTGAAGCATCCACCATGTTTGTTTGGCAATAATTCCGATGAAGAAGTAGAGATGGCAGCACAAAACAGCACGTGTTTCAAATGTATGTTGCAGAAATGCCACAGCGAACGCAAGAAGCTCCAAATGGAAATTCCTTTTGTTTTCGGAGCCATTTATGGCTATGTTGCGTATATGCAACAACCCACAGTAAAGGGCTAAGCCCCATAGAACCAAACCAAACGAATTGAAGGTGAAACAGTGACTACCAATTATTTATTTGTTTACTTAAAAAGATGGTAATCTTAGAGCTCTTGTACATTGGTCTCTGATGATAACTTTTGCAGTCACAGAGCTGAAAGAGCTATCTAATAACTGTGTGAGCAGAAAAGATGAACCGTGAGGTTCAGTCAGGCTCATGGAAAAGTTCAGCTGAATGTTTAATTCTGCATTTCTTAAAGGGACGCAGGACAAATTGAAGTTGATCTGTATCGACAGGGTAGCGCACTCTATTCATGAAAAGAGCGCTTTTGCCAAAAAGAGTTCTTTTATAGGCTGGAAAAAAACAAGAAACAGAAGAGAGGTGTTGCTACCACTATCACTGTGCAAATGAATTGCTTGCTTCAGTACTGATTTTGGGCGCAGATCTCGGACTTCTCCGCTACTTTACTTCAGTACGGTCGATTCTTTTTGACAAGGACATCATGAGTTTGAATCGACCAGTGGAAAGATTTCTAGATCAAATTTGTTTAACCGTAAATGCATATTTTGCACCTGAACGAATGCCTGAATAGCCGAAAAGAACCGAAGAATCATTTTTTACTACAGAGATCATTAATTGGATGGAGCTGGCCTCAGTGTCCCCTTAGCACCTCTATGTTAAAAGGCAAGGATGCTTATATTCTCACAGGGGGGCATGAGTGTGGCTTCAATGCTTTCAAGGATCATTGTCTTGCTCTCATTTGAGCATCTTTTTCTGGGTCTTGACTGTGTGTTTTGATCGGTGCCAGTTCATGTGCTTACTGGTAAATCTTGTGAAAACTATTGTAGCTGAAAAATTCATTTTTGCTTGGAATGCTATTTTAATAACTGATCCTGCATCCCAAACAACTCTGCAGGTTCTGTGAGGTGCCACTGGACTGGATTCAGCGGTGGGGAAGTCGCGGCGCCCTGCTGGGTGCCTGGTTGGGTGCCATAGCCTTGGTCCTCGACTGGGACCGTCCTTGGCAACAATGGCCGACCCCTTGCGTTGTCGGCTCACTTTTGCTCCGAGGTCCAGGCATAGTAGTGGCCAGCTGCATCTTGGTGAGGCAGTGAGGTAGAAAGAGGTTTGGTGCGTAGCATACCTCTTGCCTCCCTTCAGCTTGAAAGACTGACAACACCTTCGGAATGTGTGGACTGCTGTCGTGTACAGCCCATATTATTGCTAGTCATAGCTCCAGCCATATCACAGCAGTGGATGCATTTGCCATGGTCTCATGTTCATATTGACCATTGCACGTTTCACTGTTGAAAATAGTTGCTGTAGCATATACGAGGAGGTAGCAGCAACTAGCTCCCGTACATAGGAGCTGTAATAAGTGTTGTTTATGTTTATGGTATTTCATTGTCTTTTCTATACTGCCACTGTAGCATGTTTTTCTGCGACATATTTCATGACCATAATAAATTAAATGTGTGGTAAACCAGTACAGTTCTTTGTGTCACTTGTGCCTCCAGCACAGAAGCACAGGTAACAAAAGGTGCAACTGTTTCTGCAGAGGCATCAAAGGGACAGCAAGGACAAATTGAAGTTACGCAGTATCAATTGATTGCCACACTTTAATGAAAACAGGTTGCTTTGACAGCAAATGGAGCTTTCATAAGCTAGAAAAGGCCAAAAAAATTAAATGTAGGTATTGCTTCCAGCGGCCATTTTCACAACCAAACCGCAATGGCGCCAGTGCTTCTTTTTTAACGTGAATCTCTCAGGCTAGGCATAATGATTGGTCGCACAACCTGGATTGCACAAGTCCCACTGGCGGCAGCACCTGCCATCCCAGGGCGCTGGCGCACCGCTTAACCACTGCACCACTACGGCGGCTAGGGAGAGCCATGCAGAGGTAGAACTGGCAGCTGCGTGACATCGGGTTAAATCACACCGCAGCGCGCAACGCCTGTTCACAAAGTGAGTGGGCGGGCTTACGCCTTTTCACACGTAAGCAGTCTTAAGTGTCTTTGCCGACTGTTTTTAAGCCTGTAAGGTATTTTGTCTTTTCAAGAGAGGTGTTGAACACTCAGTGTTTAGTGACACACTTAAAGACCTCCAGGCATGAAGAGTTCAGACGGTAGACACACAAACCCAATCTTCAGCAAAAATCAGCTTGGGTAGGCATGTGCTTATGCTTCTAGAAGCGTGTGGTTGTGATACAACTTTTTCTGGAATAATGCTTGAGTATTAGTAATTTCAGCATGTATTTTTGAGACTGACATTTTGCATTTAGAATACAGAAAATGTTCAAGGCCTTCAATGAGATGTACTATGTTAGAAAGTGAGTAGCACAGGAGATAGCTGTTGCACAGAATGCAAAGATAGGAGACCAACTCTCAAGGCAACTGATCAGCACGCTGTTGTATCTCAAGCCCTGGGTACGCCGCACCAAAAGCTGAAACCTTTAGTCAAATTATCATTTTGTTCAGGGAGTTATGCACTATGGTCAATAGCAGGCAAACTGCTCACTTAGGGCATTTGTTTTGGATAACTGACATTCGTACAAGAGAAATACTTGAAAGAGTGCTATATTTTGTGATTGTTGCTGTCATAGTAATAATAATTGGTTATCAGGAAAGAAAAAACACAATAACTGTCTCACTCTCGTTGGACACCTGTGCTGAGCCATGAGGGAAGGGATGTAGGAGGGAGTTACAGAAGGCAGAGAGAGAGGCACCACAGTGGAGGGCTCTGCATTTATTTCTACCACCTGAAGTTCTTTAACCTGCTCTGACGTCGCATAGCAGGCAAGTACACAAACCCCTGCCAGTGGAAGTTTCCAGAGAGGTGGCGTACAAACGTACCTTGCTTTCGCCCCGAGCCAGCGGCGTGTGCCCTTCATTGGGAGTGTGGAAAGAAGGCACTTCTGCTTCTCGCCCCGCTTCCTAGACAATGACGTGATGTCACAGCAGCTTGCTGGTCACTTAGGGAAGGAAACATTCTTGAGCTCTTGTGTAACAACTAAAAAAATTAATGTGGATAAGCTCAGATAATCCAGGATATACATAGCGAAAGATATCGGCGTTCACTGTGTTCATTGACGTTGGCGTTAACTATGTTCTAGACGGCGATAGCTTTGAGCAAAGGAAGGGCGCATAACTGGCTCCCTGGCTGTGTGGACGCCTCATTCGTGCTTTGATTCGTGGTGAGAAAGAGATGTGGAATGAATGAATTAGCACTGACAGCGTTGTGGCTGACATGGGGCACTGCAGCAATACCTAGGCCGCAGCGTTCATTTGGTGATCAATCACTCGCGATCAACCATTAACTGCATGTGACCTCCCGGGGTGGCAGGGAGGGCGCACTGCCTATCCAGTGTGCCAGGCTTTTGACACCAACACCATGTACATGAAAGGGAGATGAGGTCTCCACTGACCTATGGAGCCGGTTATGCGCCTTTCCTTTAAAGAAAATGAACAGCATTTGCAAACTTGTCATAGAATTCAATGCTGGCTCACATGTTTTGTTTGGTTTTTGAGGAAAGGAAATGGCACAGTAACTGTCTCGCATATCTCGGTAGACACTGGCACCATGGAAGGGATAAATGAGGGAGGGAAAGGAAAAAAGAGAAAACTGAAAACTGAAAGTTGCATTTTGAGGAAAGGCAAGACGCTGTGCAGTGGGGGAACACCTGTGGCTCAGTGTGACTAGGGAGTGAGAGAGAAAGAAAAGGCAATGGAGTCAGTGGAGGTCACTCCTGCTCTGACATACACGGGCGAAGTGGGGTGTTGACTAGTAGTGAAGCTTTTCGCTTCAAAAAAAGCAGTTAACACTGGGTTACAGTCCAAGGCGTCCTTAGCCAATCACAACAGAAAATGATACAAGCTTTTTAATGTGTGCCTTTATTAAACAAACCAGGTAGCAAAATTCTAGGGCTTATAATTTTCTCTTGTGATTAGATTCTTGTTGAAGTAATGGAAGTGTTTTAACAACAGACTACTTCTTTGTCATGGAGGAATTCTGTGTGGGAACATGAATGTGGGCAGAGCTTCACTGCAGACTTCAGTTAGCAATACCCAAGGGGTTAAAACAGGAACTCGCGGTGGGAAACTGCCTCTTGCCTGCCAGCGACCTGTGAGACCGGACGGATCCCTCCTTCCCGCTGATCCACGAACCAGCTGGCCAAACATGGCTAGTGGACAGAGCTGTCCGTGAGGCCCATGCCCGTGGGCTCCTGGACAAGTTGGGGCCCACCCTTGAGGACCTTTTGGTCTTTTCTTAAAATAAATTGTTCCTTCTCCTCCTCCTCCTCTTCTTGCACGAACTCGAAGTTGGTCGACGACTGTGTGAGCCTACTGAACTTCTGTTTTATCGGGTAGAACGTTATTCCGCAGTGTGCTTTACCTCGCGTTTTGTTAATAAACTGTTTCCTAGTGTGCTGTGCTGTTGCCTATTTCGTTCAAACCTGTCGTGGCTGTGACTCTGCACCACGAAATGCAACATGCCTGCGTGTAGCTGGCGCAGAAACTCGCCTTCCCTGGCGGCTGGACGCAGTCACCCCCTAAATATAATTAACGCGTTTCGATTGAAGTTAGTCGGTCTATGAATGGAATAACCAGGTCGTTCATGTTCCCGAAAACCGCCTTCATGGATAAATGTTGCAGGGAACGCTGTGGCTCGAAAGCGGTTGAGAACACTCAATTGCTATGGGGAAGTGCGGACAAGTGAATATGTCAGACGGCTGCACTGAACGGCCGTCGCAAAATATGGACATTGCCCAAGGACTGCTGAAAACGCATATGATTTTTTGTTCAAGTGCCTAGAAGAGGCTTACGGACTTAAATTACCGCGTGTCATAAAAAACTGCGGCGAAACGGCCCCGTTGGCTCTACGGGCCTTTACTGCGGTGTAATGAAACAAACAACAGTTTCGTTCTCGGATTTTGCATGTACAGTCGGCAGTCTGACAGCCTGCCTTAGCTAAAGCGCTGTTGCATAATACTAGTGTAGGTTACAACATTAATGTTTAATTTTTCTCTTTCGTGTAGCTACCAAGGTTTTGGTCTGAACCATAAGGAAATTTCTCAATGCTGACGTGATGGCGCAAGTTGCATCGACGCATGCATCAACTTCAACCCACAAAGGCGGCAGCATGCTGCGAGTAACGAAGCGTCTGTATTAAGTTCACATTTCTGCTAACATATACTTGACGTATTCGTCTTTGTTCTCGTGCTTGAGACAGAGCTTGTGCATGACTGGCTAAAGCGTGCTATATCTTTATGCACGCTTGTGAGCACAGCGTCGGCGCTCAGTCGAGGTACCTGGTTCAGACCTCCCGCTCATACTAGTAAACAGCGCAGCTGCTGTGCAAACGGCTATTTTCGATTAATTTTCCACAGTAAAAGCTGTGCTGGTAAAAAGGGTAAAGGCAGTTGGCAGAAGGCTCGGGATTAATTTCAGCCTTGTTTGCAGCATTACTCCTTGGCGCCTTGAGCCATCCATACAGCCGATGACGCCGGCACGCCGGTGAAGTGGTCGCGGCGAAGGAATCCCTCCTTCGCTGCAACCACTGCAACCTTCTCCGGTACTTCCGAGTTATCGGGGAAACGAGCCTACTTTTGCTGCATTTCAGCTTCAGCAATGACCTCCGTTACCTCGTTCCCAATATGGGCTTGTAGGCCTCCGATAGCAAAGAAACACATTGCGCACAGCTCCTGCCGCAGCTCTGACTGTACTCGCCTGCACACCTCCCATTTCGTCGACGAGTTCGTCGTGCAGCCACGGCACCATCTCCTTCCCGAGTCGAAACAGGTGTCGGAACAGTTCGTCCAGCAAGTCAAATGTGTCTTGGTGCACCCTGACATAAGGTAATGGTATGTCCCCCGGTTAGCACTGATCGGTTTGAGATTGGGAGAGTTACGTTATCCGGGCCCCGAAATTCTTTCCTGTGTGCTGACATCACACAGCATGCGGGTGCATAATGAGTGAAAACTGAATGGGTTCCTGTGTGCTGTTATGACACTCGTACTGATACAACCGCCAGTGAGCTTCGCTCTCCTAATTACGGCGGAGTGTGTGCCATTTACTTTGGTTTTGTTTGATGTCTTGCCTTGTGTCATTGATTGCAGACTTGAGTGCCCCACTAAGTGTGTCATGACTCTTCCTTCTGCCAGGGAACCTTGGGCTTGTTGTCACTGAGGGCAACTACATCCTATTATTGCTCTCAGTGAACATTGTCTGGCTGTTTCTGGCTATGTTGACGCTCCTCTTGCAGCGAAAAACCCAGTTATGGCTGAGGTAATTTAATTTAGAAATTTCCCCTCCACTCAATTCAGACTTCTGGCATCCGCACTCAGAATGTCTGGTTACCGCCGTTTTGAAGTGAATGGTAGTGTAGCCTAACCTTTGGAATCGATGCCAAAAATTCAGTGTCGATGTACAGGGTCGTTCGTTTCCATCTTGAGCACCGCTCAGTGCGGCCAGCGCTCCGCGGAGCGCCTCGGGAACTAGCGCGCAGGCGCAGTGACAGCTGTAGGTGGGTCCTCGGCCGCGTCGTCTGCTATAGCACGGCGGTTCTGCCGAGCAAGCCGAACCACGCCAGCTTTACGCTGAAGTTGCCTTTCCTTTTGCTATGCGCACGCAAATCAAGAGTCGGACAACAGTGCTTGACTGGATGTGGCTCTGTGCAGCATGCAAGGTAGCGGTGGTTGCAGATGACGGACCAGTACTGCCGTGATTATGCTGCTGATAGCAAACACCTCCAGATATTGCAATCGCTGAATGACTATGACTCAAGAAAAAGAGTTCCACTCTGCTGGACACCACAAGGAGAGCCGACTGCATTCGATTCGGGGTCGAATGAGCTGTGATTTTATAACTGCCCCCAGCGCTCCAATTCATACTCATAGGGATGCTACAGCGTGTTAAACAGCCACTGCGGTGGCTCTGTGGTTATCGCGCTCAACAGCTGACTCGATGGAGGCAAACTTCTTGTTGGCCGTGCGATGTCACTGCACGTCAAAGAACCCCACGCAGTCAAAATTCCGGAACCCTCCACTACAGCATCTCTCACTGTCTGAGTTATTTTGGAACGTTAAACGCCATAAACCAAACCATAAAGCGTGTTAAAGATTCCCCTGCGGCTATTACTGGTCAGTGCTGCGGTTACTCAGTGTGAAACGAACACAAAACCTAATTAGAACGTTTTCCATCTCTTTGCATGATTGGCACAAAGAAACAGGTTTAATAATACGCAGCAGTTCGAGCGGCATATGCGCCAGGCAAATTCCCTTGCGCACGAGGGCCGCTGTGCTGGTAAGACCCGTACATTTTCAAACATTTTCTCTGAAATTGCCGAACTCCACACATCATTTTGTGTTCAGGTTAGTAACGAACAGCAAATATCATATATTACACGGTGCGATATCACACCACACGTGCCATTTACTTTGAGGCGCCAAACTTCGAGCTTGTCGGCTCACAGTTGGGCGCGCATCAACTCGAAACAATCGTGCGAGTTGCAGGAATATTGTGGCTGTTCAGCACGAGGTAACTGAGCAGCTAAGTTGAGGGAGTGTGGGCACAGCACAAAGCTTTGGCTCATGAATGGAGTAAGTTTTACCCAAGCACCTTTACTTACGTGGTTGTGGGGAAAAAACAAAGAAAACACGAGGAGCAGAACCTACCGCTACCTTACATGCTGCACATAGCCACGCGAAGTCAATCTTTGTGGCCAACTTCCGATTTGCGTGCGCATAGCAAAAGCAAAGGTAACTTTACCGCAAAGCTAGCGCGATTCGGCTAGCTTGGAGGAACCACCATGCTATAGCAGATGACGCTGCCGAGGCCCAGCCTACAGCTGTCACTGCACCTGCACGCTAGTTCCCCAGGCGCCCGAGAGAAGCGATCTGCTGACTGCAGTAGCTTGAATTGCCACGTCCGTACCCACACTGGCGAGAGGCCGTACCGTTGCCAGCTGTGCCCCATGGCCTCTACACACAATCACCACCTCTCGAGGGATGTTTCATCTCACCAGAGAAAAAAAACGATCCCAGTGCAAGTTCTTCCCAAAGGGGTTCACTGAAAACTACAATTTGAAAAGCCACGAAAAGAGAGCACAAGTTTCAGATACTTCACTTCTATAGCATTTTGGTACCTTTTAGTTATATTATCATTTATAACCCGAATATTCATAGCTGATCTAAGTGGGTAATGTTTTCCATGTCTCAACAATGTTAGCCAATTTCATGCTTGGAAAAGGCATTCACGTGGTCCCAAAGCACGCTGGCACAGAGCTGTTCTTTGTGCGTCATCCCTTCAGAAGAAGCACGGGCCTACTAAGCTCCAAAACATGCACGGTAGCAGTTAATATCATGGCACGTGCAAATAGCATTTCTTTCCATTGAAGTAGTGCTTTCAGTCTGATGGCTGAAATGTAGCTGGTAGAGTGTTCAAACTTGTTGCATTTTGAGCAGAGGCACAGTATTTGGGTGCAGCAGATGTTCAAAATAAAGAAGTGCTTACTGTATTCGACTGCATTTTAATTAAGTTGGGTCAACTTTCATTTCCTAGAAAGTTCTGTTCAGCCACCTGAGCTGAAAGCTGGGACCCAGGTAGCCATTGCATGGTGTAACGTAATGCATAGATGGAAATATTCATGCAATGCAAAGAAATTGGTGTGGATTTGAGGGCTTAACGCCCCAAAGTGACTCGGGCTATGAAGGACGCACAAAGAAATCGCAAACAACCTGTTAAAATTGTGCCAAAACAGGACCAGCATTCCTGTGAACACTATGCGCAAAACATACTTGCAGACTACTTTGACACCAATGATACAAACTAGAGATCACTATCTGGTCAGAATATGTGTACAATAAAGAAATCTATAAGGTACCCATAACATAGTCTGCTTTTGCTGCTAAAGGAGTGTAGACACCTAATTTTGGTGGCATGTTTTCTTCTCTTAAATGATGCAGAAGACAGTACTACACATAAATCACAATGTGGTATTTGCCTTTGCCTACAACCTCTAAATAATTTTTAATCGAATTTTTTCTGTCATGCTATATCGGTTTCAACATCTGAACGATGGCTGTGATGTCAAAGAGTGCTTTTGTATCACGTGATGCATGGAAAGACATCCATATAATCTCTGCTTTATAGTTTTAATTTACTGTAGTGCTGAAGCCAGCCTTCCTTAAGAGCCGGAATGACAACGAACGTGGAAGCAGCAATTATATTGCAGTTTTTTCATGTTTCACTTGCCCTGTAAGCACACGTTGACGTCACAGTCCTCATTCGGCTGTTGAAACCAAAACAGCACGAGAAAGAAATGTGATTATAAATTATTTAGTAGTCTTAGGAGATTACCAGGTGGTAATCCGTGTATAGTAATGCCTTACGCATCATTACAAACAAGAAAACTTGCACCCAAAAGTTAGGCGTCTATACTCCTTTAATGTGCTTAGAGCTAAAAAATTCTCTCAGCACATGCATTAAACATGTTAAAGGACCTATATCTGCTGTTCGCATCCCATTTATTATTGTAATTTAGCATGCACAATGTTTTTGAATTGAAGCGACTGTTCTTTGTCATGCTTTCTTTTTGTCATTTGTATTGTGCATAGATCCCTTTCTCCGCTCTTCCAAGTTTTTATTGTGCATGTGAAGAAGTGCCTGCATTAGAATTTCATTTTTTGGACCCGTAACTAGCCTACAGCTACGGGTCCAAACAGAGCTGTACACACTTTTATTGTGATTTCATGGATAAATAAAGAATTTGAATTTGAAAGTGGCTGTCAGTAAAGTTGCAGTATGCTTGGGATGTTAAAGTACGTTTCACAAATATCTTCCGCCAACATTTTTAATGAAATTTGTATAAGCTGAGTTACTTGCGCTGAAATTTGAATTAATACATCTGCGTGCCTTTCTCTCTCCTCTCGTCACTTTTTACATGCTGAAAAGTTGGCACTCTTTCGCTGGCTCCATCGCCAACGGGTGCGAGAACTCCCCGGATCGGGAGTGGGAGGGGGGGGATGCTGAGTGGCTGCAGCCATCGTGGCTGCCCGATGTCTGAAAGAATCTAACCAATAGCCATCTCTTGACCGGCATACCCAGGAGCGTGCAGCGGAGGAGGGTGCAAGCATGAAGTCACTGGAAAGGGTTCACCAACTTTCGCATGTGATTGTGGGTTCTCTGCTACATGTAGAATTGTGTATAGTTTGGCTCAGGTGTTCATGGCTACACAATGTAGTGATTGGGCAAGTTGCTGTGCTCTCCTCAAAAGGTGTTTTAGAGCCCCTTTATGATAAGCCTTATAGGAACAAGCTCTGAAGAAAATTTGGAGTAACTTTATTAAGTTGTGAGGATTTACCTGGCTGTCTGTGCATTCGCTTATTGTCCGCCAAAATACTATGCTTCTATTTGCAGTCGAACAAATTCTTTTACTGCTACGATCTCTAAACAAAAACGTTGAGGAAAGAAAAGGACACCTGTCTGTTTTCTGCAGCAGTGTATTCTGAGTATGTGTTTTTGGCATCGGTTTGCTAAGTCATGCAATATAGATAGACTGCTTGTTTACTGGTTCCATCTGTGAAAAAAAATTTCAAATTGGTTGAAACTGAAAAACACCGGTTTTTTGGCGTGTTGAGGCTGACCAATTAACATTTTTGTCAAGAACCTTTCTTATTTCTTTCCTTTTCAAAGCACAGAAATGGTGAAGGAGCACTCATAACATTACAGCCACGATTTTAAACACACGCTGAGAATATTGCTGCAGGGCTTTGTTTCCTTCTTCAATGAGTGCCATGTCAAGAAGAAGCTGGAAACGCTTTTTATTAAAAGTGATCTGCTTTATTAAGGCTTTGCGATGGCTCAGCACCTAAGTGCAGGCAGCTGTCTTTATGCTGAGAAAGTATTTTTGTTGTTGGTAGAGAATTTTGCTGGGCGATGCTTGAAGCAATTTTTTTTTCTAAGACGAAGAAAGCTGGATTCAGCCAAACTTGCGGGCAGAAGGATTAGCCGTCTCTCCAGACAGTGCTGAGACATGGCTCTCATAAGAACTGCCACGAATTGTGGCATTAACATATGCGGTCTTTATCATTTATTAAAGTATTTACTCTCGTCATTTGCACACTTTTTTTCCCTTAAATTAAGGCATCAGAAAAGGGGGTGTGAAAGTTACCTGGCGATTTCGTGAACATGTCCTAAAAAATCTCTACAAGGTCGTTACATACAATATAGAGGGTTTCCCCTAAGACTTTCTGAAATTTTTAAAAATGGGCTTTTTGCGTTAGAAGGGCGCTTTTTCCGAAATAGCATTTCCAGCAGTATGGTACATCAGAATACAGCTGCGTTAACTGTCAGGCTGGTTAACTAATATTGAATAGTCAACTTTTAACTATTACCATTGGGCTCCTTAGTTATTGAGGCATGTAACCCACCATAAGTAATATCCATCTCAGTTTTTAAAATTTCGGAAACGCGGTTACCTTTGGCATTTTAGCCCAACAAATTTTGGTCATTTCGGCGAGTTACGTGCACTGGAGAGGTTGCTTTGCCTGCAAGCTTCTCAAAAGCTTGTATTTTGACGTGACGTAGCCAAAATTTGTTAAGCCACAGCACTGAGGGTAACAGTGTTTTCGAAATTCTAAAAGCAGATGTGGATATTACGGTGAGCTACACAATTCTCGGTAATGAGGGAGCCTAACAGTAATAGTTGAAATGTTAACTACTCAGTATTAGTTAACCAGCCTGCTAATTAGCACATCTTAGCTGTACTCTGAAGCATTACACCGCTGACAATGCTATGCCAAAAAAGCGCTCTTCTAACTCAAAAAGCCAATTTTTAAAAACTGCAGAAGGTCTTAGGTGAAACACCGTGTATAGTATATAACGTGTGTTGCCGCCTGTTCATTGATCCCCTCCAACTTGCTGCTACCCCTCACTGGTCAGAAAGAAGTTGACTCAAACTATGGGACTTGTACCTCCTCCCAGCCCGCCCCACGTCATGCAGTTCCTCGCGGGATGGCATGGCGGTGCAAGCACAGTTCAAAGCAATAAACTAGCAACGATGTGATCGCAAAGCCAGGAGTCAGAAGCAAATGGAGATAAAAGGCGATGAAACTGCCACCCTCTCATGCGGCCCAACTGACTAGCAGCAAACCGTTCGCAAACTAGCAGCAAAACTAGCAGCAAACAACAAACAGTTTGGTAGTTCTGGATTTCAGCATGTCGGCTGTTTCCAGAAGTTTGCTCTCGTAACTGTTCATCCATGAAATCGAACGTTGGCACAAGCGAGCAGGATAAACAACACACAGTTCATCCTGTCACCTTTCGTAGCGCCGATGTTCCCAAGCCTGCGTTGCACACACCCACATCCACGCTGGTGGTCTGGCGCAGCAGAGAGCTTAAAATGTGTGAGTAAAAGTTAAAAAAAACGAGTGACAAGTAGGGTTGAGAAAAATATGCGAGGGTGCAAATAACGAGAATAAATACAGTAGGTCTCGAACAAAAGGGCTCAATGTGGTGAGCCCCCATTATGGTTTTATGTATGGTTTTCTCTTGGTGATATGAAGTATTTGAGAAGAATTCTGCATTTTCTCAACAGCACTGATGCCGATGGAAAGGGGAGCCAAAGTTCAAACCACCAGCGTAAACGCTAGAATATTTGCAGACTTCTGCGAATCGCCTTTCTATACAAGACATCTGCCTCGTTACTCAGGGTTATGAAGAAGCCTCAGTCGGCGAAGAACCTCTTATATTAGATGCGTTGTCTTCTTGGTGTGAAACTTGTCACCCTGCTAAAGAAGTGAACTCGGGCACCAGCAGAAGGCCACTGAAGTGTTTGCAGCTTAACGAACGTTGTAGAGGAGGACCTAAGAATAAAGCTTGCAGAATTTTTACAGCATCCCACAATATGCTTAGACAAGTTTCTTACGAACATCTAGCAGAACACCCACCAAGACTTTAAATTTACAGGTTACCACTAGATCGAGGTTCAAACTGCTTACCCTTGTGAAAAGCGGAGTTCCTAGAGGTATTCGCGCAATATGAGTAGACATACAGACTCGCGGTAAATCTGTGGGAACGACTGAACAGAAATCGTTAAAATTGGCAGTACCCGTACAGATGTTGATGCAGACACAGTCACTATCTCTCGGAGCCGTATGGTTTAGGGATAACGAAGGTAATGGGAATGTTTACTGAAGATCGATAGCTCAAGAATGGACAGTGGCCTAGATATGCGGTTTCAGGATTTGAAATTGGTATATGTAAAAGTCAATAAAAGTTTTGTTTAAAAAAATAGGGTGGTTTCCAAGTAGTACCTTTAAGCTTGACAGATTATTTACAGAAACATAAAGAAGAAAAAAATAGCAAATAAGGTGGCACCTTCCATGACCCTGCTGCAAAAGGATAACTCTCAACATCCATCCCTTCGTTTTCGCTCTTTGCACACGCGCTATAGTTTGCATTGCTGTGCAAAGAGGCTGCCACAAGATCGTGAGGAGACGTTCAGTGCAGCTCTGACAACATTTTCTCGCACTCATATGTTATGCTGATGCTTCAGAACCAAGAAATGTGTCCTTAACTGCTGTTGCAGTAAGAGACTTCACAAAACCAGCCCCTGCATTACTGTTTGTCATATCAATGCCTCCGTTTTGGATGTATCCATGGTATATGTCAGTGTTGTGAATCCCGACCTAAGCATTTTCATTTTTGAATAAATAGCATGCCCAGAAATGACAAACACAGGAAGAAACAAGAGATAAGAGTACAGAAGCATTTTTCCTGTTTCTTTCTTCTTCCTGTTTCTTCCGCTTCGTGTTTCTTCTTCTCTTCACCATTTTCGCGCATGCTATTTATTCAAAGATCATGTACCAACTATCCTCTCAGAAAGTCCTACCATGGCATTTTCAGTGTTTCCAAATACCTTGTAGTTTGGCTGACACTGTTTCTTTTTATCAAAGAGCTGTTGTTGTGGCAATCCACTTTGCTCTGGGTGTTTAGTCACATTTGAGCTGCATTTAAAAGTTACTGAAACAGACCTTTCCTCACTTCCATCAAGGGTTTCAGTGCAGTACGTCACAGAACATTCTATGCTGACAAGATCTTATGGGCGCATGTATAGCCTCATTGCTGTCATTTATCATAGTGTGTGCAGCGTCGGTTGTGAAGAACCAACTGGTGTGCTTTCAGCAACTTTTGCTCGAATACAGAAACAAGTTCACCTACGTATTGTGAGCTTGCATTCCATGACTGACTTCCTTGCAGAAAATGGCTCAGTTCATATTTGTATTTTGTTACTTTTCACAGTGTAAAAAATGCTCTAGTTTGTTCATTTTCATGATACATGGCCTGCATTAGAATACTAAAGCTATGAAGACAAATAACATTTGGCTACCAACTGTACAGTTGGTGGTCAATGCATTTATAGGTGAGGGATTATGGAAAGCTGTTCATCTTGTCAGAGGTTGGTCTTACCAGAACTGCACCTAAAATGGATGCATCAGCATGCCAGATTTTACCAAATATCTGTTACACAACAGCAATAAATGAGATGATCTTGTGGTAAGATAATTACAAAAAAAGCAGTTTTTTCATGTTCTTTATTCGAAGTGATTGACAATTTTATGACACAAGTTCATGTAATCACACTCAAACAGTATTGTTCAATCTTGTTTGCAATCCCGTTTTCTTTTTTATCTCTTCTACAGCAACCTTTCTCTTTTTTTTTTTTATCTCCAGCCTCGATGTAACCTGGGGTTCTGGTATTATGTACTTATTCAGTTTTGTGAAATTACATTTGTCATTTCTTTGATTTCTCGTATTTGTAAAGTGCTGGTGTTGTTAAACGTTACACTTTTTCAATGTCACAAGCCTTGCCTATGTCCTAGTGAGGGAATTATGGCTGCACAGGACACTTTCACCAGGGTAGGTGATGTCATCGAGCTATTTCACAGCAGAAAAATGCACTGTTCACGCGAAGGCAAACATGGGTATTGTCGACATGGAACCGAGCTATAATTCTTTGCATAACTCTATGCAGGACTTGGCCTTGAAAGACTGCAGAAGGATGCAGGAGCTTGCAAAACTCTCGTGCTTGGAATCCTTCTTCACTATAAAAACCCACAAAAAGAGAAAACTGTTCTGAATTATTTTAGAGTACCGAAGAACTTGGTAGTGACACGTTGTGAGGTACCTTCATGTGCGGTTGTCAGAATTGCAGGTACGTACAAGGGCTGTTACGAGGTTCAAGGCTCAAAGGAGGTCATCGATCTCCTGGTTAAAGATTACCCAATGACATGCCTGTCAGTCAATGTGAAAGACGTGGTGGTGGTGGCAAAACTTTATTTGGCAAGACAATTCGAGGCCCGCAGGCCCCCTGGGTCTCCGCACGACCGCACGCGCGGTTCAATTAACGTTATGTGGTGCTGGTCCATGACGTATGCGGCCCGGTTGATGGCGATCTTCTGCCTGGCCAGGTCCGCTGACTGCAGTGAAGTCTCCCAGTCCTCCCAGGAGGCACCGGCCCAGCGGGGGGAGGGGATGCCAAGCGTAATAGGAGGATGTGGGTAAGGGTATACCCTTGAGGTGGGAGCACGCATATGGGGGGTACTGGCATAAATTTGGAAAGATTAGCTGGTATAGGGAGCATTTGCGCCTGCAGGCGACGCCAGATTGATTGTTCTCTGGTAGTGAGGGATGGGTGGGGTGGCAGGTAGATGAGCCGCTCAGCACAGGAGTTTGTGGAGAGCTCAGCAAATGAATGCATACGCTTCGTCGAAAAATCCCCCATGAGGTCCACCTGTGCCCAGTTTCTAGACCGCTGGGCTAAGGAGTCAGTGGCCTCATTGTCGAGATTTCCCGAGTGCGTAGGCACCCAGATGAGCTCAGCGCGTTGGGGGAGGTGGGGGGTGGGCATGTGCAACAGGCATTGTGCAGGGGGATGAATCCTGTTCCTGGTAAAATTTAGAATGGCGGTTTTTGAGTCACTAATAATGTAACAGGCATCTGTGTACGCCAGAGCAATGGCCAGAGCAGTCTCCTCGGCTTCCTTGGAGGTGGTGCCTGAAGGAAGCTTGAAAGTTAGGGGTGTTGTGTTGGGGCTGTGGACAATCGCGGTGGCTCTGTGCTACATGCAGTTGAACCCTAATATATCAAACTCAAACGGAAGCGCGAAATACCACATTTACCCGATTCTAACTTGCACTTTTCTTGTGGAAAAACTCATCTAAATATGACGCGCGCATTAGAATCAAGTTGAGAATGAAACTACGTCAGCAACGCCCTATTAATTGCTATCAGCAGCTTGAAAAACAGGCTTGCAATAGAATCGAATAAATACGGTCATTTGATGCATAAAAAATGGCAGCAGATAAACTTATCTGTAGCTAAGAAGCAAGAATACGTTGCAGCCACACTAGTGACATGCTTCTTGCAATCACGTGCACCGCTCACTAGGCATTGCTAAGCCTGCGCTGCTTCACACTGAAGATACACCAGATAGTGATTTGAAGCCAGTCACTGCCTGTCATAAGATGACCACATTAAATTAGGGACACTTAGTTGCCACAGCGCCTTAAGCAGCTAAACGATTGAAGCACGTTTTCGGAGGGCCATTACTAGGGTTTAGTTGGGTTGGCTTCACTGCATCAAAGCAATATGTGGCAGGAAAAATGAATACAAGAGACTGTAGGCGACCCTCAAGCAGACCCTACATTCAGCTCATCATGCAGTTTCACAGCACTACCGCAGGAGGAGGCGCACCTAAGGCCACACAGCTGACTCAGCTCAGTGCACAAAAAGTTTGGTTTATTGGGGATTAACGTCCTAAAGCGACTCAGGCTATGAGAGACGCCATGCCAGGCTATGAGGCTCCGGAAATTTTGACCTCCTGGGCTTCTTTAACGTGCACTGACATCGCACAGTACACGGGCCTCTAGAATTTCACCTTCATCGAAATTTGACTGCTGCGGCCAGGAGGTGCACAAAAAGTGATCAAAGAGTGCCATTAGGGAACCGCCACTTGCTATATGTTGCGGTATGCTGTTCAATATATCGAATGATATGGCCAGCAAAATTTAAGTTAGGTATACTGCGAGTCTTTCTTTTACTTTTACGCGGAATTTTCAAGGGCATAATCTTTGTGTTCGATATAGCCAATAATTTGAAACGTTCGGGTTCAATACATCCGAGCTCAGCTGTACCACATACCCAAAATCAGTGCTCTAGTAGCCATAGAAGAGGCAGTCGAAAGCTTTGGTTCCACTGGGTCTCTGAATGTGTATGGCACGAGTATTAAGGGTTGCTGGAAGTGGTCTAAACTTACCTGGACTCTTTGTACATGCATTGAAGCGGGAAGTTCCTTGCACAGCACAGAGGGATTTCCACAGGATTGCGTCTTGCACCTGGCACCTGTGCATACCTCAAGAACTAGTTAATATCTGTGATCTGAACAACAAGCAATTTTATGCTAGGAAGTAAAGCTGTGTATGTAGCTGGCATAGTGCAGTCGTTTCTGCTGGACAGGTTGTCCTGATGCCTTTTCGGAGCTCATCATTCAACACAGCACGCCATGTTTGTTTTGTGCAAACTGTCTCGCAACTGTGCACTTGTCTGTTCAGCACTCAGGCATGCACTTTCATATTCCATGTTCAAAAGCAATAAGGAAGTAGGCTTTCTGTGAGTGCAGGTATTGGTAATTTCAGTAATAAGCAATGACACCTAACTGTTCCTGCACTGTGGGAAATGCAGCCTATTGTTTTTGTACTGGTACTTTTTCAATGGCGTTCGGCTACTGAGCCTATAAGGAGTCGCATTCAAGTCCCAGCCGTTGAGGCCATATTAAGAATGAGGCGAAATGAAAAGACGCCTATGTGCTGTGCAGTGTCAGTGCACAATAAAGAACCCCGAGTAGTCAAAATTAATCGCAAGCCCTCCACTGCAGCAACCCTCATAGCCCACTTGTAACTGGAATGGGGGTTCTGGTGGTTTCAAAACTGCACAGGCACGGGAGCTAGGAATCAGCTTTAGCTCAGGACAGACCACAGCTCTGGGTTTTAGGCGTAAACCACGGCCTTAATTTTTAAACATTACTCTTGCATTTGCAGGTATTGGTGCTTTAGTGCTCACACGCAAGTGCCAAAGCTGTGTCATGCTAGGCGGTCCTCTGCGCTACCCACATATTCTACTTCATGCGGTAGTCAAGTGCTGGAATGTTGTCAATGGCCAGGCAAGTTGCTTTACAGATAAGGTCGTTCATCTGCGTACAACACCATGTTTCATGACAGGTTCGACTTTTGGTAGACAGTGAATGGCTTCTGACCTGTAAGCAAAAGTTGCAAGTTTCGATCCCCGGTGCTGCCAGGTAACCACCGGCCTTCCAATGGGTACAAGCTTTTCCTCGGCCTGATGCTCGGCTTCCTTGATATAAAATGTTTGGAAAATGAGTCCTTGCACCCACTTTATGCTCGCAAAAAACACGCTAGCCAGGGCGCTCGATCTTTGGCCAAGCTGTCCTTGTGCCATTAAAATCAAGGCATTCTCATTATCATCTTGGTGGATGGGTAAATGGGGCATGCAGTGTGGCTGCTTGTTAGTGAAGATGTGAACATGTATGTCATGAAGCCACACCAATGTGCAAAGGCACAGGCAGTATAGGCACGTGGACACAGCAGGACCAAAGAAGGGAGTGATGACCTCTTTCAGGATTGCTAGTCAACTGCACCTCAGTGAAAACATCAAACCCCTCCCAGGCACAGGAGGTGGCTATTGCCTTAGCTATAGCTTCTAACCCCAAGTCCGTTGTACCCACGGAATTGTAGATTGTCTGCTGCAACCTCAACAAGGGGTTGATTCACAAAATAAGGATGTCATTGCTGAGTGCTGACTAAGCATCCACCCAGCCAGGCTGCAGTCATCTGGTTACCGGTCACCTGGAACCACTATAGGAGGAAATGAAGCAGGTCATAGGCATGCCCAAGCTCTTCTGTGCGGGGCATCTTCCCATGAGGGCACCTGTTAAACCTTGAATAATGTATGCTGACAATCTCTGACCACATAGAACAACCAAGCAAATGTACCTAATGCCACATAAATCCTATATATAAGTAAGAATTGAGAAAACCTTGAATTAGGAGATTACAAACCAAAACGTGACCCAGCTAGGTTACACCAGTGCTCCTACACCAGATTCGCCACAGTGCGGGCACTGGAGAGGTAGCTAACCTGCACCACACGGTGTGAGCCTGCAGCTGTCAATGCAGACCCATGATTGACGCCATTCCAAACCCCCACGGAGGAGCAGTGAGAGGCTATTCTAGATCTGCTCAGTGCCTGACCCCACATCCCCCTCCCCTCTTGGCAGTTGCTGGTGGAGAGGGCCAACGTACGTGGCAGCTAGGGATAACCGGTGGACTGCTGTGCTGCAGACTAGGCTGCCCATGCATCGACATGCTCTTAGAAGATTGTCAGTAAAGGTGTTTTCAATCAATCGGCGCACAAAGCTAGGCCCACTTATGAAAACGGCTGCCGCTCTGCTATGTCTGCATGCTATGTCAGTTTGCAGCAAATTGTACAACCACTTATAAAGACACGAATGCTTTGTGCCTGTTGATTGTAAGTGGCAAGCCATCTTCAGTTGTTGGCGAAAAGACACAGGCAAGGTAAGCAGCAGCTCAGAAAAAGTGGAGGGCCCGGTGAACCTTGGGTTTTTTTTTTGTGTGTGTGTGCCTTTTCCTGGCTAGGCATTGCCTTCTTTCGAATGATTCGACCACCTGGGGATCTTTAACGTGCACTGACATCGCACAGCACACGAGCGGCTTTGCGTTTCGCCTCCTCCATGAAACGCGGCCGCCGCGGTCGGGTTCGAACCCGGGTACTCCCGGTTTCGTTTTAACATTTTGCGCTTGAAGTGAGTGAGTAACAGCAATTTTAAAAATATCTAAAGTGCTGCTGCACTTAATTCTAGCTAATGTTGCACGTTCATTGACTTGTTTTTTCTTGTATGCTTGAATGTACGAACACGTTGACATGACTATTCAAGCTGCATCGAGGCACGCATCAACGTTTACCGATAAGCCGATGGTACCTTCGATAAAACAACTGTCAAATTCAAGTGGAAAACTGCGTTTAGGGCAAGTTAGTTCACACTTTTTCAATCTTATGCTTGACGTGGTCCTTGTCGGGTATTTAAGACGGAACTGACCTTGCGGAACTTACGTGTGACTTGTGGAAGTGCGCTCTGCCTTTGTGCGTGTTTGCGGGACCTGCATCGGCACGCCGTTGAGGTAGCTACACATTCGGTTAATTTCTCGCGGTCAAACGGGCTTTAGCAGCGAGAGTAAAGACAATTAACTTATATTGAACTTGTATTTGTCCTACGCGGCCACTTAACGCGCACATCCACTTTGTAAATGCGACGTGTCGCAACAGTTCAATCAGAACCTGAGCTGCGCACACCTAATTTTTTTTCTGTAGCGGGCATGAGGAAATGCACCGTTTACTGTTGTGCCGTTTCGGGCGTTTCTTTGTTTCCCTAACCGCACAGCAGTTAGCTATGAAAAGCATGATTCCAATTGCGCTAATAGGCCAAGCAACTGTGTGATGCATGATGCGCTGGGGTGGTACTATGGAAGTCTGGAGGACATATTTATGTCGGTACTGATAGCCTACAGCTTACTCAGAAAAACTAGAAGCTACAGCGTACCGCCAGGCGTTTTTTTTTTTTTTTGCACGGAAATAATCTCTCTCAGCTGCTGTTGAAGCGTTGATAAAAGGTATACCCGCGTTTGCAAAGGTCCTAGTATCTGCCTTCCAAATGCATTAATGACTGGCATATGAAATTGTTGACTTGTGGTATTAGGGGTTTTTTGTACTTGCACTACATTGCTCTTTTTTCATTTTCAGGCATAAAAAGCAATGTTGCTGGAAGAAGGAGTACCAATTGTCGATGGAATAATCATCCAAAGCAACTGTTGCCAACCTGTTAAGTCTCGTAGCCTGATGCTTATATCCTGCAAAACAGAGTATCCACTGATCTGAATGTTTGGTATCTAGGTGTTGTTAGATGCATCAGAACCATACCTGTCACTTCAAGAGCACAGCCAGACAATTCAGGCTTTATTGATGAGTGTTGTCAGAGGTGCCATGCATGGAATTATGCATGAGCATGAAAGAACTGGTGCTCAAACTGCAACCAGTCATTAATTCCGTAGCAGACTTGGACGACGCAGGTCTTCATGAGTAGATTGTCGTTTCTGGCTCTTGATGAGTCCAGCTTGACGTGTTTTCTGACACACTGTGTCCAGTTTAAGGCGAGAAGGGTCGCTTTTCTTTGAGCTGCTTCAAGTTTGGCCATATCTTGATTAGTATTATAAAAACCAAGCAATGTTAGCATATTAAAGAAGAGATATAACCAAAACATTTTAGGCTAATAGTAGCTTAGTTTGATAAGGGACTAATTGGGGGATTGTCTAATGAAAAAGATAGTTTTAGAGCTGTTGAGGTGATTCCATTCACGTGGGCATTCCACCTTAGGTCATGGGTTATTAGTACGCCAAGGTAATTATGTTCATGGTTTATGGGGGTTTAACGTCCTAAACCAAATCCGGCTATGGGGGACATCGTAGTGAAGGTCTGGAAATTTCGACCACCTGGGGTTCTTTTAACGTGTGCTGACATCGCCTAGTACATGGCCTTTAGAATTTCGCCTCCATCGAAATTTGGCCGCTGTGGCCGGGCCGAGCGCCATAACCACTGAGCCATCGCGGTGGATGTACTTATGGTCAGTTACTGCTTTGAGCAGCATGTCATTCTTAGTGTACTGAGCTGCCGCGGTGGCTGAGTGGTTATGGCGCTCGGCTCCTGGCCCGAAAGACGCGGGTTCGATCCTGGCCGCGGCTTTCGAATTTCGGTGGAGGCGGAATTCTAGAGGCCTGTGTACTAGACGATGTCAGTGCATGTTAAAGAACCCCAGGTGGTCGAAATTTCCGGAGCCCTTCACTACGACGTGTCTCATAGCCTGAGTCGCTTTGGGACGTTAAATCCCCATAAACTAAAACTAAACTAAATCTTAGTGTACTGAAAGTTAGATTTATGCTTCTCTTTAGAGGTTGTCATGTTAGCTAGTTTAGTGCCAGTTCAAGTATTACAAAAGGGATCTAGGATGGCCAGCGAAGTCCAGTTGCACTTCCCTTTCATGTCCTTTCTCATGCTTGCAGCTTCCAGTAGCAGCGCAGCCATTACTAGAGGGAAATGTCAGTAGGTGGCGCATCATTAGTGGTAACGAATCTGAGAAATGCACAGTCTGAAGACAAAAAGGAAAGATGTTATGCAATTTGTGTGACTGCATCCCAAAGGGACATCTGCCAAGTACTTGTTCACATTGTTGCTTTTCTGCGTCATGTGCCACTTGCCGTCAGCGAGGTTTCTCACTCTAATTGGTTCATGTTAGTGCTGAGTGCATGCCGTACATGGAAGAAATATGTGTGTACCTGGGCTCATTCATGTTGCATGTCTTTTTTTTTTCTTTCACAGTGGTAGGAATGCTGTATCAGTTGTGCCAACCTGCAGCATTGCATCAAACCTGCTACGTGTTGCTGTAGATTGGTGGTTTTTAAATGAAATTGCGCCAAGGCTGTACCAAAATGCTATTGCAGCAACCAAGAGCCGCGGCCAGTGTGAAGAGGCTAAGGCTACCACCCAGTGTGCACAGCTGCTACTGCCTAACGTGCTGAGACATTACTTGGGCTCCTCCTCCTGATATGCGATGAGGAAGGTAGCCGACAGAATCCAGCCCCGTCCCGATGTACGGCAAGTGCACACGCTGAAAAAAAAATTCCTGTTAAGAGTTTAAAATATGGCTTAATTTGTGTCCTGCTGGATTTGTAAGGTTTTTTCAGTGTCGTGACGTGCCCCATAAGATCAGTGCAAGACAGCAAGAAAGGTGTCGGGTGCACTGCAGCTGATATAGTTCGATTTAACGGACCTCATTCACGTTCGTTTGTTGTACCCGACTTGCAAGCTTCTGATTTGTTTGCACTGTAGACCACATTAATTTGAAACTCCTCCGTAGATAATTGATTCATATAAATATGTGTGTAACTAAATTATGCCACTTCTGTTGATGAGGTGGCATTCACCAATTGTTCGTATATGGTGACCATATTGTGCACGCATGATTTCATCTTGTGTAGTCGGCGGACATCTGCCATTCACATGCATGCAGAATGGTTTGTTGCAAGGGGCATGGCCATATTGGACTGCAGGAAACTTGTCGTAGCCTCCTGTGAAGCTGTGCAGTGCATAGGCACTGACCTGTGGCATGCCATGAAATTGCGGCTGCGTGGTCATCTGCATTGTACTTCATTGAAGCAAAGTGGCTGCACTTATACCAGTACAATCTCTGTGACCGTGGTGGCCTCTTTATGCATTCTAGCTTTCTCTAATCAAGTTCCTCTAATTGGAATGCTTTTGGGATGCTAATGTTGCGATGTTTGTATTGCAATTTGTTTTGTTTGTGTTCCTTTGCTCACCCCTGCTTCGACTACAGGAGTCTGCAGTATTGTTAAATAAATAAAAATAAAATAGACGTAGGAACGCAGTCACGTTGCAGTTTTAAAATCTTGACTTTCAAATTATTTGAAAGTTTCAGGAAAGAAACCATACCAATTTGTATTAACGAAAACTGATATGGCTGTTCCTGAACATTCTCTACTAGTTTTTCATAAAAAAAATTTGTGGTAATGTTAAGAGTACAAACTTTTCCTTATTTTCATTTGTTATACAACGTTTAACTTTCAGCACATTTGAAAAAAATACACATACTTGGCCAAGATGGCTGCTTACAAACCTGGACCACTCAAATTTTCATGTAGCGCATTGTGATTTTTCAAAACGGAGGTATTCTCACAATAGGACTCCTGCTACAAAACACAAGGAAGCTGCTCAGTTTGAATTTTTGCCTGCTGCGAAGCGTGCTCCAAAATGCTCTTGACCATTCCCACCACTGATTTCATCTCAGTGTTCTCATCACGCAGTTTGAACTGGACTCTTGCCGTCTGCCTTTACAACGCGACGGATGCAGATCCTGCCGACTTCGCTGCTGTGCATCTGCTCATTTTACAAGACTGGTTGTAGGGCATTTTGGTTCATATGTGGAGAAACATTACAAGTAGTTACAGCTACGAACAGGAGAGAAAATGGACTAACCTGTCCCAACCATTAACTTTCTTGCTAATGTCCGTGAGGAGCATTAGCACTAACAAGGTTTTTTTTTCAATGCTTCGCAGTTGTTTCCTGCATCGCCTTCCGAATGCTGTACGGCCTTGCCATCTGACTGCTCCAAGGGCCCATCTGTGTGCTGCCACCTTCTGTGCTGAATCTTGTACTGCTACTGCACTTTATTTTTGGCCCTCGCCGCAGTGGCTCGGTGGTTAGGAACCTCGGCTGCCAAGTCCGAGGGCACGGGTTCGATCCTGGCCACGTTTCACTGGAGGTGTCCATGTACTGTGCAATGTCGGTGCATGTTAATGAATGTTGGACGTTTTTCGAGCAGCAAAAGACGTATTGCCTGCTGGAAAAATTGCATTTAAAAATATTTCCGGTAATCGATTCACACTCGTGACATCTTTCCCGAAAACGATTCCCTTGTCCTTGTTTTCAAGTGGACAGTGTTATAGCCTAGTCTTTGGGATCTGTGCCCAAAAAACTTGTTGCCGCATTGGAGTGTATTTCTGAAACCAGATGGTGGCGACATATAGATCTGAGTTTTTGGCTTCTTATAGCT
This sequence comes from Amblyomma americanum, assembly GCF_052857255.1. Lineage (NCBI taxonomy): Eukaryota > Metazoa > Arthropoda > Arachnida > Ixodida > Ixodidae > Amblyomma > Amblyomma americanum. The sequence continues at coordinate 167,976,440 of NC_135501.1, read as the reverse complement.
CATATAGGCGCCATATTCAGTTAAAGGGCCTTTGTCTTTAGAATACAGTGATCTGTTGCGACAGGTCGGCTTCAGTTTATCCTTGGCGTCTTGTTAAGACACTCCTTCTCCGAAAGAGACACTTGCCATACCTTTAAGCTGTTTTGGTACACAGTGTCTCTTTAGGTCTTTTCTGGCAATATGAGATTCGAGGTCACCAAGCTCACACAAATGATGACAAATAAAAATTGTGGTACGTGTGACAGCATTGCTTCCCAATGGAACAATTTCAGTTTGATTTTGTCATCGCAACATTGTTGCCTTCAGGGTCGAAACTTGCCTCTGGAAATTGTACACTCATCATGTTGGCGCACATCCTCGGCCTAATGTCAAGAAAAGTGTTGGGGAGGAATATGGGGGCCTTGCCGTTGTTACATTGAGTATATTCCGTGGGCGTGCATTTTTTGGCACTGATGTATAAATTTGCATATTTATTGAGATCAGTAGATCAAATCAATATATTCTGCACAGCAAAACTGGAAAGGCCAGCCCTGTATTTTTATTATCGTGTTGGTGCTCCAGGAATGAATTGTGCTTGAATACTGCACTAGAAAGAGCCATTATTACATTCTTGTGCTCCTAGTAAATTACTTTATAAAGCACTTTCGGCCCCCCGGACTGTAATTTATGGATGCAACTGCTACATTCGGTAAGATTTTTTTTTCACTTAATCTGTTTTTCTGTTTTACTTTGCAGGCATCTGAACCAATATTGCAAAGGCAAGAAATACAAGCTCTCGGAGGAAGAAATCTTTCAGAAGACCTGCTACCAACTTTCATAGACCCAATGGCTTAACACTCTTGTTTTGTTGCATATTCTGATGAAATCCAAGGGTCAGCGGAATTGTTCCTGCCAAGGAAAATTCGTAGCGATCAGCAAAAAATGTGCTCTCCCCAAAACTTGCAAAAAGATAAACTGTTGGATGTTCTAGCATCCGTATGGGTGCCTTGATCGCAATGAGATGGGTGAGTGGGCTGGTGTGTTAATTGGCGATTTCTTTTGAAGGAGCAGATCTATATATCTGGGAGATTTCGTCTTGTCTGGTGAAGGGTATGTGGTGTTGGCTGAATGTAGAAGGATTCCATGAGCAAACACTTTGATAAGGATTTTTGTCAGTCGCACATGCCGCGTCGCAGTTGATGGCATGGCTGTGTCTTTATGATGTTCCGCTAAAGTGTTTGAGCGAAAACTGCCTTAGGTGACATCATTTTAATGTTGCTCGATTCGTCTCTTGAACATTCCTGTTTCACCTATGCAGGCAGCATTGCAATCATGACATCGTATGTTGTAGGTAACTTCCAGGTGGATGGCTCACTGAATGGGATCCTTAATCAGTACAGTGTGAAGCCCAAGGCAGTACTCGCTCAAGCACTCTGGCGGAACATCATAATGACACTGGCCATGCCGTCGACTAGGACATAGTGCTTCTGATCACTAAGGAAAAATCACTATCAGAGTGCTTGCTCATGCCTCTTCATAAAGTTGCCACCGCATACAATTGACTGGACACGAGGTAGTCACTCGAAGATATACATCCGTTTCTTCAGAAAAATCATCCCCATTTAATGCACTCGCCCGTTCATCCATCTCATTGTGATCAAAGCATGTTCTGTCATCTTAACGTATGATGTTTGTGCACAAAATTGGACAGCATTTGGCCTTTTTCTCTTACGCCAGGAGCTGAAATAGAAGACTGAAATGTGAATGATGCGTATTGTGAAACATTCCATGTGTGGCACTGTAACAGGATGGAGAAAACCATATGTTTAAAGAAACCGTGGTTATTTACGGAAGGGTCTGGTAGAAAAGATGTGATGCTAGATAGGTTGTCATTCCATGCTGCGAGTTTTTGTACTATCCATGATTTTGCGTTATCTGTTTCAGTGCTTGCAGTTTTCACAAGTGCCTTGCCATGTTCGTTCATTGTGGCTCTGCTGCCATGCAGTTGAATTTCGTTGAATGATTATTTTGTGAATTTGTGGCTTTTTTAAAATATTTTTGCCTATGCATGGGACTTTCTGACCAAACCTGCGCTGGAAAACCCGTAGCAATAGTTCTTGCTGTGCAGTTGGGTTCGGAAAGATCAAAATGCATAAAAGGCAAGAACAGGGTTTATTATGGAGGGGAATTTGCTACACTGGTTACCACAGGTTAAAAAACGAAGTCATTAGACAAATGAAGCACATAGAACAGATTTTATTTATAGGAAAAGAGCTTATTTTATGCAGAAATACAGATGCGGTAGCAAGATATAGTTACGTCATGAACCAAAAACCGTACAAGCAAAAGAACAAAAGTGCCCCCTTCTGTGATGAACACGATATCCCGAGCCATTCATATGCACTGTCCAAAAGATCAGCGGGTGCAGTACTGACAGTTTCCCAGTAGGACAGCAGCCCTAATCTTGTACATTTTGATAAGTCCCTATCGGTTTGAGTCGAGTGTTTGCATGAGCCAGGATGATGGCGTCAACATAGGTATTTTTTGCAATGATGGCATAAGAAGCCAGGATTGGTGCTCTGTTTTCATGTGTTGTCGTGTTCTCTGAAGCTTGTATAGTTTTATGATACCCTTCTGCTTTCACCTGCTTGCGTCTGTACTGCCAAGTGAGCAGTGACATGCGGAGTGATGTGGTTGTTTGAAAATGCCCCATTTTCACTGTGCAGGCAAGCAGTTACTACACCGATGCAGTCACTGCGACAAGGCCTTCATGAGAAGGAACCACCTGGATGAGCACCTTTGCATCCACACCGGCGAGCATCCGTACCTGTGTGACTACTGTGGCAGCAGATTTGCTCACAAGGGAGGCCTGGTGACGCACCTTCGCACACACACTGGGGAGCGTCCATTTGAGTGCAGCTTCTGCAGCAGCAGATTTCCGCGGAAGAGCCACCTAGTTGCACACGTCCGTACCCACACGGGCGAGAAGCCTTTCAAGTGCAAGCTGTGCCCCATAAGCTTTACTCAGTATAACCACCTTGTAAGGCATGAGCGAGCCCACAAGGGTGACAAACCATATCAATGTCGTTTCTGTCTAAGGAAGTTTGGTGAGAAGCACCATGTGAAATACCATGAAGAAAAAGAGCATGCGTCAGAAACCGCACATCAGTATGTTCTCGGCCTTCAGTAATGTTCTCGCCACTAGCTGTGGCGAGCATTTTTAGTGGGGTGTGAATATTTGAAATTGCTAACAGTTCGTGGATAATATTAGCTATCCGATCGCACCGCACTTTCACTACTCAGCCTAATTACAAATTTCTTGTTTACCTGAACTCGCAGTGAAGCATCGTGGCATTTTTAGATGCCAGGATCTTGCATTTGTCACGTGTTAACTTGCTGTTTCGTCGTAGAATTGATTGCTAGTATGTAGCAAAAGTAATGCATGTAGTAATTTCTTGCCTAAAACTAATGTACTGACGGCCACAGAGAGCTGCAGCGCAGCGGCTGCAGGTCGGCAAGAAAAATTCCGAAGACACTCAACTAGCATTAAAAGTGTAATGCAGTAGTGTTGTTAACTGTGTGGTATGAGGTGGTTACGTACAGCCCGTAAACTTGCACTGAACAAACGTTCCGCAGTGGCCGAGGGGTAACGAGCCCAGCTCGTGAAGCAAAGGGCAGCACTTCCAGTCCCTGCTAGACCATTTTTCTTTTCAGTGCAGATGCTTTTTTTTTCTTCAGAAGCACTGTATAATGGTGGTGGAATAATGTCATTAACCTCTAGACACAATTAGTAATTGTGTAGTGACGTCATTGCTGTTGTATTTTGTGGTTGTTGTGAGGTGTTTGAATTACTTGCGCTAGGTCATGTGTTTGTGGTAACACATTGTCGTTGACCACAGTGAATTTTGTTCTGACACTGCTGGGGTTTGCAGTGAACGTGTGCGCTGTAACACTGTCGCATTAAAAAGTGTTGCACCAAGTGGCATGCATTTCTATGAGAGGCACGATGCACACAGAAGTGGCATGGTTTTCAGAGGGAAGTGGAAGGAATGAAGCCATGACCCGCATGCGCTACTGTTTTTTAGCGGCGACCGTTTTGCTTCTCAATTTCTACCTATTTGAATCTATAAGCTGCGTAACTGTGGCTTACAGGATGAAAAAAAAAAATTGGAGGGGACACTCAAGCTTCGTCTTGAGGATATGACGCGATAGCGTAATGGGTTATGGATTCCCTACCTAGACCAGCTTGCTTACTATTTTTTATTTATTAATCCTTTCGGGATTTTTTGCTCACGGCCAATGCCTTCGACGCCGCGTGAACCTGATGTTGCTGATGCTACGTGCAGTGAAATGGATGCACGGAGCAGCAAACCACGTAGAATCGCTGAGAGGCGCCTTGCCGAAATACAAGGAACTCGAGTTGCAGTCGTAGTTCGTCGGCGTTGTTCTCGACAAACCCAATGCCACGAACGCCAGCATAGCTTCGGCGCCAAATGAACGGGCTGCAAGCCACAAGCTTCGTGGTGAACGCGCCTTGGATGTGTGCTGCATTGTTTGCTGCTCACCGCATGATTCCTGCGTCCCTGCACGGCCCCACTGCACCCGAACGAGACGAGCGGGAGACGCTGCGTCATGTGCGGTCTGTTGGGGCAGGGAGTGGTGTTAGTGTTAGTGTGCGGCGCCTGATGGCGCTACGTGCTCGCCAAGCAAAGAGGAAAATTAGTGGAAATGTACTTTGCTACTCGCCTAACTGTGAGTTCTGTAATTTTCATGCTCATAATTACTAATATACACCACAGTACATGTCTCTACAGCACCCTTCTAGGACAACACCGTATTCACTAGACGCGCCTTTGTTCATTCTAAACCATCGAGCTGGCATGGCAGAGTGGTTAGCATGCTCGTCTCGCACTCCGGAGGCCCTGGTTTTATTCCCCAACTCGACCAATTTCCTGCTCGGTTTTATTTAGTAATGCTTCTGGGATTTTTCGCTCACAGCCAGTGCCGCCGACGACACCGACTTTTCTGCGACACGGGGCCTTTAACCCTATCGCGCTAAAAAAGCATATATTATGTCAGCCTCAAAACCAGCACAAGCAAGCGCACTTAGCAGTGTCTTACAGGGCGTCCAACAGTGTGATTGATGTTTTATTCTTGCACCTTCGTTTTGCGAAAGTGTTTTGGCCCATCACTGTGGTTGAAGTCCGACGAAACTAATTTGCAACTCTCGCAGCCTATAGGGGGCGTCGCTGAAATCTAATCTGGCTGTCGAGAGAGAATTAGGCTGTCATGCTATCCTTGTATTGTTATGCACTGCACTTCTTCATGCTGCATTCAGAGCTCCGTGAAATTAATTTGCCCTCTAGCACTGTGAATCATATCCCACGCCGACACTACTGATTCACTACTGAATCAATTATGTACTGCCTTGCTAAAGGCAGAGAAGCTTTCAATGCAGGCCATGTTGTGTGCTGTGGTAGAAAGACATGCATAGCATCATTTATTACCATGCAAGCCCTCTGAGTGCAGACATTGCAGGTGAAAGAAACCATATAGGACCCAGATGTGGCAGGTCTCGTGGGCAAAATATTTGGTTAAATATTGCTTGAAGCAGAAGATGCAGCATGTACGAGAAGCAGAAGATGCGGCATGTACGAAGGTGGCTCTAATTAAGAAAAGGAAGATTGTAGAAGGGAAATGCACAACAGCTATGCAGCAAGCAAGCACTGATGCCAAGAAAATTTTCCACTCTTCTATCTGGTACTCGCAGACTCCAGCATATCAAGATGTCAAAATGCGCATTGACACGCGTAGCTCATGAGCACGGGCAACATGGTGACACTGTAAAAGTTCCAATATATGCACAAGGGTTAAAGGGACACTGAGGAGAAATTGAAGTTGGCTTGTGTCGATAGAATAGCAGCTCCTGATCACAAAAACGGCACTCTTACTGAAAACAAAGCTCTTATAATGTAGAAAATAGCAAGAACCAAAATACAGGTATCGCCGCCACAGGCCAATCTCGCAAGTACAAGCGTGATGACTTCCTAGGACAAGAGGCGCCACCATGGAGGAGTTCTCCTTACTTCATGGATGTCGCGAATCTCTGAGGCTGGCAAAGAAAGGTTGCGCACTGAACCGCTAGCCGTCAGAAATCACGGAGTCTGCGTTTACGTCACGTGTCGCGTCACTCCGTTCTGAGACGTCTTAAGAGTTGCCGTGGCATCATAAGAGTTCCCTGAGTTTGAATCAGAGCGGCGGGAAAAACTTTTTCATCTTTGAATCCAAATTTCTTTGAAATAAATGCATCTTTCGCGCCCGGACAAGCGGCAATGAAGCCATGAAATGCCGAACTATCAGATTTTGCTAAGAATAAAAAATTGATAGCAGGCTAGGTGTCATCATGAGTGCTGTGTTTGGAATTCCACAGCTGGTACTTTGGCTTCAGATGTCAGGAGGGAAGCTTGGAAGTGGGTGATCCCACTCGTGTTGAGTTGGAGCTCTCGTATTTGTTTTGTGGGCGTTCTTGTTGCATTTTGCCAGCAATGCACTTCACCGTGCTGCTATGATAATTGACCGCTGATGTCACAAATGCTGTAAGGCGACATCCGGCCACCTTATGGTGGTTCATGACAGCATTCAGTACGCTTTATTATGTGATCATTAAGTCAGATGTCATATTAGACTTTTTTTAGGCATGTATGAATATTTGATAATTTCGAGTATTCGGTCGAATAGTGAAGTATAATAGCGCGAAAGCATTAGATGGCTTAATTCAAGAGCATCTGTCCACAAAGTGTGTTCACCGCAAGTGATGCTGACTTTAGAATAAAAATAAGAAAATGGGGTTTAGGTGGGAATTGACCCGGCGCCGCCAGCGTGCGAGACTGGGACGCTGCCACTCCGCCACGACACTTTGACATTTGAAGTTGAATAAAGGCGCGGCTAGTGAATAAAATGCGTCTTTGAAATATGTACTAGGGCCTACATGAGTAATTATGAGCATGTTGCAATCAAGTGAGTACCAAACTTCCTCCATTTCCGATAAATTTCCTCTGTGCTTGGTGTGCAGTCATAGCGCCATCATAGGGCACGCACTGAAAAGCCCCCGTTGCAATGTATGGCGCTGGCCCAACAGATGGCACAGGTGGCGGACTGCACACAGCTTTCGCATTTCCACACATAAGGGGGAACGCCGTTCGGAGGCCTTGCGGACGCACCTCGCGTGAGCTCCGTCCCAAAGGTCTGTGAAAGTGGCCCGCTCCCGCCGACACCACTATTGGCCCCGAGACTCTTAGTCCACTTTTAGGGCTTTTGCCGCTGCCCCGTGCCCCATCTGATTAGGCCTAACGCTAGGTCTAGCCCGGTCAAATTGCCGGGCTTTAAAGCCTTCACCTCGACGGCGACACTAGCCCCCGGTCACTGCGACGCTCGTTCAAAGGAACATAATCGCGATCCCACACACCATAGACATACATTATGGTGAGGCATAAAAAAGAAATAAAAGAGCCTCTGCCTGTGTCAGACACCACACACACCATAGGCAGTTCAAGTGCGCAATACACGCTCCTCGAAATCGTACCCAGGAAGAAGGGGGATGCCAACCTCTTCGTACTGAATCTGTACAGCTAACAAAAAGACGGAGCCGGGAATTCCTGATCTCCTCCAAAAAGCCGCGCTTGGCGGCAAGAGCCTAACTCTTGGTGGGCGACTTCAAAGCTCACCACTCGGCTTGGGGTTATCGCAATACCAACCCCAAATGCACCAGGCTGTGGCAGACAATCCAAAACTTGGGCCTCACCTTTCTAAACGGCCCCCACGCGGTGACGCGAATTGGCATTCGTGTTAGCGCAGACTCATCGCCAGACCTCACCTTTACCAGAAACGTTTGCGAAGCACAATGGTCAAACACCGGACACACTCTAGGCAGTGACCACTTCATCGTGTCCACGGCTTTCAATACCACATTACGCAAACCCCCACCAAGGCGCACCAAAATCACGGACTGGGACAGATCCAGACGCCTCCGTGAACAAACCGCACCCACGCATATAGACGACCTCGCTGAGTGGATGTCTCGCAAAGAGGATGTCTCAGCCACCACGGTGACAAACTACGAACCCACATCAAACCACGGACACGAAACTCTTGCACATGTGGGAGGCGAATGCCAGCATACTCAAGCGCTTGAAGACCCAGCGTCACAACAGACGCCGAGCAGAGCAGCTAGAAAGACAAATCGAAGCGTACACGCTAGAACTGGAGAAACAACAATGGGGGCAGATATGCGACAGTCTAAGCGGACAACTGGGAAGCAAGAAAACGTGGCTCCTGCTCCGACACCTGCTAGATCCCATGCAGACAGGGTCCACCCAAAGCAGTCAACTTGCACAGCTCGTACACCAATACCAGGGTACGGACGCCTAATTGTGGTTCGCACTCGGCCAACTCCGCACCACCTCAGCGGCAGGGCCGGATGGAGTAACCAATAACACCCTCTGAAACCTAGACCCGACGTCGGTGACGGCACTGACAGACTCGATTAATTCGTTCTGGAGAGAAGGCGAGATCCTGCAGGTATGGAGACACGCCAGGGTCACATTCATCCCGAAACCAGGCAAAAAACTCTCTAGAAAACCTCCGCCCCATGTTCTTAACATCGTGTGTGGGAAATCTCATGGAGCATGTTATCCTCAACAGGCTACAAAGACTGCGACCTCATCCCACACACGATGGTAGGATTCAGAGCGAACCTACCTATGCAAGACGTCATGCTCCAACTCGGGGGACGTCCTAGACCCTGCATACAGGAAAGGCACGAAGACCATCTTGGGTTTAGACCTAAAAAAGGCCTTCGACAATGTCTTGCACAAAGCCATTTTCACAAACCTCTCGCGAATCGACCCAGGGCAGAGAACATTCCATTACGTTCCCTCTTTCCTCTCAGAGAGAACGGCCGAGCTATCACTCGGAGGTCTCACCTCGGATCCCGTCCCCCTACGAAGCAGAAGCATGCCGCAAGGCTCAGTCCTCTCACCCTTCCTTTTCAACCTCTCCCTAATTACGCTACCCCCAAAGTTGGCTGTAATCAAGGGTCTTCAACACAGCTTATACGCGGACGACATAAATATCCCTGTGGATGTCCACGGGAAGTGACGGCCAAACAGAGGAGACGCTGCAGGAGGCAGTGACCGTAATCGAGTCACATGCCTCGGGCACAGGGCTCGAATGCTCGCATCCCAAATTGGAATTGCTGGTGATCAGAGACAGACCGAGAGGCAGCCTTGCTCGGTATGCTCTGAATGAGTATCCCGAGCAAGAATAATGAAACAATAGGCAAACTGACTGCCGCAGTCAAACCACCCGGCTCATGCGACGAATAGCCAATAAGAGACACAGCATGAGGGAGAACAACCTCTGCTGACTGATCCAGGCATTCGTCCTCGGTAGAGTCGTGTACACTCTACCATACCTGCACCTCTATCAAACGGCAAAGATCAAGATAGAATGCTTCATCCATCAAGCTTACAAGACAGCTCTCAGTCCTCCGCACAACACGCCTGCCAATAGATTGCTAGCCCTTGGCATGCACAACACACCACTCGAACTGTGTGAGGCACACCTCACCTCCCAATACACGCCTCACGGCATCCAAGGCAGGTAGGGCCATCCTGCACTGTATAAAGATCAATGCCGAACCCCTAACCGAAGACTCGGAAGAACTCCTACCTGAAGTACACTGTCAAACCCTTACCCAAGAACATGCACCCTACGCACCATGAGGGAAGGCGTAAGGCGAGAGCTCGCGCCGTGCACACCAAATACAAGGACTTCCTCGTGGCCGCTTAATTGGCGTGGCGGAATATCTAACAGCGCACAAAGCGTGCGTGATAGGTGCAGTGACCGGGACCGGTTCGCCCCTAACAGTAGCAAAGATATACACCACTTCCTCTGAGACAGCGGATGAAGCAGCAGTTGCATTAGCCATAGCCAACACCTCAGCTGACATTATATTCAGCGATTTAGAAGCAGCCATACGCAACCTTGCGAGGGGCTACGTCCCCCCCATCTCCCTCCAAATCCTCGGAAGCACTTACCACACCTCCACAAGGTAAATCGAGCTGTTATGGGTTCCAGCCCACTCGAACAATTCGGGGAATGAGGCAGCCCACAATTATGCCCGAAGTTCCGGTGGCCGGGCAGTGGGCTCCTCTGATCCGAGTTTTTCGACGGATGGCCTGAACTCGTTTCACAACATAACACACCACTTTCGCCTCGAAAGATGCACCTTCCCTCCGCCGCATAAATTGCTCACAAAGACCCAGGAGACCACCTGGCATCGCTCGCAAACCCATTCCCACCCCAGCCCGTCAGTACTTTCGCTCATGTACCCCGGGCAATGCTGCCCCCAATGTAACAAGTGCGAAGACAGAGCCACACTAGACCATATCCTGTGGAACTGTCCGTAGGATCCACCTCCCCCGGAGCTAATTCAGCTCCTAACTTCCGAGCAGTGGGAGGTCGTGCTGCTCAGCTCCGACCAGGAGACCCAACTCCGGGCAGTGGAGCGAGCCAACGAGATCACCGTAAGCCACGGGCTGATGGCCATCTAGCGTGACCTAGACCTCACCTTAAACCACTTTCTGCTAGCGAATGAATGTTTTCCGATCCAATACAAAATCTACACATAAGGAGACTTTAAGTGCTGCTTGTAACTTTTTGATATTTGATTCGATCTGAGTGTTTGGTATTCAAAATCTTAAAGTATTCATCTTGAACAAATAATATTTCTAGAACGCTTGCTGCATGTGGTTTGTTCAGCATACCTCCTCCACGATGGCACCGCGGCACGTGCACAATCAAAGCCACAACTGCGTGCCACGTGCCATATGCTGGAGCCAGGCTGCATGCTCATGGCAACAGACGCGAGCGGGTAGAAGCACGCCGCCCGGATCTGTACCTGCCAGGTGTCTGCGGCTGCACAACTCGCAGTGCGCACGTGCTGTAACTGGCACGGCGGCATGCACGTGCAAAAAGGCATGCAAAAAGCACCTTGTGGCATCCTCGAAGTGATCTGCACATGCGAAGTGGCTCCCTGCAGAAGCGTATTGCACTATGCTATATCTCTAATCGGAGGACGCACGGCTCCCTTGACTTCCGCAGAATGATTCTGAACTATCTACAGCTGCCACAGGTGCTCTTCTCCACATGAAATTTGCTAAACAAGTGCAACAGCACGAGCACAAAGGGGAGTTAGCACGAGACACATGGAGATGGGTGCCCCTTTCTGGCGCCTGACGAAGAGTGGCTCGTGGAGTCTGCTTAGAAGCAAGTGTTGCACAACGACGCGGTTGCAATTAAGCCCTACATATAGGTCTCAAACCCTGCAGATATGCCGGCACCGCATGCAGGTCGGCTCCCCCAATTTCCGATCACTACTTTTGCAGAAAGTCAACATAGCTTCAATGAGTCTGACAAAACTTCAATGCATTCTTTTTGTTTCCATGTAATGGCCTTGTGTGTTCGAAAAATACATACTTTTGAAAAAGCTTATTGTGTTGTTCAATCTTTTTTGTGTGCCAGAAATATTCTAGATATTCGCTTCGAAATTATTCGAAGAAAATTACTATTCACTTCGAATTCCCTTCGAATCGAAAAGCACTATTTGCACCTTCCTACTTTTTTCACTGAACGTACCTCTTGCAAAACATTGTAAGCAAGGTATTACTATAAAAATAAAGTTTATCACTTCCTACTGGAAGATTTCTCCTCCCTTATTTGACTCCTGGTACGGCTTACAGGTATGGTAAGTTATGATGAGAACTGTAACTAAAATAGGTTTACAACATATGTTTCTTGCTTTAGCTGTGTTTTGCGGAACAATGTTTTATCTTTGGTTTGAACTACCTGTACCGATATTCAAAATATTCGATTCAGTTTGCAACCAGTTATTTTTCGTATTCACTTTGCAACCAAGCATTTTAAATTGCACGCCTCTGATTTTTAGCTGACCCATTTAAGCAGCTGCGTTTGCCATGTGTTGGCCATGATGGTGAACTCCTTTAGTCAGAAAGATATTCACACGCCCCAAAACACCCTGGCACGGAGCCGCTCTTTAGGTGTAATCTTTCCATAGAAAGCATCAGCCTGCTAAGCTTCCAAACATGTATGATGAGGGTTAAAATTTGTGCATATGAAAATAGCATCTCTGCATTGGTCTGCATCAGAATTATAAAGCTTTGCAGTGCCTTTAGAGATACTATTCGGCAACCAACCGTCAATCATTGCTTTTTCAAAGCATAAATGCATGCTGCTCGGTCACTCTTACAGAAAAGCAGTGGTGCTCCAGCTGCTCCCTTTGCACCGTTCCGATACATTTACGTTTTGCTGCGCCAATGTGGTCCAAAAGCGGAAAATTGATCAATATTGCGCCGAAAAGAAGACGCGGTCACGGAAAAACAACTATTTTTGGAACCATTCAGGCTTTCAGTTGACAATCCAGGGTGGGCTGGTGTGGTAGAATTTAGCAGCCAGTTCATTTGTGCATGTGGAGAAAGGAAAGAACTTGGGAGAGGCGGTTAAGTCACATTTTTTGAAGCCGGCTACCCCCCTGTCCCCCCCCCCCCCCTCCTACTTGGCCGCCGTCTCAGCATGCTTGTGGATGCTCATCAGACAATGCTGCAGATGATGACGCTGCACCCAGCGTCACTGTTGGCTGCAGCTTCAGCCAAAGACTCCCAGTAGTCCTTGCAAAAGCGCGTGACTTCCAGCACACTTCTTGGCGTGCAGCTCGGATAGTGAGAGCCTTTCCCGAGTTTTCCTTCCTCCATATTCGCATACGTCGGTTGCATCAAAACGTTGCATCATGTCAGTCAACCCTGAAGCGGCCTGAAGAAGTCATATCTTTTGGGTTGAAGAGCAAAAGCTTGCAGCAGGTCCAACGAGGACAAGGTTTGGTGGAACAAGGGAATTTCAACCTTGCTAACTTTGCTTGATGAATTTGTAAAAAATTTCAAGAAGCGTTCAGATAGTTCCAACATCAAAAAAAGAATGGCAGATAGTTCCAACATCAAAAAAAGAATGGTTCAAGTGTCCTTTGGACTTTCAGTCAAACATGCTTGGCTGAACTTAGCTTGCGAGACGGTGCCAGCATTAATAAAATTCCGTTTTTTTTTTTCTTCCTAGCTACACATGGCTGAACCTGATCACGTTAGTAACAAAGTTTTCTGGATGACTCCTTTATTTTGTTCGTGCTGCTCTCGGCTTGCTCCATAATTGTTGTTCTGATACAAAGGTGCTCAAAAATGAATATTTTTCTGCTCCAAAAATTGCTCCAGAACTTGAATGGCTGGACCACCACTGGAAAAGTTAAAGGCAAACTTTAGCTCTTTCCTTACCACGGGAAAATGCAATTTCATGGTGGTGTACTTACAAATTCTTTCAACCCATAAATTTAAAAATTGTTTTTGATTATAGCATATCACTTTCGGATTTTCTTTTTATTGGAAAAGAAAAAAAATATTGCGTATGAAGAAAAAAAAGTTTGCCAAAATTTGACACTCGCACAAAGGTTAAAATAATAAATATATCCACTTGGAAAATAGGAGAATAAATTTAGAATATGCATTTTGTGTGTTACTATGGCAAACAGCTATTCAGAGTTCCAGAACATTTCATGGTAAACTTTCCTGTCTGCAAAAAAAAAATAGCTCATGCACCGCACCTTCGGTTACTCCGGAGTGCAGTGCAAAGGTCGACACCAAGCCGTCCTGCAGGAAACTATCTGCTACACTGCTGGTGGCACGGAATCATCCAGAACATGCTTGGTACCTTCAGAGAGGGCCGGAAAGCAGTGAACCTCCTTGAAAACATCGGAAACGAAAGTTGCCATCAGGCACCTGTTGATAGTAGAGGCTGGTTGAAGCAGTGATCATTGAACTAGAATTAGACGAATGGCTGTCAGTGCCACTACAGTGTGCCACTACAGTACCGCTACTATAATTTCTCACAAAGCTGTCGCTTGCATCTACAAAGTGAAGAGTTTATGCTGGGAAATTGCGAGAATACAGTCATTGCTGATTAGGGTCAGTGCGAAATGACGCCAGCTTGGTGCCATGCTTGTTGCAATCGCTCCATGCTGGGAAGTATATGTGAAGTTTAAAAATGCTCCCTCACATAGCTGATCAAGAAGCTGCTTCAAAAACTGAAGTACAGTTCTCTTGCAACATACTGAATGGTGTTACTTCACCAGATGCGGCGTGGATGGCTCGGAATATGGCATTTCGTGCTAGTGTTCAAACTGAACAATTTGAATAGGCATGGTAAGGAAGGAGCTAGGGGATATTGAAAACTTCAGAGGCTAATCAGGCAACCGACTAGTTCATGACAGTTCATGTAATTTCACTCGGAAACAGTATTGCATGATCTTTCTTCTTTGCAGCTTCTTTTTCTCATTTTTTTCTACGGTGACATTTTCTTTTCTGCGTAATCTGGGGTTACGCAGCCTTTCTACCCTCTGCGTGCAGCTTCTGCGTAACCTGGGGTTACACAGCCAATCTGCCCTGACTACACTCAAAGGCTCGAGGGACGCTCTTCTGGGCTGTTCCCTAAGGTTTTCCATTCCACCTCATGTTAAAGAAGTGAGCTTTCACTGGATACCAGGACATTGCGGCATTGATGCTAATGCGATGGCTGATTTTTTAGCGAAGTCTGCCCTTTATGGACTGGTATAAGGTATTTACTCCAAACACCATGCAATTGACAACAGCTCCTGAAACTGCAATCCTTGAGTCTTGAGCCTCTCCTTGTGGCTTTTCCTTGGAGTGTGCGTTTATGTAGTTCACGGAAATGCGAGGTGTCATGACCCTCTTGCGGTGCAGAATTCCACAACTAAACCTATATTTGTTCCGATCAGGCTTCTGTGTGTTGAACCTTTGTGCAGCATGTGGTGAAATCGAAGCACTAGATAACTTCTTCCTCTCCTGTCGACGATTTGCTTCTCAGCGAAAAGGTCATCTGCAGATTCCCCTTGCTCGATTAGGGCTTCCGCTTTCTATTTGGTTCTTTTCTCCTTTGGGGCAAGCGCCAGGGGATGTGTCCTAAAACCAGCCTGCGATTACGTACATAATTTCATCATTGCATCTAGGAGACTCCTTTGTTAATTATAATTCTCTTTTTTTTTCCCAAGCGCAAAGTTCAACCTCGGCTACCTTAAATTGGTCATTGTTTCACAGTTGTTTGTGTGTACAAGGCACCCTGGCCAATCCCCCATTGTTGATATGTGCCACTCCAATGGAGGACAACAACAACAATCTGGAGTTCTCCTGCGAGTACTTATTCAGGCAGAACTTTGTGTCATTGCATTTGTCATTTCATTCGTTTCTGCTACCTTTAATACACTGGTGTTACACTCGTTTCTTGGGTGCCACATCATACGGTCACTATTCATATCATATCCCAATGTAGGTGTTCCATTTTGACAAACCAACACTTTTTTTTTCTTGTTTATTCCCAAGACAAGTAGCCAACGGAGCCACCTGCCCACCTCAATTGCCACAGTTACCTGAGTGCTGCTGTTTAAATCTGTCATTGAAGACCGTGTTTATTCCCAGTTGTTCGTGCTCTCCACTCTTACTGCGTTAAACTTTTTTCTTTTCTTATTGCCACATTCTTGTCTTATATTTTGTTTTACATCATGCATTTCACTTCCTTCTGTGCTGCCTTCTGGCCCTTGAAGGTACCAAAAGAAATAAATAAAAGCATGCTGCTGTTGATTATTGTACATTATGCAGTGGCTTTCTTGTCTTTCTGTGGTGGTATCTTTACACCTAGTGGGCCCATGTGGAGGGGGATCACCGAACATTGAGTGGTTATTGTGAGCTCTGGCTACATCTTAAAGTGGCACCATCATGTCGCAGGAAAAAAAGAATATATTGACCATGTGAACATGAGGTATAAAGCCATTTTCGGCCATGGATCGGAGGAATCGAGAATGTTCCATCTCTGCTCATGTGATTGAGGTGTCGTTCAGCATTGGAGCTTTTGTGGAGTGCGTGTGCAGCTACTAGTGTCACTTCTCCTGAAGTTGTGCAGATTTGGTTTTTGCTTTTGGGCACTTGGGCTCACAATTGAATGTTAGCAAAAAGATTATACCAACATTTTAAAACATGCACATGCAGATATTTGGATTCCAGCCTGAGCACAGTTTCAGTTATTGTTAGCATGTAGTGACACTGTACAGGAAAAGGGGAAATTTGCTTTCAGCTTTCAAGGAATATCAGGATAAGGAAGTTTGTATTGCATGTAGAGTCCAAAGTCTCAAAGAATGACAGGCAATTGGTCTTGTCATCGAGCCGCCCTCTTGTTCAGTGCAACATAGGCCAACAAAAACAATACTGTAAAATAATACAGAAGTAGTCTGTCGTTGAGCTGTCTATCCCTCCTCAGCTTGTAATTTCTGCCCGGCCAGAGCCATCCTCGACTACATCATGTGGGGCTGTGTTCATCACCCCTGCCAAAACTTCTGAATATTAAATCAAAGGAGCAGTACGTGGGAGGCTGCCCTACGCAGCCCAGCACCTGATACTGATATCCAGGACAAGATCCTAGATTATGCTCAAAGGGTAGCTAAGGCCTACCCATCCTGGGAACTCTCCCTCCCCCGCTGCCCCCTTCCCTTTTGGGATAAAGTTGTCAATCAGTTCTTCAAACGGATGTGCATGCTAGCACGGAGCTTCGCTGGCTCCGCTCTAGCACGAGAGGTGCATGTAGAAAAAAGCTATAGCAACACGAAGGCAACATGTATACTGCAAAACTATGCTAGCTGGTGTCTCGGCTATTTTTTGCTCAATTGATTGTAAAACACTTTATTTGCCAGAAAGAGCTTGGTAAGAAGTCGCGTTATGTGGTCGAGAGTATATAGCTTTCGGTGCCTTTGTCAGCCCACTCCGCCGCCAGAACTTGCGTTCTGGGGTCAGAGCTGCCACCGCTTGAGAGAAGGAGCGGTAACAAGGTCACCCGGAGGTGGCTCTATTTTACAATCCCACAGAGTGTGATCGTAGTTGGCTCGTTGGCCACAGGGCTTACAGTTCGAGTTGTATTGATCCTGATAAATGTGCGCGAGGAGTGATGCAGTGCGTATTGATCTCGTGTGTAGACAACGCCACGTAACCTCTTGTTTTTTAGTCAGGCTTTTGTGCAGAGGGTGGAAAGTTCTCCTCTCTAGTTTACAATGATCGGTAAGATCATGATATGCGATCATAGAGTCCTTCGCGAAATTCAGGGAGCCAGACTCATTACTGACCGGTCGACAAAACCTCGGGCTTTATTGTGGGCTGCCTCGTTCCCCGAATGGGCTGGGACCCATATCAGTTTGGAATAGTTTGGTGGCGTTAAGGATTCTAGGGGAGGTGTTTGTAATTTGCCCTTTTGCGAAATTATTGATAGCCATTTTGGAGTCGCTGAGAATGAGCAACTCTCTTGGGTATGCACTAGGGCGAGGGCTATAGTGTTCAGAGAATTTCGTTTTGATTGTTGTTCTTGTTGTTGCTGAGGGGATGTGGTCACCATTCTCATTCGCAGCCACAATTGCAAAGGCTCAGTCCTCCAGCGCGCGCCGATTGGTTTTGAGCAAAGGAAATGGCGCAGTAACTGTCTCGCATATCTCGGTGGACGCCCGAACCGCGCCATAAGGGAAGGGATAAAGGAAGGAGTGAAAGAAGAAAGTAAGAAAGAGGTGCCGTAGTGGAGGTCTCCGGAATAATTTCGATCACCTGGGGATCTTTAACTTGCCTGCCGCGGTGGTGGCTATAGGGCGCTCGGCTACTGATCCGGACTAACCGGGTTTGAACCCGACCGATGCGGCTGCGTTTCGATGGAGGCGAAACGCTAAGGCGCCCGTGTGCTGTGCGATGTCAGTGCATGTTAAAGATCCCCGGGTGGTCGAAATTATTCCGGAGACCTGCACCTCTTCCTTCCTTTCTTCTTTCACTCCCTCTTGTATCCCTTCCCTTACGGCGCGGTTCAGGTGTCGGCCGACACGTGAGACAGATACTGCGCCATTTCCTTTCCCCAAAAAACTATTTTCATCTTTAACGTGCACTGACGTGGCTAACGTCGCACAGCAAACGGGCGCCTTTTGCGTTTCGCGCTGCCTCCGCGGCACTGTTTCCCACTAGTTTCGTTTTCGCATTTTGCCTGATTTGTGTGCAGATGAAGCATTGCTACATCGTACGTAAGCCAAAGTAGGCAATAATTGCACATAAAGTTTGGCTGCTTTTTTTGCGCTATCTTTTTGCAGTAGCAGCGCATGGCACTAGTGGAGCCATGTCACACGTGCAACGTAGTGCGTGTGATCACGGCATGCATCGCGGTATGCATCAACTTCGAGTGGAAGGCTTTGCTAATGGGAAGTTCATTCTCACTTTTCAAAACTTATACTTGACATGCTTACATGTGAGGCAAGGCTGTGCAAAACGAAATTTGTGTGCTCGCAATGCTGGGATGGCAGCAGGCAGCTCGGCTGTTGTCAATTAGCAGCGCGCAACTGGTGGAAGCGGCCTCCGCCTCTATGCGCTTTTTCAGAGCACTGCGTCAACCCTGGTCGAGGTGGGTTCTGCTTGTTCACGCTTTTACCAGCCGCAGCAGAGCACTACAAACTGTTTTTTACAAGTGGAGGGTGGAAGAAGTTTGGAGAGTGCAGTTTAGGACTGCCGTTTTATGCGGCTGCTTGAATGCGTGCAGCCGCAGTCAAGCAAACGTTGCGGGCTGTATGGTTCCTGCTGCGCTGACCCATAACCAGTGAAATTTGAGTGGATGTTTGTGCACACACTGCCTTGACAGTCACGCTGACTCCGTCGCCAACGGGCCTCCCTTCGCTAATGTTTGCAGTAGCGAACACGGCTACAGTCGGCACAGGGCGCAGAGCGCGCCGTTTGCTTCCGTTCTCAGTTCTCTGTGTTAGCTTGCTTCAAGGTAGCTGTAAAATGTATGCATTTCGCTGAGTAAAGCGCTCATGCCGCGTAGAAGACCTGCGTAGCACTGCAGCAAGCCTGACAGCCACTAGGTTTCCTCCTGAGATTAGAGCGTTCTGATGCATTGAATCTTTCTCTCATCTGTTTACAAGACAGGAACCGTGAGTTGGAGTCCACGTTGCAAAACATAAGCGATTGAGCAATGTTGAGCTGAGGAAAGCAGGACCAGCGACCGGTTTATTGCCCGGGCCTAGAACGAGGTTTCACTATACGCACAGCGTGCCTCACGCGATCGCGCAGCCAGGCGCGTTCTCGGCCTAGCCACATGCAGTGGCTGGTCTACTGCCTACTACATCTCCCCTGAAACATAGGAAAGTCTCTTGGGCGGAATTACACAGCGTCCACTCCTGGTGTGATGGTGCGAAGAGGCGTCCACACAGGTTGCGTGTGATTCTCCCAGAGAATTTACGTCCAGAGACGCCTCGTCTACTTCCGTCTCTGCATCTGTATACATAGATACCTCGTCTTCACCTCCTCTCTCAGACTTGGGAAAAGGAACAAGATGGGTCCGATTGCGCCGCACGGTGCCGTCTCCAGTGTCCACGATGTAGGACCTAGGCTCGTCTGCGGGCCTCTGCACGTTCCCTGTCCTCTTCAGGTCCGTGACCCAGACTTCATCCCCTCGAGAAGAATTGGAAGCTGACGCACGCCATGTCACCTGTCGTAGTCTCGACGCTGCTGCGCACGGTATTCTTCTTCAAAATTCCGGAGTTTGGCGGCGTCTGGCAAGCGGGGAAACCAGCATTCTCGAAGTGACTGGAAGCTTTGTCCTCAACCGCCTCCCTATCAGTAGTTCAGAGGGGCTGTAGCCGTTTTTGAGTGGTGTTGACCTGTAGGGTAGGAGGGTCAGGTACGGGTCCCGAGACTTTTTCAATGAAGACTTGATGATTTTCATTGCAGCTTCGACGAGTCCGATGCTCTGGTGGTAGTGTGGGCTTGAGGTGACATGCGTCAAGCCGTATTCATGAGCAAACCTGGTAAAGTCGGACGACGAAAACTGCGCACCATTGTCGGTTCACCGCTCCCAGTCCAAAGGAAGAGGCGTCTGCACTGACTACTGTATCATTCGCAGGGTCGTACACCCCTATCACTGGGCGGGACGAAAGTAGTCGCTTTCACTTGTCAAACGCTTGCTGCTGAGTAAGGTCCCAAACAAATTCCTGCTTTTATGACAGCAAGCAAATTGGAGCACGTCAGCGAGGTTGGGGACAAAGCGGGCAAGATAGGTTGCCATCCTAAGCACCCTTTGCAGCTCGCTTCTGTTGGTCAGGCTGTGCATCTTTAAGATGGCCTCAACCTTTTTGTCCGGTTTGATTCCTTGCTGGTCAAGCTTGTGACCCAGGAACGTGAGCTGGTAAACGTGAAACAGGCACTTGTTCTCGTTTGGTGTGAGGCCTCCCGCAGCCAGTCGTCGAAGAAAATGGTGCGAAGCGTCTCGTTGTGCTATGCTTTGTGTGAGTCCCAGATAAGGACATCATCCACTTGGCATACTACTCTGTTGACGCCGTCAAGAATATGTGACATCTGCTTCTGGAAGTGCTCAGGAGTCGACGCAAGGCCAAATGGTAGCCTGTTGAAAGAAAACCTCCCTCCCGAACAGCGAGATGAATGTGGTGAGCTTCTTGCTGTCTCCACTCAGTGGTATCTGCCAGAACCCTGAATTGGCATCGAGCTTTGAAAACACCTTCGCTCCATGGAGCAGCCCGAGTGTATGCTCAACAGAGGGAATCGGATGCCACTCTCGAAGGACGTGACGGTTGAGTTCGGTGAAGTCGACGCAAATTCTAACATCGCCGGTTGGTTTTAGGACTACCACCATAGGCGCACACCGTTCGGTCGGCTCATCGACAGGTGATATGATGCCAATAAATTGTTAAGGTGAGCAAAGCTGGACCAGCGACCGGTTTATTGCTCGGGCAGGCGAACACTGGCCCGGGCCCAAAATGAGCTCTCGCGTAGCCAGGCGCGCTCTCAGCTTAGCCACATGCAGTGGCTAGGCTACTGCCTACAACAAGTAAGTCGATGGAAAATTAAAATTGGTTTTTGGGGAAAGGAAATGGCGCAGTATCTGTGTCATGTATCTGCTGACATACCATAAGGGAAAGGATAAAGGAGGGACTAAGAGAAGAAAGGAAGAAAGAGGTGCCATGGTGGAGGGCTCCGGAATAATTTCGACCACCTGGGGATCTTTAACATACACTGACATCGCAGCACACAGGCGCCTTAGCGTTTCACCTCCATCAAAACGAAACGCAGCCGTCGCGGTCGGGTTTGAACCCGTGAACTCCGGATCAGTAGCCGATCCCCCTAACCATTGAGCCACCGCGGCGGGTTAAAGTACCGTAATTTAGGCGAGAATACTACAATGCGTTCATATCGCATCACAGATATGCATTCTCCAAGCTAATCCATAACATCCAAGTCAAAGCTGTTGTGTTACAATTATAATTTTACTATGCCCATGTATAATGCAATGACAGCTCATGAAAGCCGCACGTATGCCAGCCACTCTAGGCTTCCACACGTCACGTGCCGGGCTGCATACAACGTGCCAGGCAGGGAGCAAGACTCGACTGCAGCACTGTTAGTTCTCGTAACCTCCACTTGGGGCACTCTCCTGGTCAGGGCAGTAGGGAAGCTGTGAAACTGAGTTGGTGAGAAGAGCCTGCATCTAAGCTACACATAAGCATGGTGGTGACACTTCGACAGTGTTCCGCACTATGCAGTCATATTTTTTGATCGAATAAATGACAGTATCTTGTGAAGTCCATTTCTGAAAATCTCGCAGGCATCGTGGTCAACAATGAAAATGCCTTGAAGCGCGATCCACCCAACCGCTGTAGGCTAAGAACCAAGCAATTACACAAGTTTGGCTGCAAGCTTTTTCTGCATTGTCACGCTTTTTTCCCAATTTGAAGAAAGTCGTGATTGGTGCTTGCAGCTCGCACGATAACTAAACTCTCATAATTTCCTTGCAGCACTATGGAAGCTAAAGACTTCCTGAGCCAATCAGGAGAGTGCATTAAATGTGTTCCTGCACGCCTCATTATCTGCATGTTGCCTGCTTGTGGCATATGCAGATATGGATTGAAAAGAATGTAAATAGACGCTGTCTACGTATCAAGTGCTCAAAATACAAGGCAGTTTTAGACTAGCATTTACATGCTTACGTACGCTAAACATAAGTATTTTGCAGGCCATTACACTGTTTGGCACATATGCAGACAGAAACGAAAAAAATAGTAATTTCAGCCTAGTGGCACCAGCTGGAATTTGGGACAGAAACCATTGCCAGCTAACCGACATTCTTCCTTAGGACTACGAGTGGTGGAATTGCTTGAAATAAAAATAATGAAGCAAATTTATCGCGCATGGATTTTACTGTAGGTGAGATAAGACAAAACGAAAGCTTGATACTGCATTACTGAAAAAACAATGTACTTTTAAGTGCATTTTTAGCGGCCAGTAACGACGGATTCACACCGATGTGACAAGTCCCACTTCGAAGTGCAGCACCATGTTGGAAAAGCTATTTAAGTGTATGAATGGGTCACGCACACTAATCTCTGAAAATGGCATACATAACGCTAGCGTACGTTAAGGCTCATTTAAAAATAGCCTTTAGCGCATGTGCACTTTAAAGCATGCTATCCCATATGCCCATTTTATACTGGCACCACATTCCACAAAGTTCGAGCGTTGCTTCTGCACTCATCGTAGGTTTGGTAATGCTGCAAGGAACTACTCAGATAAGAGTACAGGGGTACTGACAGACGTGCCCCATTGCAGAATATCACATTGCTTCTTGCGGTTCGTTTAAGGTGCGTTGAGATCTTTTACCCGCTTTTATTGCAACACTTCAGCCAGTGCAAGGACTGATCATGACTGGCCTGGCTGACTGTGACTGAATTTGAGTAATAGCTTCTGAGTGAGGCAAGTATAAGTGTACAAGAAAAGAACTGGTGGACATAAATAAAAGAACAGGAGAGGCTTTAATGTGGAGGATATTTAGTAATGCCTTTAAGTCTGTGAAGAAGTGGGGAGCCATATATTAGCACATTTGGGCTAATGTGCTCATGAGTATATCCAAAGTATGTGCTCTTCAAATAAACATCGTGTGATACATTTCGCACAGGTGTGCCCGCTTCTGTTATACTTGATGACCTGTCAAGTGTCACTCTAGGCCAGTAATGCCAACCCAATGGTGTTACACATCATCACATCACACTCAAGCTTTTCCAGCATTGTTTGCGAACCAGAGAGATTTGTAAACTAAAAGCTGCTTGCTTCAGAGTGCCTCTATATCAATATTTATTGCTCCAAATTGCATTTTACCTGTGGTGTCACTGCTCGCTAACATAAATTTGTTTCAGCTAACAAGTGTTCATCATCTTGATTGCCTGCTATCTCTGGGGCTCCTCTTGTATATGTGACCTACCAACTAAAATACATTTTAGTGCACACTTGTTTTCAAATGACTGTTTTTACTGCCTTCTTAATAACAGGAACTATGTACAGTTCTGATATTTGTATACTAATGTGAATACTAAATGGCCAGTACGTTTTACCTTTTAAGAAAACGTTTCTCTCACTGCACTAAATTGGTTCATAGCCATCTTCAAATTACTTAGGAAGTCTAACTAAGAGTGATCGGTATCGATTTGCCGGGAGTTCTACAATATCACTCACTTGATGACTGCCATCGCACAGTCTCTTGACATCTGTGCATTATTTCCTATTTGCTTGAACGGGGCTATACTCCATCGCACAAGTCGTTTGCAGCACTGTGAAGGCTATGGTGATCGTACACTGAAACATGTTCGTTTGTGCCCCTCACCATAACTGATGGCTCTGTCTCTGGGCAGGAAAGGGCACCAGTGTCCAGCTGCTGCACGCAGGTGACTCGGCCAGCTTGGCGGACACCATGTTTACGAATGGCGGTGCACCACTCAGCAGCAGGCCTCCGCAGTGCTGTGTTCACGGATTTTCTCTGCTAATTTAACCAGTAAATGAAATGCTCGCTAGACTTTCAAAACACCTTCCTGAACTACCTTTTTAATTACTGCAATAATTGTTTGAAAAATAGGCGCAACATTGCTCGTATATTTGAAAGACTATTTGTTGTCTTTCTTGGCCCTGATGGACGAGAGAGCTCTTCCTTTCACAGTGCTGAAAACAGCTTGAGATGTATAAGAAATTGTTGCACAACAATGTTTCGCTTCGTTCTTGGGTAACAAATAAAATCTTTTGTTAAACAAATTATATGCTGAGTAACCTACCAGTTATGTGTTACCCCTTCAATAAAGCCCATGAGGCGTTTGTAAGCAAATAAACAGTGCTGTTTGTGGCCTTGGGGTCTTTCTGCACTTATGCTAATTTTCCCTGTTTCACTTTGCAGGAATCGCAGCCTATATCTCCAGGGCATCAAGTAACATTTGCTAGAGGAAGACTATCTTAAGACAATGAATGTCAACCTATGCAGACTGATACCTTACTGGGTGGGGCTCACAGTGAACAGAATGGCTTTTGTGAATGGGGAAAGTTAGGCATATCAGACACTTTTGTTGTTTTACAAGCACTTCCAGATAACAGGCTTCGATAATGAAGTTTTAGAAAGGTGCCATGCGTCACGTGTGCTTGAGCATACGAGAAACTTAATGTTTTGCAGTGATTTCATGGTGCACAATGCAAGTTGTACTCTTTTGGCTGCACACATTTTTCAAACTTTCATGTCTACAAAAAACGGAAGGGTAGCCATTCTGTGTCTTTTCTACATTTTCCTTGATTTTGCCGTTGATGCTCCAGCTACTTAAAAATTCCCAAGTATTTTTTTTTTCAAGCTCACTTAAGGCGCATTTCAGTGGATGAACAGGAGCAGTCAGTAGCACTCTTAAAGTGCTCTCACGAGAGCGGGCGCCTTCCACTGGGCGGACATGAGTGGGAGTTAACACTTTCATCCAGTGGTATAACAGGAGCAATTCTGCTGCAGCTAGCGCAGACAAGAGCAGTCTGGGCTTTTTCCTCTTAAAAAGCAGAGTGGCGGAGTGCGAGGAAATCACGTGAAATTAAAATGTCATATTCACAGGGTGTGATTTCAGTGATTGTAGAGAGTGAATTGACAAGTTTTAGCAAATACAAATAGCCATCAAGTATAGTTTTGACAACTGTGACCTGAAATGGATGGTAGCTTTCTTTGCAGGACTTACCGGTGTGACCCAGTCTGCTGAGGAATGCTTTAGCATATTAGGCTATTTTAATTAACGTAATCGGTCACTGATTGTAGTTCTGGATAAAGTGATTTAAAATCAAGAATTGGTCCCGTCGGGAAAGCAGGGACCATTAGTGAGGAACGCCAGCCCTGCACGATGTCAGCAACCCAGATATCACTTTTTTTCAGGCAGGCAATCACATTGTCGATCACACACAGCTATTTAAACAAGAGTACTGTAGTGCTGCTGTCATCATCGGCGCATTTCTGGGGAAATTTGGCACACTCATGGTAAATTCTGAATGGCGTACCCTTACCTCGAAACACTCATTTAGGGAGTGCGCGAGATATTTGCTAAACAAGCAACAGAAAAAAAGCAAGCAGCAGATATTGAAATCAATGGCCATAGAGCCGAAGTGATAGCGATGACTATTGGTTCGTGCGGCGTGTGTTCACATATCGAAGGCATTTGAAAATTTTGAATTTCTCTGCGGTGCTCTGTTGACTTGAATACTATCAAAACTGAATGCTGTTGAAAACCTTCGTGTAGAAGCGTTTGGCAGTCCAGTCGAATGACGTTTGGGTCGAAGATTTGAAACGCCTAAGACACATGCGGACATAAGACAGTGCGGAAGCAAACATCGTCACGTGATACATCGTGTTCATATGACGCCTAGGTTGTCACTGCACTTTGTGGTCCCAGAGCTATGACATCAGCGCGAACTATGTATACTGCTCTCAAAGTGGAGCAACCATCCTAGTGGCAGCACAACTACTTCCCCTGGCGCCCTACTACTCTGCTCATCTCTATTCTGTACCTCTGCTCCTATTTGTCCACTGGAGTGTGCCATTAGTGTGACCCTGTCACTCTGCAATGCCTTTTTGTAGTGTTTATTTTATGGATGTGTCTTTTCCTATTTTCTGTTTTGGCATAATACTTAAGCTACTAATTTTCCTGATGGAAGCTTATGTGAAAATGAATGGCAGTAACTGTTCCTCCAGTTTAGTCAGGTATTAATGCGACAGCATTAATTGTTCTGTTCAGTGAAGAAACTGCTGTGCGTCGGCATTGGAGTGTCGAGAAAATCGGGATAGATTGAGAATGTCGTTCTGTCACAGCCACATGACCTCGCGCGGGTAATTCAAACACCTCACAACAATCACGCAGTAAAATAGGGGTGATGTCACTACACAATTCTTCATAGATCTACAGGTGGTGATGTCATTCCGCCAGTGTTGCGTTGTGCCTCTGAAGAAAGAAAAGAAATCGCGCTGAAAAGAAAAATGGTCAAGCCAGGGCTCGAACCGCTGCCGTTTGGGTCGTAAGCTTGACGTGCTACCCCTCGACCACTAAGGAATGTTCATTCAGCTTGGTTAATGGGAGGCCTTGTGTGTCTTGTGGTAAATTAAAAGAATAAAATAAATCAAATAAAGAACAGTGTCTGTGTCTGTGAAATGATAAGCAAAGAGGACCCCAGCCCGTTGAAGGGACCCATTAATGCTATCGCGTCATATCCTTAAGGCGAAGCGTAAGTGTCCCCCAAATTTTTCAGTAATTGACTGTAAACTGAGCCATTCGATGTGCTGCGGTATGGAGCTTGTGGTTCCTTGCATGTCTTTAGCAAGCACATTTGCTGACTGAAATATGTGCAAAGGGGCTAGTTTTGATTCATTGTAAAATGTCCTGAAACTGAAAAGTCGTGCGTTGATGTTCCTGAACTCATTACTGCGTAAGTGGTAATACAAACTGTGAGCCAACTTCAGGTCAGGAATTCTTAAAGAAAATGGCTTCCCTAAGACTTCTTTCAGGCTGGCTGGCGTAAAGCTGCTGGTTTTAATAGATGCAGTCAAATGTTACTCAAGACAGCCTTGAATGGAGAGCTCTTGTGAGTGAAACTAAAGGTTAAAGGTTATAGCTCACTTAGATAACCACTAAAAGCCCACACTGTGTTACAGGGTCATGTATGTAGTGTACACTGCAAATATGGCTGCAAAAGCAGAAAGTTAAGGTATTCATGCCACACAAAGGAAGGATAGGAAAACAAAGGAGCCTTATGTTTGGTCCGAAATTTGGTCCGAAAATGTAGACTCCTTAGTAATGCGAAGGTTATGCAAAAAGAGTGCAATTTCTTAATAAAAGCAATGATAATGGAGAAGTACCTCACTGTCATGCTCATCACAGGACCCCAGGGAAAGAAAACTAAGTACGAGCTGGGAAATTTAGTAACCAAACACATTGAAAAGTGAAGCGAACCCAGGTTCATTTCTATCTGCGTGTGAAAAAAATCGTACATCAGTCTCCTGCTTTTTTGTTATTATTTGCTGCCAAAGGCATCATGCTCCTCTAAAATTTCCACCACTTTTTGGCTCCCACAATTGAGTGTGGTATGTGCGCTAAATGGCCTGAACATCTTGTGATAGTTCTCGGCGTGGAGCAATTGTCTTTAGAAAATTAGCGGCGAGAAGGAAGTGAAGCTTGCTCCACACATGTGAGCTCCTGTGTCGTCGCAGTGACTGCGTTAATCCAATACAGTTCTCGTCTCTTGAAATTGGGGTCACGAATAAAGTAAATGAAAGGGACAAAAGGTTAGCTGCCAACCCGCGCCACATTATCTCGTACAACGCTGACCGCACTCTGCATCTCGAGGCATAGTTTCGTTTC
Organism: Amblyomma americanum; assembly: GCF_052857255.1. Lineage (NCBI taxonomy): Eukaryota > Metazoa > Arthropoda > Arachnida > Ixodida > Ixodidae > Amblyomma > Amblyomma americanum. The sequence goes on along the minus strand of NC_135501.1, from coordinate 167,948,560 downwards.
TGGACAGAAGTGCTCGGGAAGCGCAAGCTGCATAATTGCTCTCTTTTCTGCTTGCTCATTCTCACAAAGGCACGCACGCCTGAATGCCGGGCTAGAAGCAAGAAGGAAGCAAAAAACTACAGAGAATGTTTACTGCATTCGAATCGGTGCGAAACCACAGATTTTTTGCTACATAGAAGACGACGATGAGAGGGCAATGCCACAGGACGGAGCGCTCACACTAGGCCAGCTGCGGACATGCAAGAGACAATCTTTCTCCGGTCAGAACCACCGGGTTAGTGCCACATAGAAGATTACGAAGAGCGAGCAGTGCTGCTGGACAGAGCACGCGTGCTAGGCCAGCTGCAAACAGATAATGGGACAATGGACAATTTTGCTCGAAGTTGGTACCCGTTCGATTAGTGCTTACGCACTAAAAGAAAGTCTGCTCTCACTGCAGGCAGAGGTGAGAGCAGCACTGGCGTGAGCAATAATGTGGCTGCGCTTAAAGTACTGTGGACACATAATATTATTGGATATTTTCTTCTTTAAAATGACGTGTTAGACATTAGAATGCATGGATCACCGCATGGTATTTGCCTATGACCGCTGAATAAATTGTGATTGAATTTTCTTCTCATGCTGTTTCGGTTTCATCAACCGAACAATGGCTGTGACGTGCAGTTGACCTTTAGGTCACATGAGCTATGGAAAAACTGCAATATAAATGCTTGTACGTAGTTTTAACTCATTACAGCACTTAAACCAGCCTGCTTTAAAAGCTAGAATTACAACTAACGATGTAGAGGCGAATACCACAGGGCGCTCCATGTATGCCAGTGTCTAACGCGCTGTTTGAAATAAGAAAACACAGAAGCAAAAATTTGGTGTCAATAGTCCTTTAAACTCGGTCGTGCATGCACCGTAGCCAGCATGGTGGCGATGTAGCAGTTTCTGGCAGCAAAGGTCTGCCAAGCTGGGCAATTCCGCACTGTGCATTATCAAGCACCCTCTTGTCTAACCATGACCTAATCAAGTTATGGGCTAGCAGTGGGCGATGATAGTTGACATGGATGGCCAGGCGGACTAGTCGATGGCAAAACCACTGCCACCCATTGTGGGGAGATCCCTGCACATTTTAATGTTCTCTTGTGCTCCGCCTCAAGCAACAGTTACTCCCTCCTTCCAATTCACCTAACTTATCTGTCTTTCAAAGGCACACGGGGCCCCTAAGTTACATTTCTTGAACATGCTGAGCACATGCGCTGTTACTTTGGGTATTGGGATTTCTTTTAATTGAGACTGTTTTGCTCTGTTTTACTTTGCAGGCTTCTGAACCAACATCGTCAAGGCAATTAATGCAGGCTGCCAATGGAAGAATATTTAAAGAATTCCTGGCAACGTTGACGGACCCAGTGGATTGAATTTCATTGCTTTTGAAATGTAATCGATCCTGGATGTATCGAATTGTTGCTCATATTGAACTCTCAGGATACCGCTTGAATATCCCATGCAAAAGTATAGCAGTGTTCATGTTTACTGAACTCCTATTGAGCGGAACATTTGATATACTGAGCTGCATGCCATGCCACTGCAAGTGGCGCTTTTAACAGCGCTCCCGCAGTAACTTTTCACAGGCAAAGCCTTAGGAACATGCTGGTAGCACTAGTGTTGTAAAACTGTGTGACAGAGTGAACGTGAGGTGTGCTTGAGGTTGACTGTTGGTCAATGCAACACAGCTATCATGCGAGGGAGCCAGCGTTCGGTCCACCGGTTGTCATGCGATGAAGCCAGCCTGGCTGACGAAATCTCGCAGCGGCTCTCGTGCAGCCTTCTTCACTGCCGAAATAATCTGTACCCAAATTTTAACTTGGATATATATTGCATTTATAGTGTACCGGTAACAGAATTAGACCTCTTATGATTGGCGGTGGCTTCTTCCAAAGCATCGTCTACTACGGCTTCGATGCAAAGTGAGTTAGCTAGGCCTAGCGGCGCCAAGCGAGCAGTGTGCTGCCAGTATGCTGGTAGGCAGCCTGCTGCTGCAGGAAGTGAGCTGCTAGCATGGGTGCACCATATTCATGCTTCCAGGTAACAGATAAGCTCATCTGTTGCCAATGTTTATACATTAATTTATTGATATATTAAAATATTTTGAGCATCCCTTTCGAGTTCGATATATCCGGGATTGACTGTAGTGCGTCAAGTGATGTGAAATACAGTGTCTTTAAACAAATTGGAATGCAACAGATTCTGTTGTTACGTTACGAGCACATTTAGTTGAATGAAATATAGAGGATGTGTGTTTTCAGTTATGCCATGCGTGACACTGTGTCTGGGTATAAAAAAAAAACATGCTTATTAGTGAAGCATCATTGTGAAAAGTAAATGCTGATGCAGTGGTCCTTTTTGTGCCTGTGTATTTTCTACATCATCCGTAACCTTGCTTCGTTTGCTTTGGTGCCTCCGGTTTTGACAAGCGCCTTGCCTTGTTTGTCCATTGCGGTTCCAGTACTGTGCAGTCGAATTTTGTTGACTTATCTTATGAAATTTCAGCTCTTATTTTTATTTTTTTAATTTATGTCTATGTATTCAAATTTCTCGTGAAACCTGCTCTGCAAATATATCAGTTCTAGCTTTTCTTGCCTTACAGAACTAGGGAAGCGAGTTCATGTATGCATTCTTTGAACTGATGTCAACTGATATTTGTGCATGCGTTAATAGCATTTATACTGTGTAGTCCACCTCTTTGATTTTGTTCTTGTGCACATCATCACTGACACTTCTCTAAGCAGCATCTTTTACTGTGTTCATGCAGTCTCCATTCAGTGGTTTATTATTTCTGGTCTAGGTTTCTCATACTGGTCAGATTCTGTACTGTGTGTAATGTAATGTTTAAAAGTTAAATCCTTTCACTTAGTTCCTTTTTATTTATATTTTTGTCTATCGCTTATTTTGTAATCCAATATGGTTGTATCAATTTTGAGCCCATATTAAGCCGAATGGGTTCAAAATGGGTTCAAAATATAATGTCTCTCAGTAATGCAAGCTTCCCGCTGAAGAAACAAACTTTAAAAGAGAAGCAGTGCAAGTGAATGAAATCTACCAAGAATCAAGTGAGGGTCACCATCGCTTAAAACCGTCGTCGTAGTGAGCATTGCTGCTCAAACTACCAGTACTGAGAAGGGAGCAATGAAAAAGCCATCTGATAGGCATCATAGCCAAAAATGGGACTACAAAAAACTCGAACAACATTGCTGGCAATTTGCATAGCTGAAGTCTGTCCTCGCGAGGCGACGTGTTGCATGCTAGCTTCCACTGCATGATAAGGATAGCTGATTGGGCAAGTTGATTGTTCATTATGAAGGCTGCAGCACTCACTTTGAATAAACATTCAGTTGAAAGTTAGCGTAAGTGGTGTCTACTTTGTGTTCTCCATGTTTACAAGTGTTGCAGTCTTCATAATTCCACTGCTTGTGTGCAAGGCGCGGTTCTTATTTGGAGTGCACAATCTTTGGCACTGGGTGAGTGAAATTGGCGTTTGCAATGAGATTTCACCTGTTTGTATTTTTATTATTCTGATTGGAATAGCTTTTGTTTGCGTACTCCAATTTAAGCAATTCTTTCTGCACTGATATCTGAACAGCTTGAGGAATACTGAAACGGATACTGTTTTCTTGAGCTTCTGAAATTGGCCATTTTCTGGTAACGTCCTGCGCCTGCGAATTGCCTCCTCGCCATTGTCTGAAAGGGCATGCCCTAAAAAGTGACAAGCTGGCTGCATACACTCTCCTTCACAAATGATGTTGCCTCTATTGACGATACAATGGCTTGTGGGACAATAATTAGGTGCAGTGTTAGCACCTGCTATGCCCATACAAATACGCACGTGATCTCTGCACGCACCGCCCTCAAGCAAAAACATGCGGTATGCTTCTCGTGTTGTTCAGACAGGGATTAAGTGCAGCTCTGACAACATACTGCACAGCAGGAGCTTCCACACATCGATCACGCACAGCTGCTATGGCTAGACAAATGTAGTGCCTGCTCTTAACTTACAGTAGCCTTTATAGAGGCTCCTGTAAAGGGATTGATGGCGGCCATTCCCTCTTGCATCCTTTAAAGTTCCACGGGGCAAATCTGTTTCTGTGACTGGCGGCCGTTATGCGAGTTGCTACCGGAGAACAGCCGTTTCCCTTTCTGAGGAGGAAAATACATGACCATTTGAAAAAGTATCATTTCCCAGGCCACCATAAGTATTCATAGTCGCCGCGTGCATATAGTATGTTCATGGAGACTTCCAGACACGACATTGTTAAGGCAAACTTGTGTTCTTCGACACCATCATAAAATGTGTTGCACATTAGCCATTTGTTCTCTCTAATTTATGCACACCTCTGCACAGAGAATTCTCCGTATATAAACAGTAAAAGTAAGCATTTCGGCAAATGCTAAGCAAGCACGCATTGTCTCGGCAGCAAGCATGGAAGCATACGTGCCCAGAGACCCCAACAAAGCCCCGGCCGGCTACATTAGGAGAGACGAGCGTCGTTGGCTGCGGCAGTAAATATGTCATCCCATCTGTTGTCAGCAAACAAGGAAAAAACATGCAGTGCAAGCTTCACAGTGAATTAACATTAGTATGAGTGAGCCACCTGTCATGGTGCTGTGGTGTGGTCTAAGGCATTATAGGCTATAGCACGTTGCCTCTGACATTGCCAGTTTTATTTTTTTCATACTTTTTTATCCCCTGCACATATACAAGGGCCGTGTTGTCAGGAGTGCCGTGATATGGTGCGCGCAAAATCTGCGCACAGCCTTCAACTTGATTTAAAGCTGTCTTGGCTTGGTTGGACCATTTCCCTTCATAATTGAATGCTAGCACCGTTGCAAGGAACCTTCAAAGTGGAAAACCTTGTTAAAAAGCTGAGAATTTTTTTAATATCAATCCTTGGACTCTAGTATTACTCATGTTTGTACAACTATTGTGGCCCTAGTGCCACATGAGCTGCAACGTGCGAGATGCTGTGGTTGAGTGGAAACGGTCTGGTTTTCATGGTGCAGGTTTGGTCATCACACTTCAGAGCCCTGGGCCACCTTGTGGAAAAAGCTCACTTGCAGGAAGGTGTCCTGCACCCGATGTAGCAAGTCTTCTTACTAACATGGAAGATCTCCAGGGTAAACACGAAGGCAGCCGTCTACACCCATGCACTCATTGCACGAAAACCTTTGTGTCGAAATACGACCTGGATCGACACCGTCGCATTCACACCGGAGAGCGTCCTTACCAGTGTGACTACTGCGGCAGCAGGTTTTCACAAAGGAGCAGCTTGGTTGTACACGTCCGCACCCACACTGGCGAGAGGCCATACCTTTGCCAGCTGTGCCCCTTGACGTTTACACAAAAGCAACATCTTGTGGCACATTGGCGATCCCACAAAGGCGAGAAACCATATCAGTGTCCCTTCTGCGCAAAGGCATTCTCTGAGAAGCGTGGTTTGAAATACCATGAGGAGAGAGAGCACTCTTGAGATACCAGAGTTCTATGATGTTCCGGTGCCTTTTGATAACACCAGCTGTGAGAAGTGTTCCTGGCTAGTCTGTGAATGTGCTTACATTTGCAATGTGCTTACATTTGTGCTTACATTGTGGTGACATTTGCTGGAACTTATAAAGAAGGTGGCTAGGAGGACGCATTTTTTTACTAGTGGAAGTCACTTCCTCAATCATGAGTTTATATATATATTTATATATATATATACACACACAAACATATGAAGGAAGCCAACAGTCACGAAACCAAGGTGCACAAGGGAATGTTTCTATTTTTTTTTAATTTGTAGTGCCAATCCATTGGTTTAAAGAAAATTACTTATAAAGCAGCAGAAAAACAACCATGCCGCCGGTGGGGTCCGAACCCACGACCTCCAAGTGTGTGTGTACATATGTACAGATATTCGGAGGTCGTGGGTTTGGATCCCACCGGCAGCATGGTTGTTTTTTCTGCTGCTTTATAAATAATTTTCTTTAAGCGATAGATTAATTAAAGTATTATTATCCCACTGATTAGCTCAACGCATTAAAAAAAAACATTCCCCTATGCACCTTGGTTTCGGTGACTGTTGGCTCCCTTCATAAGTTTGTCAAACAAGCCCCTCATTTACTTTACCTTGTCTGCTATACATATACAGTATTGTGTGTTTTTATCGTGAAGACTTTAAAAAATTTTCCCACCTCAACCTCTGGCTCACTTGCGGTGAAACTGTACACAGAGCTTGCGTGTTATGGTAACTTTTGTATCGTAGCAAGTTTGACAACGGTACTTACTTAGATGAGCCGTGCATGATGCGAAAGCGTAATCGTCTACGTAGAGATCGGTGAACCAAAACCTGCAGACGTTTTTTCGCTGAGGAGCGGCAGTCCTTCATCAGGGTTAACCCTGATGAAGGACGGTCCACCGTCTGAAACCTTTGGTGAATAAACCTAGATAATCGAACCAGTTGTGACCTTTTCACTGTGCAAGTTTTCACTGGCCCGTTGAGCAACCCTGACTGCTTCCACTATATATATATATATACACATATATTGCATTTACTTGTACCCAGGAGCCGCTTCTTGCAGAAACCTTTCCCAACTGGGCTGGCAAACCTTCTACGCTATTTTTGTTTGGTGTCAGTTCATTGCTTTACTTATGGTGTCTTCGACTGGTGGCTCTCGCTCTGAGCGCATGGCGAGACTAGTCAAGCCGAATGGTCAGCGAGTTTTTAGAGCGGAAGCGCAGGAGGCAGAAGGTGAATCTAACTTCCAGAACCACTAAGCGGCACCGTTGCTGATGCCAACAGTAGCCGCACGTAAGGTCCCTTGATTTACCTTAAGCCGCACGTGGCCGCACACAGTTTTCGTCGCGGTCGCCGCTTAGCCTGTACCGATCACTACACCGGCTTTCCGTCCCATGGGACGCTAATTTTTCGAACATCGCCTTGTGGATAGCACTGTCGTCTGAGCTGCTGCTGGAATCGCTGTTGTCATGCGACAGCAACACAGACCGCGTTCCTAGCGTAGTTATCCGGCGTCTCTTGGGCATTTTGTCTCACACAGCGTGGCACCCACAAAACACAACACAGCAAGGATGCTACCACTGCGTCAAAAGCGTACACTTGCTTCTGCCCACGCGCAGAGGACGCCGAGGCCTCGCACTGCTTTCGCGAAACGGCGGAAGTGGCTCTCTCATGTGGACTCATATCGGAGCCACTCCGACTTTTTTCTGGAGCGCATCAGAGCGCTCTGAGCTGGAGGCGAGCGCTCAGAAAGAACCAGCCGAATGTAGTCGGAGCGGCCGCTTTCGACCAGCCAAATGTGCGGTCGCCTCTCAGAGCGCTCTAGAGCGATCTAAAGCGACCTGTCAAAGACACCATTATGCTTAGGATGTTTGAGTGCGTGTGCAAAGCTACAATTGCCAGCATAAAACCTTTCTTTTGCAGCAGGCCCCTTCACACACCTTGCCCTTCTGCAAGTAGGAATTTGTTGCATTTTCGGATTTGCAGTTTTTTTTCTTTTTTGGTTGATGTGTTCAGAGACGGGGATCCCTTGGAGGCAATCTGCAACTTCCCTCTGTCATCGTGGTTCTGTCTCCGCTTTTTTAATAGTAGGCAACCGTGACCGGTGTGGCCAGCACAGTGGCCAGCATACATGCAGTGTTTTCATTTTTATCATGGAATATGTGATGTCACCTCTGCACCTGTTATACTGTACTTCAAGAATTAATGCTAGACACCTACGGTTCACATGGTCTGCGGAGACAGAAATGGGAAAAGTTCTGAAGTGTAACTGTAGGTAGTATAATTTATTGCTTTTACAAGTGAAGCAACAGCTGTAGAACCGGGCTTTCGCACCTGGACAGCCTCGATAAGATCGAGGTTGGCGTCTTTAATTTCATTTGCAAGGCGAAGAAGCAGACCAACATAAGCGATTTTTTTTCACGCAAATAAAGCATTACGTTGCGTCATGTGTGCGGAAATAGTTGTCATTTTTGAATGCTCCAATCGGTAGGTCATCGTCCGCCACAGGTAAAGTCTCTGGGCCTGTATTTTTTTATATCGAATTTTTAATATATCGAATTAATTCGCGGTCCCCTTCGAGTTCGATATATCCGTGTTCGACTGTATAGCGCGGTTTGATCAAAATGCAGTGTATCATAAAATAACTAGATTAAGCTCCTTTAGGCACGATTGTGGTGGTTCAGTTAGAACACTATATTTCACGGTGTTCTGGTGTTCTGTTCAAGGCAACATGAAATGGAGTTGGCTACTTTCAGAGTCGCTTGACAGCATCTCTTGTTAGTACAAGGCAATGTACCCCAGAGATCTGTCAGTGTTGGGCAGTACCTTGGTATGTTATCGAGGAAAAGTGTCCTTCATACATTGCCTTCAAGATTAGGGACGTAAGCAGCGTCAAAATTTAGGTAAGGTCATCAATTGATGCACCTTGTAAGTGCACTTTGCCTTACCCAGCCAGACAATTAAGACTGTTCTTTAAGCAATGACCGGTAGTTCTTTCAGTTTGCAATATTTGTATATTTGTGCTCAGTATAGGTTGACTAGCTATATTTAGCTGTCTTATCACCTGGTGTTTTCATACCGCATCATTAATGCTGCTATCAGAGGATAATGGAGCATGTGTGTCTTGAAGATATTAATTTCCTTTTTTGCCTGGGTGTATAATATAAAATTGTACAGGTGCACACTCCAATTTTTAATTTTATTATGGGCTTAGCTCATTTTTTTCTTCACTCCTGTTATCAATAACCTGCTTCTTTTCATATGTGTTCCTGTCAAAGCGAGTGTTTTGCTCAGTCAAGTACCGGAAGTACCAGCACTATTTAGTTCCTTTTGAAAATTGTGTTCCTTTGCTGCCAAAAGTAAACAATAAAGGAGCATTGCACAACAGTTTCAGAAGTAGAGTATAGCCTGTGCATTTTTCCATCTGCGTCAATGTATTTCTTCAATAATGGCTGCATTTGGGCGAGTTGGTTTTCCATTCTGAACGTAAAAGCGCAAAAACACAAGGACACAGACTAAGGCAGACAACACGAGCGCTTACTTCCAACTGATTTTATTTCATGCAAGAAGCGAAATTTATACTCTTGATAAGTGTCTGCACATGCTTACAGGGCAATTACCGCAGAGTTATGACTGATACCAGTTATCATGTAACACATATGAAAGATGTCAGATATGCCATCTCTTTTTGTGACAGCAGAATTGATGGAGCACTTATGCAATCATCCCCAGCTCGCGCTATCTCAAAAGCTTCAACAATTTCTCGGGTAATTTGGCATTTGTGCACGTAAAGGACTTTGCACTTGTGAAAGAGAGGACGACAACCCTCTTTACTTTTTCTTTTGCACTTTAAACAATGAATGCTCATGTGCCCCCCTTTTTTGTTGTTCACAACGTAGTCATGCTCGCTCAACCGCTCGTTCAGGCATCGTCCCGTTTGGCCTATATAGTATTTTCCACATGATAAGGGCACTTTATAAACAACACCTTCTTTGCACCTCATAAACGGCTTTTGATGCCCGATTATGCAACCAGTTTTTCTTTGGTTTCCTGATGTACTTTGCTTACATAATGACATCAGCTTATTTGGGGCAGAGAACACCACGTCAACGTTTGCCCTGTTACCAATTTTTTTGAGATTGTGTGAAATCTTATGTTTATAAGGAATGACTGCAAATTTCTTATTGGCTTTTGTCTCTTCCGGCTCGTCCTGGCACTTGGCTTCCCATTTTTTCTTTTTGACAAGTCCTTCCGCCACAGAAACCAGCAGGTGTAACGGATAACCCACATCTTGCAATTTGTTGGACTGCAGGAGAAGGCTTTCTTCGATTGCATGTTCACAAGACTTCTTTGTACAGTTAAGAAACCCTAAACGAGCTATGTTTCTTTTTATAAGCTTTGAGTGCGCGGAACTGAAGGGTAAGGGCATTTTTCCATCCCTGGGATGATAAATCCAGCAAGTGTGGTCTTCTAGAAAAGTTAACCTGATATCGAGAAAGCGTATGCTACTGTTCTCTGGCATTTCATGCGTGACTACAAGAGGAGATAGGCTACACTTGAAATTATCTAAAACCTTTTCTACTGCCTCATTGAGGGTGATTGCAGTGGTGTCTAAGAAGATTAAAAAATCGTCGACAAAACGAAAAACTTTTAACACCCCTACGTCTTCAAGGCAGGCTAAAAGCCTTCTGTCACATTCAGCTAAACACAGGTCACTTAACAAAGGAGCTACGCTGGACCCAATACATATTCCTTGTTTCTGCAAAAACAGATCGTCGGCCCACTTTACAAACGTAGAATTGAGATATGTACTTAATAGCTCCAAAAAACCCCCAACACTCACTCCCACTGAAATGAAGTGTCAATTTTCTCATTAAGAGTATAGTTCTAAATATAAAATTTCTATCATCCTATATTGTTATCCTTTCGCTGGTAACAAATCATTTTGGGGGAGGTGAAGGAGGCACCGGGAACTGGTGGCACCGCGTTTGCATTTGCGTTTTCTTCATGAGTCCGTCGTACCGTGCTTTAAAAGCAGGGCCACTCCCAGTTCGGTATAGTTTGGTTGAGGCACAAATATGTGCTATTGAATATTCCCTGTTCACCACTGCACTTGTCATACGCTTTCCCAATTTTATAACAGCAACCAGACCATTAGAAGACTTGTGTTCGAACATTAGCATCATTGCAACAACGGAGGCGTGCAATGAGATGCACTCTGGTAAGTCCGCTACTTTTTGAAACTTGCGTGCCATCAGAAACTATTGCCGTACGACGGTAGGGAACGAACTTGGGATGTTTTATGTAATGCAAGGTCGTTGTCTGTTTATTTCATTGACTTCTGCGAGTTAGTTATGGTTGGGTGGTAAGGACTGAACCTGCCTTTAGCATTTCGCCTCTATCGATAAGTGACCGCCGCGGCAGGGATCGAATGCGCAACTTTTGAGTCCGCAGCCACCGCAGCGACTGTCCAGAGGATCTGGCCATCTGACGGCTTTGAGGGTGCCGATACAATCAAGACAGGTATTGTTGCATAACGTTCTGGAGTATTACCTGATAAGTAAAAGGCTGTGGCTAGAGTTCCGTCCAGACGGAACACCAATTTGCGCTAGAGTTCCGTCCAGACGGAACTCTAATTTGCGCATGAGTTACTTTACATTTGGCATTGTTAGCATGTTTAAAAAAAACAAGCAATAAATAACTTTCACTAGTCTTAAATGATTGAGCTATAGTTTACAATTTTACATCTAACTTTGCTGATTGCTGCTTTTTGAACTTTTTTAATAGTTTCAACTACGTAACTGCGCCTTAATTATTCCTCTCATCCGGCTTCGCTGGATTGTTTGCTGGCTTCGCTGACAACGCCTTCGACACCGGCACATCGGGATGTCGGCTTGAACGTAACATAAAGGAACATAAAGGACACCGGCACATCGGGACGTTGGCTTGAACATAACATAAAGGAACGTAAGGGAATAACATAAAGGAACTCTAGCTGCGGTAAATATTTCCGTCTAAACGGAACTGCAGCAGCAGCAAATGTTCCATCTGGACGGAAAACTAGACACTCCCTAAGTAAAAAACATACGCTCTGTGGCTACCGCTTTTCTTTTAGTTCATTCCCGTTACATGCTGCAGCTGGCTCTAGCTTTTGTCAAGCTTACCGCACTTCCAATAGTGATGTTTATCCATGCTATCGAGTAGCAAATTAACGCACATAAAGCGCTCGACTCTGGATGTGCGACACCGAAACTGAACGACCACACAGGAACCCGAACGCAAGTATGGACGAACAGCTTTCGATATAACACGAGCACACACAGCACATCACAACACACTCAGGGACCACAGTATAACACGGGCATTAGGCAATGAATCTCCCGGACCCATACAGTAATCGCCCGCATAAGCACGAAGAAAAAAAAAAAAGAGGCACAGCGCAGGCGCGCCACGGGGCATCTCAGAAACCTTACAGCCTGCAGCGCTTACTTGCTAAAGGACGCATGCGTTCGTATAGTATCCCGAAAGTTTCAAATAAAATTCTTCAGGCTGCTCATTGGTTAACTGCCTCTACAATGGTAGGTAGGTAGGCCTCAAACAATGCTGGCACATACCCACTGGGGGAAGTGGCCAAGGCAGGCGGTTAATTGCTGGATACAGGAAAGTTTTGACGGGAAGAGGAGTAATAGCATGTGGGCTGGTAGATTGGAAGACGCAAGGACCGCAAGTTCGAAACCACCTTGACTCGGCGCATGTGTCGGGCTTGGCAAGCGGGCACAAAGGCGGGTCTCCAACAAAGCTCCGTCATAACTGCACGATAAGGACTAATATCTCAAGCGCAGGTTAACAAAACCTCGTGAGTTGTAACAAGTAGACGCCTGCCTGTCAGAAATGTTTGCCGTTTCTCGATTCTTTGCCATGGAGCTCTTCGATGCGTTCGCGTCTTGATGCATGCCGCGATGCTGCTGGCTCCAAAACGTCAGCACCAACTGCTATCCACTAGGGGGCTGGATACCGCATCGGGTATCGCATCGGGTAGAAAAAGGTTAAAGGAACAGAGAGAGCTTTGTGGAAAACAGGGATGCTGACGAAATCGGCACTGGAAACATACAGTACCTTTAAACAGGAAATTGTCAAAGAAAATACCTATGATAATTGTAGGGGAAGTTCTTTGTTGTTTGAGGCCAGGACTGGAGTTTTGCGGACTAAGACATATAGAGTCAGGTACCAGGAGATAGACACTTTGTGCATTGCGTGCGGAGAGGAGGAGGAAACGGCTGAACACTTGATACTTTTCTGTAAAGGGCTTCACCCTACAGTGGAAGGCAGCGGGGCTGACTTACCCAAGGCATTGGGGTTTAGGGATAGTGAAGGGAAAGTGGATTTTAAGAGGTTAGAAGTAACCAAGCGAAGGTTATCTGATTGGTGGCTAAAAGCAAGACAGGAGTAAAATTTCACAAGACATGGCTAGGTGGCTTGAACCACCGCCCGATGTAAAGGGTTCAGCCGTATCCATCCATCCATCCATCGCTTGGGTAGAGAACGAGGGGGTGCTTTAAGAATGGGTGCCGGAAACAAAGGAGGTTGGAGGACAATCTATTTTCATTGACACATTGTATAGAAATTTCGGAAAGGAACAGAGGCCCTTATGGCTAGCATTTCTGGATATTAGGGGAGCCTATGACATACTGGGCACATTGGATGTGGAAAATGGAGTAATTAATCTTTTAAAAGATATATATAGAGGTAACAGAGCGCTCATAAAATGGGAAAAAAATGTATCAGGGCCTGTAGAGATACAGCGGGGGCTTAGACAAGGATGTCATCTGTCCCCTTTGTTGTTCATGTTGTACCTGCAAGGGTTGGAGACCAAGCTAGAGGGGAGCGGACTAGGCTTCAACCTATCTTTTTTCAAGCAAGGGGAATGGATTAAACAGACATTACTAATATACGGGACTAATATACGCGGACGATATAATGATAATGGCTGACAACAAGGAAGACCTGCAGAAGTTGTTAGACATATGCAGTACAGAGGGAGGTAGATTAGGCTTCAAGTATAGTAAGGAAAAATCTGCAGTCATGATATTTAATGAAAAGGGCGGCGAGTTCGTGCTAAAAGTAGTGAATGAGTACAAGTATCTTGGGGTGTGGATAAATAACAGTGCTGAGTATCTGACAGAGCATGAAAAATATGTAATGAATGAAGCTAGTAGGAATGCAGCTATTATGAAAAATAGGGCACTGTGGAATTACAATAGGTATGAAGTGGTAAGAGGGATCTGGAAAGGGGTGATGGTCCCTAGCCTGACCTTCGGTAATGAGGTCCTGTGTATGAGGCCAGATGTTCAAGCAAGGCTAGAAATTAAACAACGGGGAGTAGGGAGGTTAGCTTTGGGAGCATGGCAATACACCAAATGGGGGGGTACAGGGTGATATGGGATGGGCGTCTTTCGAGAGCAGAGAGCTAGCAGTAAGATAGCATTTGAGGAACGATTGAGAAAAATGGAGGAAAAGCAGTGGGCTAGGAAAGTTTTCAGATACCTGTATATAAAGAATGTTGACACGAAATGGAGAAAGCGAACTAGAAAATTGACAAGCAAATATCTGGACAGCAGTAAGGGGGCAAATCAGCAATTATCGGTTAAGAAAAAGGTTAAAGAAACAGAGAGAGCTCTGTGGAAAACAGGGATGCTGACGAAATCGGCACTGGGAACATACCGGACCTTTAAACAGGAAATTGTCTAAGAAAATATCTATGATAATTGTAGGGGAAGCTCTTTGTTGTTTGAGGCCAGGACTGGAGTTTTGCGCACTAAGACGTATAGAGTCAGGTACCATGAGATAGACACTTTGTGCATCGCGTGAGGAGAGGAGGAGGAAACGGCTGAACACTTGATACTTTTCTGTAAAGGGCTTCACCCTACAGTGGAAAGCAGCGGGGCTGACTTACCCAAGGCATTGGGGTTTAGGGACAGTGAAGGGAAAGTGGATTTTAAGAGGTTAGAAGCAACCAAGCGAAGGTTATACGATTGGTGGCTAAAAGCAAGACAGGAGTAAAATTTCACAAGGCATGGCTAGGTGGCTTGAGCCACCGCCCGATTTAAAGGGTTCAGCCGTATCCATCCATCTATCCATCGAAAGTGAAGCCACCGGAAGTCAGCCTTTGGCAGTGCACGAAATCGGACCTCCGCACGGTTTTTCAGTTTCAGTTTTCCACTTTGCATTTTGTCTTTTAGACGTTCTCGTCTTTTTTCGTGACAATGCGTACCTGTTGCGCCGTCAACTGCATGAGGGGAGCAGCAAAGTCCTTGGGAAAGACGTTTAAAAAATAAGGGTCCATTTCACCGCTATGGGACGACACTAGCAGACGACAGAACGTCGCCGCACACAGTACGTACGGAGCCTCGTCTGCTCAACTGTGTCCTATTGCGCTAGCGTCACCAGCTCTGCTCTTTGTTGTGATGCACGTTGTCGCGCTCTAAGCCCAAGTTATGCCATCAATGGGGGATAAATTTAAGAAAGAACAGGTGGAAACCTTCATTAGGCAGCCGGCTTTGCAGTCACCATTTTACCGAATTATGTTTAGACCGAACCGGTGCGAGGGCGAGGCACTATCTGGTGAGGTGCCGTCGGTGTTCTGCTAGTTCACATTAGCGCGTCCAAAACGTATATGGTACTGCTTTTTCGACAGAGCGTATAAAGTATGGTTTCGTACTGTCGCAAATTATGCCTGAATGGGCTTTTCGTGATGCTTGGTGCAGTTGACTTCTAACAGCGCTTGTCATATGCGCTGCTGCATTCGTCTTTCTCGTCAGTCGTTTCTCTCGTGCTGTGTAGATGAAATGTGGCTGTGCTATACAGTTAGATTAAAAGCACGTATGGAAGGCAAATGGCACACTAAAGCGATAAACATCACCTGTCATCGACGAAAAGAGACATGGTCCGCCACCAACCCGAAATTGAAACAGCGGCTCTTCGAGTGTCAGGATTTCCGCGCCATTGCCTTTTCTTTGCTACACGAAAATTTGTTTTCAAGATGACATAGGCTCATCGTCATTCCACTCCTAATTACGCTCGGAAGGCAAGAACCAGGTCAGAACATAGTGTTTAATGCACGTACCCCTTTGCCGCGGCATGGTGATACATGCATGCCTGTTCACCGGTTCCTCTGAAATTAGTGTTCCCCGAACAATGCTCACATTTATCACGTTCAGCTTGCTTATTCCTTGATATTACAGTAGACGTTACACGAAAACAACGCGAAAAACTGAGGACGGACGGGTGAAAGACGCGACTTTTTGCATTGAAATTCACAGCAGACACCGAACTTCCGGGACATGCCATCCAACTTCCGGTGGCTTCACTTGCCCCCACTTCAAAAAGTGGGAGTGCGGCATCCAGCCACCTGGTGGAGATAAGTGGACAGCACCTTTCCGCGCAGAGAGCAGAAACAAAACTAAACGAGCAAATTATAATCCTAGCTGACGTAGGACGCAACATATTTTTTTTCAGTGTGATTTAACTAATACGGGCCGCCAATACAACGGCCCTTCCATCAACTATAACTCTTCCTTGAGCGCCGAGCGCGCATTTGAAAGTAAAAAGAAAACGTGTTGGACGCTTGGGCTTCCAATAGAACGCGATTGCGTTATCGGGCCGCCGCCGCTTATCAGCAGCTGCAGTCAGGTGTGAGTGTAGAGTGCCAGTTTGCTGCTTATCGATAGCCGCCATCAGCCGCCGCCCGCGGGGGGAAGGGATGCCAGTAGCGGGCGTTGACATAGTAGCTGCTCAACCAAGACCGACGCGACGGAGCAGCAAAAATGCAACCACGCTTTAGCATGCCCGATATCTCGTTTGTCTCGCCTTTACTTACAGTGCCATGTTTTCATTTCGACTGTAAGTCGACCCCCCCCCGCCCCCCCACATACACACACTTCGGATTTTCAAATTTTGAAAAATAGGTTGACTTACAATCGTAAATACAGTACCAGAGCCTTCTACCACTGGCTGAAGCTTTCGCAACGCTCCTATGAACTTGCACGAGCTTGCTCGGGTTAGTTCAGAGTACAAGACACGACAGGGTCTTGCTCGGGGTTAATATGCCTGGAGTAGTGCTTTCATATTAATATGACAAGATAATTCGAAGTGGCGGCATGCACCAGCCTGATTAATGAGACTATGGCCCCTCGGAGCCACAGGGAGAAGCTCCGTATATCCTGCTGTGCTCTTGAGAGCACCCATTCTGCTTCGAACAGCAGCCTGAAAAGGTTGCCAGTTAAGTCCATGTATTTGTCTTTGTGCCACCATAATGTTCAATATTAACCCTCCGAGGAGGGATGCCCAGGCCACGTATGCCGGGCAGGTGCAAAGACTAACTCAGAGCTGCAGTGCGATGCCAATTAAACAACGATTAGTAACGCCGATGCTCGATATGCGAAGTGCCCCAGCCCCTGTACTCTCAGCACTAAAATCAATCCCGTATGCCTTACAGACCGCCAAAGCATGTGCCTGCAAAGGAGATGAACTTCGCTGCAACGCAGACGTGGATACTAGTTTGAAAGTAACGCGCTCTCAGTGCAATTCGTCAAGGCGCTGGTGCCTATGCAATTCACGTGTCTATCCTACTGCTCTCCAGTGCAACCATTATTACTGAAAGTCAATAGGTTTGGTTTGGTTTATGGGGGTTTAATGTCGCAAAGCGACTCAGGCTATGAGAGACGCCGTAATGAAGGGCTTCGGAAATTTCGACCACCTGGGGTTCTTTAACGTGCACTGACATCGCACAGCACATGGACCTCTAGAATTTCGCCTCCATCGAAATTCCACCGCCGCGGCCGGGATCGAACCCACGACTTTCGGGCCAGCAGCCGAGTGCCATAACCACTCAGCCACCCCAGCGGCTAGTGAAAGTCAATACCTGTTTTAGAATTCCGCTTTATTTTCCCCGGATGGCACCTCTCGAGCACTCTAGACAAGTGTGATCGACTCTGTACAACAACAACAAAGCAAGGCACATCAAACACGTTCAATTCTGTGCGGTCCATGGTGATCATAGCTTGCGACAGGTAAGGTTGACGTCGCATCCCATATTGTGGGAGCTTTCACAGGTGGCTGCTAGGTGCGGCGGTTTGAGAAATATTCATTAAAATTACTTTCCACTCATTTCTGTTTCAAACGAGTGTTTTTTCCATCACTCTCAGCACAACAGCTATCATTTGGGTCCCAAAATCTCGACGGAAAATTTTTTGTTCAACATCCCTTTAGAACAAACTGACGCATGGCCACAACTAGCAGCACGGAAAGAACCATGGCCTGAGGAAAACTGGTGCATGAGGGGGAAGAGGCGCTGACATGTCAGGTCATCACATTTAATGCCTGTGACCTCTGTGATGCCCCTGCATAATCCCTCATGGTGTAAATATTTCATCACAGACAAACAAGAAAGACAATGACTACTCATCCGACTGCGTGCAATAACCTTTATACTGCACATAAACTATAACCATATGTTGTAACACCCAAAAACCAAAACACATAACATCAACACACAAGAGCCCCATGCTGCCTCATGGCCAGAGCTAAAGCAAAAAGAAAAAAAAGGTCCCACTGGAAGGAGAGAAATAAAGAACAAATATTGACTGGCACTGCTCCTCGAGTGGAATACACAAGTCCCTGTCAAGACCTAGTCAACCTCAATTGATTTAGAACAGCGCAACAACTGCTCTTTCTGCAAATACCTTCCAACTCCAAAGCCACCCGATTCATTGCTTTCATGCAAGAGATACTTTAACAAGCCCGCATGCTCAGACATCCATTTCAAGGACAATGATGATAAGCCCAACCTCTGACAAAGTGAACAAGTTTTCATAATCCCTTGGTATTAGTCCTGATGCCTACTTTGATGTAGTGACTCGGCAACATGTACTGCTTGAAAAATCGGAATATTTTCCGACGCCAAAGTCTAAAAATATTTGTGTGAACCAAGCAATGTAATACAAAAATGTCAAACATAGAATGTGCGCTCACAATACACTGATGATCTTGCTCCATTTGAGCAAAAGTTGCTGCACGCATATCAGTTGATTTTTAACAGCTTAAACTGCACACACTTTGATCACTGAGAGAAATGCTCATCTCGTGGCCATACAACCATCACGTCTCATCAGCACAAAATGTTCTGCGACTGCAGAGAAATATTGACGTAAGTGAAGAAAGACCTGTTTCAGCAACCTTGAAATGCACATCAAACAGTATCACAAAAAAGGTTACAACAATGCTACAATTGCTTTTGATGATAACTAAAGTCTCTAGAAACAAGTTCGAAAATGTTGGGGTCATAAGGCCTGCTAATGAATGTGCTGGTAGAGGCCTTCATACCAAAAGACTGGAAGTGCAGCCAAATCAAACCGCTTTACAATGGGTAAGGGGATAAGCAGGACCATGGGAAACTATCGCCCCACTGCAGTAACACCAGTCCTGTACAGAATGGCTATGCATATAGTGAAAGACCGACTGCAACGATAGACCGAGGGAATGGGAGTTCTCAGGGAGCTACAAGCTGGTTTCCCGGAGGGGAAATGCATCGTTGCATCGAAGACATATTGAACGTCTCACGTAACACATCAAAATTACGTAATAGTTCGGGAACCTGTTGTATGCCACTCTTCTGGATATTTACAAGGCGTACGACTGCGCCAACCGTTAGCTCCTGTGGGCCATCCTACATGACCTTGGCATGGACCATGCTGACCTTGAACTGCTTCAGGACACATACGCGGCTGTGTCTGCGAAGGTAGAATGGGACGGGTACATGACGACACCGCCTCACGTCCCATGGGGGCTCAGACAAGGCAGGCTGTTCCTTTGTATTTTCTGTTTATGATCCATGCGGCCGGAGTTAGCAAATGGCTCGAGGGACCACGGCGAGGCTACACTTTGAAACATAAGGACAAGGGGGCAGGTGATTGTGCGGCACATTCCAACCCCTGTGTATGCGGATAACTTTGAGGTGCTCGCTAAATCTCAAGAGGAGCTGCAACAGCTCCTGGACATATGCAGCAATGAGATGACACGGCTGCACCTGCACTTTAGCCCAGAAAAATGTGCGGTCATGGCTTGGTGAGGAGCTGAACCCATTGACTTTGCGTGGACACTCCAGGTGGGTGCGGTGAGCCTGAGAGCAGCAATAGAGCACCTGGGAGTGGGTTTAGGCATGGGGGCAGACTACTTCACACAGCATGAGTGAGAGCGCAAAATGAAAGCAGCCCGCAACAGAGGGATAAAGAGATGTGCTAAAGAGATAGAAGAGCCACAAAGTATCATCATGTGAGCTCTTTATTGTCATCAATACAGACAGAGAGCTTGGGAACAGGAAGTTTCCATACTGTACACTTGCAGGGCCTTGAAGCAAAGTCCTTATCAGGCACGAAGCCTATATTTCCGAGACTCACCTGTACCAGAACAGCCTGTGGCAACACAAGGCACTGTTTGTTAATAAACGTTGTTGATAGGGCTGTGCAAACAGCACCTTTCCAAATCAAATTAAGTGCTAATAGTGTAGCTAAAAACCGAATTGAAAATGAATCGAACAGTGCTAGAACCAAATCGATTAAGAAATGCATATTTGCACAGTCGAACCTCGTTTAACGAAACTGTTTACAACAATATAATGAATATAAAGAAGGAATGACAATTCCCCTTGGAAGCTTGGTCAGCACAGGCTATAACGAAGCTACGGCTATAACAAAGTAATCGCCGGGCCCCCTCAACTGAAACTGTAGCAACTTATGCTACTTGTGTGAACATTCGCACAAAACGAGCAATGGTGCAAAACACTGAAGTGCCAGAGGCTGCACTGCGGCCCAAAACGCTAACCTCCACTATGTGGCTGCAAAATGAAGCAAGCATATTCACTCTACGACTGTCAAGTTACGCGTATAAGAGGATTACATTGTGTTTTTGATGACGAAAGATAATGAACTACAGCCACACCTCAGGACATGACAGCGGTGACAGCTGTGAGCCATGGCCTCCAAGATCAGCCTTCAAGGCAGGCTTTGCTGAACTTGCTCATGCCCTTCGACGTCGTCCAGTTTTAGAGGCCATGCATAAGCATTATGAATGCTGCAACGCAAAAGGACTGCATTGCAGCGCTGAGCCCTTTATCCCGAGCATACGGATTGCAGCAGGATGGTATGTGGCGCGAGTGTGGATCCCATTTCTGGAGCTGTCATCGAATAAAAATACGGAGGGCCTTACTCGAACCTTGTGACAATTATTCAAAAAGTTTAGTAGATATCTGATTCATTTGAAATAATTTTGAACATAAACTACTTCATTCATTTGAATAATTGAATAGGAGGATATTGGGTTCGCTATTCAAAATTTTAGATTATTCGCACACCCCTAGAGCACATGACTAACAGCAACATTTCAAGCACAAACAGTACTGTCCACGAGTCTTTCAGTAATGGCAGGCCTTGTTACGAAATGCATGTGATGTGCTTTGGTGGCTTGTTATACAGAGAGAGGGGGAGGGTAGGGGGTGATATAATGAGTTGGTAATTCCATTTCAATATTGTGCCCTCGCAGTCACTGGAATAAGTCGGTCAGATTTGCGGTTGGCAAGATTTGAACAGAATTAGACAGAAAGCATGGTACTATAGCTGCCTCTGAGTAAAAGGCATGGCAAACTGCTCTGAGAAAACAGAGCGCGGGAAAAGGCGACCTCACTTTTCTCACTTTTCACCTATGTTCACATTTCAAGTGGCTCATGGCTAATAAAATAAACGAACAGGAAAAAAAAGGCAAAACTATGCAGATTTAGGAGTCCGAACGTAACACACATTGAGCTGTAAGCTTTTCTAGCTCATCCTCTGTGCAAACAGAAAGCTAATATCTGGGTCTGGTTTACCCATGTGCTAAATGCAAAATACTGTGCATCCATTTCTGTCACACACCCATAGTACAAGTTTTCATTACCCACATCATTGATTGCAAATCGTCTCCAGAGGGCGCCACCATCAATCGCTCTGTGTTTTCAAACTCCACACAGTTTAGCATTTATTACAAAAGGCTGCCACTATTCACAAACAAGAAAATGCAATTCTACATGGGCCGACCCTTGAAGCAGTTCCCCATGATGCCACCATACTGTAGGACACTACCTAGAGGTCGTGAAAAGGCCAAACACATTCAAAAGAGAGGCACTTATTTTACAAATGGTAATGCCGAGACCGGTGTGGTCTTTTTCGTTTTATTTTCACAACAATCGAATGCTGTAAAAACACAACCACATGAAGAGTAGTAATTCGGGCTTGTTGGTAACTTATGACGAGGATGAAAAAGTGGAAAAGCACAAGGACGGGAGCAGAGGGGTGGACGAGACGAGACGTTTTTCAATAAATCATCTATTGAAAGTTAACGGTTGTCTCGTCCACTCCTCTGCTCTCATCCTTTTTTGCTTTTGCATTTTTTCGTCTTCATGTCAACCACACCTTGTTGGTAAAACCAACAGCTTGCACCGTAAAAAGAATTCATTCCACTGAAGACAGAACAGCCAACTGACAGACAACTGACAAATAAGGTGGAATAGAGACAGCACTTCTCTGTTTTAGATACCTGCTGTTCCACGGCATAAATAATGTGCTTGTGTCCAAAATACATGTTTAAAACACTGACCACTCCACATTGCTTTAAAAGGACACAGAGAAAAACGCTGTACAGATTTAGCAAGAAAAAACTGCTGGTGGTTTAGCATTTCTAAGCAAGAAATATTATGCGGAAGGAGTTTTTCACAGGTGGGCACCACTGCCATGTACCTGAAAGCGCAACTGAGGTTTCCATTGACCCAGGGGGCCAGTAATGAGTAACTTTTTCGTCGTCGATGCCAACTCACCAATGTATGCCGGCAGCCTATGCTCCATTGCCACGTTTTTACAGCAGTGTTGTCAACACCAATGCGTACTGCTTTAGTGCAGTGTTTCTGCCACAATGTTGCCCACGCCAATGCATGCAGTGCACATCTCTGTCACTACCGCCACATAGCTCAAAGCGTGAATATTAGTTTGATAGCAGTATTGGTCAATGAAGATGACAATGTGCAATGCACAGTGCAAGAGTGTGTTGCATTTTAACACTAGGTGTGTTTGGCTGTGACGATTACCTGGTGCTCTTGCGCAACAGCCTGCAAAGCTGATCTGTTTGCGTCATGCGGGTTCGACTCCCAGTAGTCGACATATTTATTTGATTTCTTTTTATTTATTACTTTCACTTGGCACAAACCCATAAACACCATGAGCATACAAGCATCCCAAGATCTTGCTCGGGATCGACCCATCAAAATAGTGCTATAGCACTGAAATTAAATGGCAGTGTAGCCTAACATCAAAGATTTGTGCACAAAAACTGCCTTGACATCACTGAAGTTTGGTTGCAAAAACTAACTGCCTTTCATTTTTTTTTAACCTTTCCAGCTCATAAAGACATCCTTCTGAGTTTAAGTAGCCTCTCCATAGTTAGGATGTGGTAATCCACTGAAAGTGACATCTTCAATTTGTCCTCAGTGCACTCTTAAAGAAGCAATGCATCTGAAATCTTTGTTCTGTTTGGAAAGAAATGCTACAACCTGGGCTTTCCATGATTTGAACACCCAAAGGCCTGTTTCAGTTTGGTACATATATGCTGAAGCAACAGGACCTAAGCGCTACTTTGTGCCAGTGTGCTTTAGGGGAAGGTAATTGCGTTTCACAAAAAGTTAGTTTGTTTATGGGGTTTTAACGGCCAAATGCAGCTCAGCCTATGAGGAACGCCACAGCGGAGAGCTCCACATAATTTCGAACACTGGGGTTCTTTAATGTGCACTGACATTGTGCAACACATGGGCCGCTAGCATTTCCCCTCCATCGAAATGCGACCGCCGTGGCCGGGATCAAACCCGGGTCTTCCGGGTCAGCAGCCGAGTACCATAACCACTGAGCCACCGCAGTGGCTTGTTTCACAAATGAATCTGGTCAACACAGCAGATGCATTACAAATGTAAGCATATAAGTAGATTAGCAAAGATTGCTTTTCATAGCAAACATCATCAATAGGCACCAGAACATTATCGAAGCTGGGTATTTTAAGAGTGCTCTTTCTCTTCATGGCGCTTCAAATTGCGCTTTTCAGTGAACGCCTTTGCGCAGAAGTTACATTGAAATGGTTTCTCACCCTTGTGGGCTCGCACATGTGTTATGAGGCAGTTCATTTGTGTAAAAGCCATGGGGCAGAGCTGGCACCGGTATGGCCTCTCGCCTGTGTGGGTGCGGACATGCGCAACCAAATGGCTCTTAACTGAAAATCTGCTGTCACAGTGCTCACAGTGGTAAGGACGCTCTCCAGTATGGATGCGACGGTGTCGAACCAGGTTCCCCACCATTCCAAATCTGCTGCTGCAGAAGTCACACTGATATGGACGCTCGCCGGTGTGGACGCGAAGGTGTTCATACAGGTGGGACTTCCATGCAAATGTCTTCTCACAGTGGTTGCACAGATGTGGCTTGAAGGATGTGTGTTCACCCTGGCGACTTTCTATCTTAACACAAGGAGTTGCTACACAGTGGGGTGAAGGGGACCTGTTCGCAAGTGCACTTTCTCCAGGAGGTGGCTTGTGGCCGTGATGTGTGGCAACCAAGCCTGCATCAAGACCAAAACATTTCCAGTCAACCATAGCACCTCTTGAGTCAATAGTTTGACCTTAAAAAGAGCTCAGCTTTCAAACAAGATTTTCAACTTTGAAAATCTCTTGCGGTGATGCCAATGTTCGATTATCAATGGAAATGGTCAGATCAAGCGAAAAGTTATGCATCTTGACCCATGCTCACCCCATCAGGGACTTCATGACAAAAGGGCGCCGTTTATGTGGTGAACACAAGAAAGCCATTCAAAAAGAAAAATCAGTGGCAATGTGTTATAACCTATAACACTTTATACTTCATCAGAATGCACCCATTCTTTCCAGTAAAGCTTCCCTGTTCACTGTCCTTGACACATTAATTAAATATTCAATGAAATGTCATTCACACGAATCTGCTAGCAAGACTAGCTTTCTTGCAAGCCAACTTGCAGCTTTGCACAAATGTAGTTCACATATTCAATTCTATAGTTTGCACAAACTAAAGAATGGAGACTACATGCACACAGCACATATGCTGCTCATAGAAGTGCAAGTAATGTTGTCCAAACGATGAAACATGAACAACCGTTATTTGCACCAAAACCACAATAAGGCACACCACACACTATAGTTGTTATCAACAAATGCACTAACTATGAGCTTCTGCTGAAACCAGTTCGTGAATTTGCTCCTCAACATCTGGCTGCACAACAAGAAAAACAAGAACTGATGATTTTGCAGATCAGGTTTTATAATAAAGTTACATGCAAGATATAAACTAAAAATATAAGCTGAAATTTCATAAAACCCTAAGTCAATGAAATTCAACTGTATAGTAGTAGAACTGCAATGGACAAACAAAACAAGGTAATTAAGAAACTGAAGCATATAAGCAAGGTCACAGATGGAGCAGGAGATGCACAGGCACAAAAGGCTACCACGACTACAGCATTTCTTTCACTAATAATCACGAGGTTTCTTTAGCAAGGTGTTTCTTTATGCTCGGGCACAATGTCAAACATTGTATAACTGACAGCACACATCCTCTACATCTCACTCAACTGGATGAGCTTTCAATGTAACCAAATAGGGTCCGATGCATTCCACTTTGTTCAAAGACACTACACTTCACATCATATAGTGCACTATTGCAACAGCTATAAAAGTAAATCCATTGGGGTTCATAGCTGTTGGTAGATGATTTGAAAGACTCTTCCTTTCGCAGCTTGTACTAACTGCGTAGACGATGTTGGTTCAAATGCCTGTAATATAAAAGAATAAAACAGGTTAAATGAAAAAAACCCCAATACCAAAAGTAACAGCACGCATCCCTTGTGTGTTAAAAAATTGCACTGTATGACATACTGCATTACCTCCAAAAGATCCAGAGTAACAGCTTCAACTAAATTCACAGATGCTTTTTTACATTTGAAGAATACTGGATGGAGGCCGAGAATGTACTCCTGCATTTAAAGAAATGCAGAATGGCCAATTTTCTTGAAAGCCATTGCAAGTCTGACCACGAACCTAGGATAACGTGTTGGTCCAATGTGTACGGGAATCCCTCAAGCTCAAGACGCAATACAAACTGAAATTATGGACTACAATGAATACATGATGACAACCATCATGGACTGCAATGAAAAGACGACAGTTCGTCAACAAGAGGCTTAAATTTCTTTAAAGGTGTACGAATATTCAGAATTCAAAGACAAATCAAATATGTTTGGCATTCGGTTCACATTCGTTTTTGAAAAATTAATATTTGGGAATTTCTGAACCTATCAAATTCCTGAATATTCTCTACAGTGCCAGCTTCATAAATTTGATCATGGCGAAGTCACTATATCAGGGCAAATTGTGCAACAATCGAGTACAAAGTGCCATGAAAACAATACAAATGTGTTTTCTTCGCTTTCGTCTCCAAAGTTTGTCACACAGACCAATCGCATTCTGATGCTGCTAGGCTTGACCTCATGCGAAATTCCACAAGTGGGCTTTCCCACACATAGCTGACAATCTATTTCGATCAACCACAATGATAGAGTGCATCGTTTTTTTTCTTGCTCCATGAATGCCACACCCATGGAAGTTGTCGTGTCGCCTTCGTAACTCTCCTAGTGTGGAGTCCGTCAGTTCATATAGGTCAACTATGGTTTGTGGGAAAGCCTGCTTGCGGAATTTTGCATGAGTGGATGCCAATAAGTAATTACTCCCTTATTACAAATCTATGAGAAGCTGTTTATTCCTAGATTCACACTCCAAAGTGAATAAAAAATAATGCAATTAATGTTGTGAGCATATATCTGCTTCTGTTCAATGCACCATTTTCATAATAGAATAAATGTAGGTTTATATTCGAGGTTGTCTTCAGCACCATTTGATTGCATTAATAAAAACAAGTAGCTCTCTGCCTGCCAGCTCAAGACAAACCTTAGAGAAATCATTTCCTTGACATATCTTCAAATTAGTACAAGCTGGCTTGGTGTTTGTATTGCCATCTTACATTGCAATGAATACAGGAACATCAACATTACATAGCTTTTCAGTTTCAGGACATTTGCAATGAATTACAACCATTTCAATCAGCTGAAGCAATAAATTATATGTGAGTATATATATTCAATCAACATTCAAGTCAAGATTGTGGTCACTATATATATATATATATATATATATATATATATATATATATATATATATATATATATATATATATATTCTATCAACATTCAAGTCAAGCTTGTGGTCACTCACATATAATTTATTGCTTCAGCTAATTGAAATGTTTGTAATACATTTCAAATGTCCTGAAACTGAAAATATTCGAATTATCGGGAGTTTTGACCCATTGAAATACACAGGGCTTTGCCCGGACCCGGCCGTCAGTTCGAATTAACCGGAAGTTCGAATTAAGCGATTTCAAATTAACGAGGTTTTACTGTATATCTGTATGTATGTATATATATATATATATATATATATATATATATATATATATATATATATATATATATATATATATATATATATATATATAAACATTGCTATTCATTCTCCATGCATGCTTTCATCAGAAAAATTCCACAAAAAATTATCATGCCAAGAAGGAAAAACACACAAAAATAAAACACAATGACAAAAAGGCACTGCAGAATGGCTGGATCACACTAAATGAACAAGGCAAAAATGTTGAAAAAAAAATTTAGGGGCCACTTAATTATCATTTGCTGAAAGTGCATAAGTATTATGGCTTCTCCTTGCTTGAAGAGCTAAGGTTGCCAGCTTAGCACATTAATCAGCAAAATCTCTATTTTGCAGGACATGAGCATCAAGGTCTGTATAGGTTGACACCGATTGTTTTAAAAACTTCTTCCTCTTGCAAACGATACTTGCTGCCCCAGCGATACTGGTTCTGGTGTCTGCAAAGTAAAATGGCAAATCAGCATATAGTTACAGAAAGACCTCAAGGCCACAATGAGCACTGTTTATTCAACTACCATTACCTCAGCGGACTTATTGAAGGGATGGGTTCCTCAGCAAATAATTCCTTCAATAGACAACCTGGTTTGATACAAAAGAGTGAAGCAGAATGCTGTTGTGCAAGCCACTCTAGTCACTTTCAGTCGGAACAAAAAATGATGTGCAGATGTCAAGAGAAGGGATGCTGGCAGTCATCAAGCGAGCGATATTAAAGGACTCGTAGCAAATCAATACCCATGACTCTTAGTTAGGCCTACTAATAAAGTGATTGAAGATGGCTGTGAATTACATTGGTGTAATGAGAACAACACCATTTTCTTAACCTTAAAACACACATCAGACTGAAGGAGCTGAACCCTGTTCCTGTGATTAAAAGGGCAGTAAACACAGCTGCATAAAATGTATGTTAGTTAGTAGGTCGTACATACAAAAGAAGGGAGGCTTGAGGACAGTGCCCTTAGGTACCCCAAATATAACGGATGATCAAGGAGGCAAACACTCGTTAGCTGAAACAAATTTCTGTCAGTGAGAGAATAAACTTGTATGATGTTTGCATATCATTAAGAGTACAATGCAAAAGCATTAAAGATGCCTCCCACTCAAGTGCTCCTTTTCTTCCATACATTCATAGATCGCAGGGACTCCTCATACCCCTACTGGCATAGTGGTCCAGCGGTTAAGCGATGCACCACTGCCTCGGTAGGTGGCTGTTTCAAACATAGCCACCGGTGGGGCTTGCGAGACCCAGGATGCTTTTCCCGATCTCCCGTAACACTAATTTTTGCACTGCTAATTCTTCAGGAGCCTATCTATCTTCCGACTAATGAGCAAGCGCCACGACGTGAAGGCGGCAATTGCATTGCATTTATTTGAATTAACTTCATTGCCACCAGCCCACCATGGTAGGTGGGCCATGCGCTTTTTCGTCATACCCACGGACGCTGGCTTTTCTCGAGAACAGCATGTCTACTGCCATCGCATTAAAAGTTCCACAGCCAGCGGTTCACCGGCACATAGCAAGCAGAGACACGCAGCGGCAAGCTCTGATGCGCCGCTCAACTCAAGCTCTGGCCCCAGCCAGTATAATAAATTACCATCGTGAAGCTGAGTGAGTGCTGCTTGACTCGGTGTACTAAATGTCTGCCACAGAAAAGACAAAAAAACAGCTATGTTAGCAGAAAGACTGCCTACTAAAGCAACGCCAAAGCATGCCTCCGCAAGTGCCAAGTTTTCTGCAACAGCGTCACCTGCAAGCACGCCGGGCGATGAACAGTGCTGCTCACTAGGTGCCATGGTCGTCGCTTCGGAAGTGGGCAGCAATGTAAAATTCCATCTTATAAAAAAAAATAAACACATGGTCCATTTCCACAATGCCTTCAGCAGTGGAGCTAGCAGATGCCAGGCGAGCCACACCCAGCACCAGCAACGAAGCGGCTTAGGGAAGAAATTTGTTTGTATCGGTAATGGTATGGGGGTTTAACGTCCCAAAGTGACTACGGTTATGACGGATGCCATAGTGAAGGGCTCCAGAAATTTCGACCACCTGGGGTTGTTTAATGTGCACTGACATCGCACGGTACATGGGCCTTTAGAATTTCGTTTTCATTGAAATTCAACCGCCGAAGCAGGGTCGAACCCAGAAATTTACTTGTATCGTAGTTGCCACTTCTACCAGCAGCTCCTCAAAATTTATTTACTTTTGACATTTCTCAATTCCAGGGCTTACTATTTCCGCGAACAACAAATTATAGAGCATTTTTCTGACACCAGCGGGAGAGATCCAGAATGGCAGCCTGAGACGCGTGCCCCTAGGTCATCATGACGACTGTCTGCGTTCGCACTCGCTGCTACAGATCTGGATACAGGTCTAGATACAGGCCTAGATACAGATCTAGGTACAGATCTAAGTGCAGATTTAGTACAGATCTGGTTAAAATTTATCTTTGTTTTTCAGAATCAAAACCATGTCAGCGCGTGTCAAAGAAGAAGCCAATGACCCGCACCCGAAAAACAATATGAAGACCCCATGCAAGTCTGCAGCAATGCCAGATTTAAACTCCTCATAAAAGGCAACACTCTGTCAATCTGGACCTGGAGCTTTTTCCAAGTTCAGTTTGTCACCAGCTCTTTCGACTTCACCACAGATAACTCTTTCGAGTGCTGTTGGAACATCAAAGTCCAGGTTAGGCACAACCGAGAAAAATCCTTGAATTCTGGGTCTATCCCGTAGTTGGCAGCCGAAAAGTTGAGTATAGTAATCTTCGAAAGCACTCTTGAATGACGCCGGACTGGTCGTGCAATGTTATATCATTATATTTTTATTTCCACTATATATTTTTAGTTCTTGAGTATGTTTTCTCATCTAAGGCATGCTTAGTCTCTGCCTCGCCAGCCAGCAGCTTTTCTGTATGTGCACGTAATATTGCTCCTCTATACTTATCTTCGTCTGTAGTTTCTCAAGCTTTCGTCTTAATTTTTGTACTTCCTAGACTGCCTCCTCTTACTTCCTAGGCCATGTGCAATTGATTGTGGCTTATTGGAGGGGCGCAAGTCAGAAGCCATTGTTTGATTTATGGAGGTTTAATGTCCCAAAGTAAAGGAGCCATTGTGACAGCAAATGCACACCACGGGCAAGCAAGACACCGTGTTGACTTGGCTCAGGTACAAGTGGGGGTGATGCGTGTGTGGTAATGGCTTAATTTGAAGCTTAGTAATATGGTAATATATTACATTAGTAATAGTGGCGGAAACTACAGACATGCTAATTAGTGAGATGCTAATTAAGCATAACATCATGTGCATAAACTACAATGAGGAAGAGTTCAAAGACAAGAATGTGGACACTTTGTTGCGATGATGGCGATAAATATGTGAATGTGAAGAAAGAACAGTGACTTTTTGAAGCGAAACCGCTGAAGGGAGCCAATAATGCTGTCACGTCACACCCTTGAAGGCGGAGCTTAATTAAGTGTCCCCCTAATTATTTTTCTCTCCCTCTACACTTTGAAACGGCGGCGACAACTAGAACTGTCCGCCCAGATAACCAATCTTTTTATCTCTCTTAATTTGTTCTTTCACTAGATCCCACCTTCCTCCCTTCTCTTTAAGGCGCGGTTTGGGTGTCCACCGATTTCTTCTTCTTCTCCTTAGTAAGCATGGCACATACCCACGCAGGGGGATTGGCCAAGGTTCAGTGGGTAATCCCAATGAGGTATTTGCGCGGGGAAAAATAGCCGTGAGAAAGCCACATATCGTTGGCCTAAGCAATTACTGCGCCATTTCCTTTCCTGGAAAAACCAATATTCAAACCAATTTATCAAGATGGCTCCGCTTATCTTGCTTGGCGCAGTTCTGGCTCAAAGATGGCATCACTCCAATTTATCAAGATGGCTCCGCTTATCTTGCTTGGCGCAGTTCTGGCTCAAAGATGGCATCACTGAACGCGTAGAACTGAAAACATAATAGCATTACTCAAGCGAAAATATACGTGTGGACAACAAACAGCGCGTTCTGCTGTGTGACGATTGCAGTCGTTTGAAATTGAAAAGATTAGGTACGGAAGGCTCATTGTCGACCGTGTCAACACGACCGTCAAGCCAGTACACATGCACACACATCAGTTCAACTTCAGTGCATGCAGCAACGAACAGCATGCACCGTTTGCTTGACCGCGGGTGTATGCGTTCAAGTAGCCGCATCGAACGCATAGTCCTAAACAGCACTCTTCAAGCTTATTTTGCCCTCCAATTATAGAAAGACATTTATACTGCACTGCTGTTGCTGGTATAAAACTGAACGCGCGTGAACCCACCTTGACCAGCATTGACGCACGGCTAGCGGCAAGCACGCACAGAGGCGGAGACCACAACATTTGCGAGCCGAGCCGCCTGCAGCCACCTCAGCATTGCAAGCACACAAATCTATTTTTGCACAGCCTTCCTCGCATGCGAGACAACAAAAACGAATACGTACAAGTTTTCAAAAGTGAGCACGAGCATGCAACCCATGAAGCAACCCCACCAACTCGAAGTTGCCACCATTGTTGCGTACCGCGATGCAGTTTCCTCCATCACACCGATCATACTTGTTTACTACTAAAAGATAGCAGCAGAGAAACAGCCAAACATGGACGTGCAGTTGTTACCCAATTTAGCTGAAAAACGGGGCAGCAACGCTTCACCTGCACACAAATCATCACAGCGATAACACTACACAGGCTAAATCAGAAAACGAAACTGTTGGGGGGATAGGGCGTTTCTCATCACTCCTTCGCGCGCTGGCCGCCGTCTGCTTCTCAGTTTTGCGGAACGGTTTGCATCTGATAATTCTTCAAAATTACAGCTCGCACGAAACGCATTGCTGTACAGTTGCTATCTGCCACAGGAGCGGCAGATAGCAACGCTCGGCGCTGCGGTTATGAGCATACCGATAACAAAAATAACCGATAACAAAAGGTTCTTTATGTTAGCTATAGTGAATCTTAAATATAAAAGGTCGGCCGCAACATGCATGCTCCCCCGCCCAACACCACCTTGAGAGTTACTCATAATTTTGACCCAGTTCTCAGCCTAATCTTATCTACAAGACACGTTCTCTAAGCAGATTTTACTAAGTGCGTAAAGTGAATGCATATGCAGAGCCCCTTCATCTCGATCGCATCAATACGATTCATAAATGAAAAGCAGCAAAATAGGTGCCCAAACAAAAACTGCAAATACATGCGTGTGTGCACTTATTCTAATGTGTTAAAAAAGTGTAATTGGGTTGTTCTACTATGGCACAATAATTAATAAAGCTTCATTATATACAAGATGCTGTTCGCTTAATCCCATCATTAACACCTGTGACGTATATTTCAGACTGAAAAAAAAAAAAACCAGATAAGAAGACCCGTGCTTTTTACTATCTGCTTGGGAAAGTGTCAGGCAGGATCCGCACCACAGTCCTCATAGTGACACTTATTCCCAAGCCCAGCTAGATGTACACCGCAGTCACAAAAACAATGTTCCCAACTGAGCAATATCGCTCACACTGCCCTTATAGCTCGGAAACACCTTGATGACATTTTCTCCTTCCAGCAGATTAACTATATGGATCGAGCTTTTGGTTATAACCCATGACGGTGACGCAGTTAAAACCACGAAAGTCCAGGTAAAGCTAAAAAGCGCTCAGAGCTTGCAAGCATGCTACACGAGGACTTCATGCCCATACTTTCCACGACTGTGTCCCCGATGGCCGCCATCGTGGTTTTGTTTGAAAGCTGGGCCCCTTCCCCACTACCTGTTATAATACTCATTACTGTGAGATATTTTTTATACGTCTGCATTCCGCTGTTTTTGTAGGGTTCTGCAATGACCTCCGAATGACTGGCGTGTGCACTTCAAATGCGATTTTCTCAGCTTCGTGCCTTTTGTCGACACGACTAGCCTTACGGAAGTTTTTATTATGTTTTTTGGTGCAATGTACATTAATGTTATATCATTGAATTCACAAAGAACTAAACTGCGGAGCTATGCTGGTTTTGCTTGTCTAAGTCAAACACTTGAAACATTGTGAACCATAATGTCACCTAACTATACTTCATAATTATGGTAATCAAGTGAGGTATACTGAAACTAATATTTTTGAAAACAGAAGAAGAAACACATATACATCCCTTATTTCATTACGATGTCTTTAATAAGAAAAATGTTCATTTCAAGACCCGTGTCTCCCCTTAAAAAAACCTCATCCAATTGAGTGAGATGCAGAGGATATATGTGTTGTTGCTTATACCATGTGTCACATTTTGTCCAAGCATAAAGAAACTGCATGCTAAAGAAACCTCGCGATTATTAGTGAAAGTTTCTAGTGAAAAAGATATGCTGGTGTCTTGATAGCCTTTTTGTGCTGTGCGTTTCCTGCTTCATCTTTGACCTTGCTTTGTATGCTTCTGTTCCACCAGTTTTCATAAGCACCTTGCTTTGTTTGCCCGTTGCAGTTCTGCTACTGTACACATGAATTTCATCGACTTAAAGTTTTATGAAATTTCACCTTACAGTTTTAATTTATGCATGCATGTTAACTTTCTCATGAAACCTGCTCTGCAAAATCATCAGTTCTTCCTTTTCTTGTCATGCAGTTAGATGTTGAGAACCAAATTCATGAATTTATTTCAGCTGAAGCTCGTTGTTTGCGCATGTGTTGATAGCTACTATAATGCTTGATGACTTAATTACTGTGCTTTTGGCACAAATAACTTGTTCATGTTTCATGATACACTCAACATTCATTGTCCATTGTTGTTCTGTTACCATGCAGGTGAGTTTGGTTGACTTAAACTATAAAATTTAAGCTCTTCTTTTTTCTTTATATCTATGCATGTAACATTCTCATGAAACCTCTGCAGTATCATCCCTTATAGTTTTCCTTCTTGTGGAGTCAGGTATTGAAGAGGAAATTCACGTGTGCATTGTTGTAACTGATTTAAACTGATACTCATGCACAGTTTGCTCATGTGTTGATAGCAAGTATACTGTGTGGTCTTGTTGTGGTTTTGGTTTAAATAAACGTTGTTCATGTTTCGTCACGTGCACAGCATTACTGGCACTTCTCTAGACAGCATATTTGCTGTGTGCATGCGGTCTCCGTTCTCTGGTTTGTGCAAACTAGGGAATTAAAATTTGGACTACAAGTGTGCAAAGCTGCACATTAATTAGCTTGCCAGGAATCCAGTCTTGCAAGCAGATTCTTGCAAATGACATTGCTTTGAAGATTTACCTCTGATGACCAGGACAGTGGACATGGAAGGGCGCTGTTTTCATGAAGGCCCGTCAAAATGCACAGCTTTTAAATCCAAGAGTACTTGACTTGTTCTTGTCATTTTTCTTGATACTAATTGAACATTGGCAGCGTTGCAAGGAAGCTTTGAAGTTGAAAAACTTGTTTAAAAGCTTCTTTGTTTTTAACATAACCCTGCTGACTCTTGCATATGTTTATATGACTGCTTTGGCCATAAAGGCATGTTAGCTGTCATGCGAGGCAGTCTCGTTGAGTGGAAATGCTCTGGTTTTCACGGTGCAGGACTTGTTGCAGCACATCACAGCCATGAGCCACCTCCTGGAGAAAGTTCACCACCCCGCTGTGCATCAAGTCCCCATATTAAAATGGAAAATCACCAGCTACACCAGTGCAACCACTGTAGAGAAACCTTTACACAAAAATGCAACCTAGATGTTCACCTTCGCATCCATACAGGAGAGCGTCGTTACCAGTGTGGCTTCTGCAGTAGCAGATTTTCAAAAAAGAGCACGTTGGTTGTACATGTCCGCACCCACACGGGCGAGAGGCCATACGAGTGCCAGCTGTGCCCCATAGAATTTGCACAAAGTGAGCACCTCGCGAGGCATGTGCAAGCCCACAAGGGCGAGAAACCGTTTCAATGTCGATTCTGCGTAAAGGTGTTCAGTGCAAAGCGTAGTTTGAAAAATCATGAAAAGAGAGTGCATTCTTCAGGTACGCCAGCTTTATAATGTAATTAGGCATTTTGATAACGCTAGCTATGACAGTCGTTCCCAGGTAACCTACTTAATCGCATACGTTTGCTTTGCATATGCCATCTTACCTACTCGATATGTGAAAAAGACATTCACATGCCCTCACATTGTACTGGCACAAAGCTGCTCCTTTGCTGCTATTCCCTCAGATAATGCATGTGCCTGCTAATTTCCCCAATGTGCATGATGGGTTAAAATCAAAGCATGCATGAATAGGATCTCTTCCCATCAGAGTGATGATTTCTCATTGATGGTTAAAACTTCTAAGCTCACAATTTATTCGCTGCAGTAGAAAGCTTGTCTAAGGTGCTCGATTTTATTGCAGTTTTGTTAGAAATGGTGTAGATTTTATCAGTAGTTTTTCAATCAGTCGATGCATCCGTTTTTAAGTCTACCGGTGCTGGAAATCACGACCAGATAGCATAATGGCAATTGCAGGCCGGCAAAAGTGATAAAACTAAAAAATAATATAGTTTCAGCCTCCAGACAATAAACAGATTTAGTATGCAGTAGTGTCTATATGAGTTCCAACACACAAAGCTTTTTACAGCGCTGTTAGGTATGCCCCATTGACAAAAGTTTTTGTGACCTGTAGTTATACTGGTTCAACAAAGAAACGCAAAATGCTCGTGCCATCCAGAGGCAAAAGCCCGAAGCTGTTCATCGCTGATGGGAAGGAAGCTTTGCTTTTCTTCGAAAGGTGCACTTGAGAGAGCATAAAATATAATAAATTAAGATGAACACTCCTGAGAGAAAAAAAATAAGCACTTGACAACAAATTAGCAATATTTTAAGGACGTGGTGTTGTGGTGGTACACAAAACTAATGGCAATGTTTCACCGCAAGATGGCAGTTCAGCTTGGTTTGTACAATTTTCGATACTGAATTAAAATTAAAATTTTTTGTTTTTACAGTTTTTCAGTCCTCAATTGTTGCATTGTAAGGAAAGAAGTTTACATTTCCACCATTATCTCGACGTGTTCTGATCAATTAATGACCCCTTTAAGCTTGTTGCATTTAGTAGAAGTGTAGTATTTCGGAGAAAGACATTTGATTAAGATAAGTGCTGTTTCCATTCC
Source organism: Amblyomma americanum (assembly GCF_052857255.1). Classification (NCBI taxonomy): domain Eukaryota; kingdom Metazoa; phylum Arthropoda; class Arachnida; order Ixodida; family Ixodidae; genus Amblyomma; species Amblyomma americanum. The sequence continues at coordinate 167,912,268 of NC_135501.1, read as the reverse complement.
GCCTAGCTGGTCTATTGAACCACAGACACTGCGTGTATGTCTGCGATGGAACAAATGCTTCTACTGGTACACACTCGCATCTTTCACCAACAAGAGCTTTGTGAGAAGGAAAGTGCACCTATCTGTATAGCTCGGTGATGTGTTGTACTTTCTTTTGTTCTGCATGGTTTGAAAAAGTTTGCATCACAGTCACTGTAACACTGTCTGCTAAATTGCTTAAAAGTTTTTGGAAAGCCTAATCCTGTCCCCAGTCGTACATGCGGCATATATCAGTGTTGTAAGTTGTGACCCCAACATTTTCAGTCTTGTTTCAAAAGACCTTGTAGTTTGGCCGACACTAATGCATTATCATAAAGAAAAGCAGTTATATTTCTTTTTATTCTAGCCTTTTTGTGACCTTTGAAACAAAGTTCAAAGTTAGAGAAACAGGCATTCCCTTGGCCACAACACGTGTCTTACTGAGAAGACGTAATTGATTTATGTTCACTAATTAAGATAAGCACTCCTCGCATTAATCACAGTGTGTGCAATTTCACTCATGGCAAACAAAATGGTGTGCTTTTGCTTTTTTAGAAACTTTTACTCCAATGGAGAGAGAAATTCAGCTATGTGTTGTGAGCTTATGTTTTCTGTCTTTTTTTTGCATAACCTGAGTGTTTTGTTACATTTGCGAGCCAGAGAGTGCTCTGCTGTGTTCATTTGGTTGAATTATGGCCTTCATATAAAATTTAAAAAGCCTTCTGCTTTCACTTTTCCTGCAGTTTCAGGGTTGCCTGTGGCTCTGGTGTGCATTCTCAGGTGGAGCTTGATGTGATTGCATTTGTATTTTTTTGTTTTGTTTGACTTCTACAGTGCCGTGTTCTTAATATATAATTTGCTTTTTGACCGTGTGTATTATCTAGTGGAAGCTCATGTGTGATATAAAAAGTGTTAAGAGTTGACTCTGCTTTTGGTGAATTTCTTGTCTAGTCTTGCTAAAATCATTATACCTCGCTTGTTTATCTGCAGAGCAGTCTACTTCACCTTCGTGTAGCTTGCTTGCAAGCTCTGAGTGCTTTTTAGAATGATAGCTTTACCTGGACTTTCGTGGTTTTAACTGCGTCACCGTCATGGGTTATAACGAAAAGCTCGATCCATAGTTAATCTGCTGGAAGGAGAAAATGTCATCAAGGCGTTTCCGAGCTATAAGGGCAGTGTGAGCGATAGGGCTCAGTTGGGAACATTGTTTTTTTGACTGCGGTGTGCATCTGGGCTTGGGAATAAGTGTCGCTATGAGGACTGTGGTGCGGATCCTGCCTGACACTTTCCCAAGCAGATAGTAAAAAGCACGGGTCTTCTTATCTGTTTTTTTTTTCAGTCTCAAATATACGTCACAGGTGTTAATGATGGGAAGCGAACAGCATCTTGTATATAATGAAGCTTTTTTAATTATTGTGCCATAGTAGAACAACCCAAATTAACTTTTTCAACACATTAAAATAAGTGCACACACGCATGTATTTGCAGTTTTTGTTTGGGCACCTATTTTGCTGCTTTTCATTTATGATTTGTATTGACGCGAGACGAAGGGGCTCTGCATATATATTCACTATATAGGCACGTACTTAGTAAAATCTGCTTAGAGCACGTGTCTTGTAGATAAGATTAGGCTGAGAACTGGGTCAAAATTATGAGTAACTTTCAAGGTAGTGTTGGGCGGGGTAGCATACATGTTGCGGCAGACCTTTTATATTTAAGATTCACTATAGCTAACAATAAAAAACCTGCAGCGAACGCATTTCGATAATTTTTGTTATCGCTATGCTCATAACCGCAGCGCCGAGCGTTGCTATCTGCCGCTCCTGTGGCAGATAGCAACTGTACAGCAATGCGTTTCGTGCGAGCTGTAATTTTGAAGAATTATCGGATGCAAACCGTTCCGCAAAACTGAGAAGCAGACGGCGGCCAGCGCGCGGAGTGATGAGAAACGCCCTATCCCCCCAACAGTTTCGTTTTCTGATTTTGCCTGTGTAGTGTTATCGCTGTGATGATTTGTGTGCAGGTGAAGCGTTGCGGCCCCGTTTGTCAGCTAAAGTGGGTAACAACCGCACGTCCAGGTTTGGTTGTTCCTATGCTGCTATATTTTAGTAGCAAACAAGTGTGATCGGTGTAATGGAGGAAACTGCATCGCGGTACGCAACAATGGTGGAAACTTCGAGTTGGTGGGGTTGCTTCATGGGTTGTATGCTCTAAAGCCCCTCCATGACGCTACCGCTGGTCGGAAAAAACGTCATGGAGGGGCTTTAGTATGCTCGTGCTCACTTTTGAAAACTTGTACGTATTCGTTTTTGTTGTCTCGCATGCGAGGAAGGCTGTGCAAAAATAGATTTGTGCGCTTGCAACGCTGAGGTTTCTGCAGGCGGCTCGGCTCGCAAATGTGGTGGTCTCCGCCTCTGTGCGTGCTTGCCGCTAGCCGTGCGTCAATGCTGGTCAAGGTGGGTTCACGCGCGTTCAGTTTTATACCAGCAACAGCAGTGCAGTATAAATGTCTTTCTATAATTGGAGGGCAAAATAAGCTTGAAGAGTGCTGTTTAGGACTATGCGTTCGATGCGGCTACTTGAACGCATGCACCCGCGGTCAAGCAAACGGTGCATGCTGTTCGTTGCTGCATGCACTAAAGTTGAACTGATGTGTGTGCATGTGTACTGGCTTGACGGTCGTGTTGACACGGTCGACAATGAGCCTTCCGTACCTAATCTTTTCAATTTCAAACGACTGCAATCGTCACACAGCAGAACGCGCTGTTTGTTGTCCACACGTATATTTTCGCTTGAGTAATGCTATTATGTTTTCAGTTCTACGCGTTCAGTGATGCCATCTTTGAGCCAGAACTGCGCCAAGCAAGATAAGCGGAGCCATCTTGATAAATTGGAGTGATGCCATCTTTGAGCCAGAACTGCGCCAAGCAAGATAAGCGGAGCCATCTTGATAAATTGGTTTGAATATTGGTTTTTCCAGGAAAGGAAATGGCGCAGTAATTGCTTAGGCCAACGATATGTGGCTTTCTCACGGCTATTTTTCCCCGCGCAAATACCTCATTGGGATTACCTACTGAACCTTGGCCAATCCCCCTGCGTGGGTATGTGCCATGCTTACTAAGGAGAAGAGGAGGAAATCGGTGGACACCCAAACCGCGCCTTAAAGAGAAGGGAGGAAGGTGGGATCTAGTGAAAGAACAAATTAAGAGAGATAAAAAGATTGGTTATCTGGGCGGACAGTTCTAGTTGTCGCCGCCGTTTCAAAGTGTAGAGGGAGAGAAAAATAATTAGGGGGACACTTAATTAAGCTCCGCCTTCAAGGGTGTGACGTGACAGCATTATTGGCTCCCTTCAGCGGTTTCGCTTCAAAAAGTCACTGTTCTTTCTTAACATTCACATATTTATCGCCATCATCGCAACAAAGTGTCCACATTCTTGTCTTTGAACTCTTCCTCATTGTAGTTTATGCACATGATGTTATGCTTAATTAGCATCTCACTAATTAGCATGTCTGTAGTTTCCGCCACTATTACTAATGTAATATATTACCATATTACTAAGCTTCAAATTAAGCCATTACCACACACGCATCACCCCCACTTGTACCTGAGCCAAGTCAACATGGTGTCTTGCTTGCCCGTGGTGTGCATTTGCTGTCACAATGGCTCCTTTACTTTGGGACATTAAACCTCCATAAATCAAACAATGGCTTCTGACTTGCGCCCCTCTAATAAGCCACAATCAATTGCACATGGCCTAGGAAGTAAGAGGAGGCAGTCTAGGAAGTACAAAAATTAAGACGAAAGCTTGAGAAACTACAGACGAAGATAAGTATAGAGGAGCAATATTACGTGCACATACAGAAAAGCTGCTGGCTGGCGAGGCACAGACTAAGCATGCCTTAGATGAGAAAACATACTCAAGAACCAAAAATATATAGTGGAAATAAAAATATAATGATATAACATTGCACGACCAGTCCGGAGTCATTCAAGAGTGCTTTCGAAGATTA